>NC_000084.6:69402500-69767500 GCF_000001635.26 Mus musculus | reverse complement strand
CACATAGATATAGCCTGGCAGCATCAGATTTCTTCCAATTCCCAGGAAAGACTTGGGTTAAAATAAAATGAGTTTGGAAAAAAAACTCATGTGCAAATTGTGGAGTGAACATAAATTACTCTCTAAGCCCACTCGCCTATAATATATTCACTCTGTACACATTCTATAGCAATGATAAATCCAGACTGACTCTAATTACTATGGTATCTATCCGTGCTCTCAAAAACATGCATGCATAAATCCTAAAAACCCAACAAATTATAAAACAAAAACAGCTGAAGGCACACGTGATGTGGGGGAATACCCTGAACTTGCTGATGGTCCTATCATTAGCTTGTTCAAAGCTACCAGCTCAATCTGTAATTTTCCCTTTCCTGAGCTTTAAGCTTCTTCTTCTTCCCAATGATGCTATGAAACAAGTTCATATATCACATACAGTACATTTCTCCATGTTTTCCAGATGGCATTTGATAAAATGGAAACAAAAGAAAGACATAAGAAAGAAAAATGGATGCTTTGCTACTTTCACTGTTGAAATAGATTTTCCTTTCGGAAAAAAAAAAAAAAAAAAAAAAAACCTTGAAGAAATGCGCTTTATTTTGAAAGATGCTGTTTTGGAGTCACAGGTTCAGGCTACTCTGTCCTCAGTCAAGCTGTGCAAACTAAAGATGAGGAGTTCTTCATCTGGAGTGTAAATTATTCTGAGCTTATACTGCATGGAAGTCAGCAATGGTCTAGGTGAGTGGTTTAGACATAATTTGACTTATCTCAGTAAATGTCCCACCCTGACCATCAAATTCGAAGGAAAAAAATCCACAGAGTGACTATTCAATTTGTCTAAAATCAGCATTTATAGACTCCAAGACCACTAAGGTATAAATTTTTCTAGTTCATATATCTGAAAAGTATCTGAATAGGTTAGTTAACCAATGAAAATATTATGTTAGACTATGACCTTCACTAACCAAACTGCAAGGAGATATCCTGGGATGCTATTTTTCTTTCAAAAAAAAAAAAAAAACCAAACAAACATAAGTACATTTTATTAATCATTTGTGAAGCAAACAGACACACAAAATATGATAGAATTCAAGCAAGCAAGCAAGATTATGTTTTCATCCAGGGGGAGAACAAGTTAGTACCATATATGTTGGTACCATAGTTCTTTAGGTCAGTCTGCAATGAACCCAAGAATTGCTACTGCATGCTACCTCTTCAAGATTATAATACCTCTCCAAACTGCATCCCTGAGAACCAAGCTTTCTATCACAATGAAGCCTCAAGGGACCCACAAACCACACCCACCCATATCAGAAAATCAACAGCCAAGGAGCTCTCATGAAGGAATGACTGACTGAGAGTCTTCCCCCAGTCATTTTATTGAAGCCTTTTTCAGGAACTGCACCTATATCTCATGTGGCCCATTGACTGTAGGCTCAGCTTTTCTCACAGAGACTCACGACAGTGACACCTCATTGATCTGAGGCAGAAATGAGCTATATGTTTTGCATCAACTGCTCTAAGATGTGAAGTTATAGTTTCACCATTGAAAAGAAAAAAAACTGGGTTAACTTCTGCCTGATAGGGCTGGATACTAAATGGGTAGGGGTCATCAAAGGGTCAGTAGATGGCTGGCGTGTAATTGATGCGTAAGAATGAAGAGCTAAGCAAAGATCCTTTCTTCTTTACATTTTCTTTTTTTAGGCTCTGCTGAGAAGTGTTCACAATCTCGGGTCTTCTTGCCATCAGATAGCATGGAGATGTAAGATCCCTCAACATCATGCTACTGCTTCTCTGGTCCATGTATTTGTTTCTAGCCAAGACCTTTATACAGGGAGTGTAGAAGCTAGTAGCCTGACTGTTGGGCCAACATCCTTCTCCTCTCTTTTATATGAGTAACCTCCAACATTCGTAAGTTCAGGGAGTATTGCCTATGGACAGAAGCTTTATCTATAGTATTCTATAAAGGAGCAAGTATTTATTGATTACCCAAGTCCCAGGTGATAAATTCTTGTCATTGAGTGCACCACCTTATTTTACCAAACGTCAAACACCTTTGTTTTAGTTTGTGCCATGAGAGTACAGCGTTTTCGTGAATCGTGACAGAGCTAGGTTAAAATCAACTTACACATGGCCCGGAGGCTCTTTTCTTCTCATATATGTTGTGAAAGCAGTGGCAGTGTGTCATCCACCAGAGGTAAATAGGCAAGCATAGAAACAAGCCCGACAGTAAAGGTCTTGAAGTAATGGAAGCAGGTGCTGCCCATTATAAGCGCTGGGAAAGCCGCCCATAGAGTATACTGTTCTACGGACCCAGAAAGAACATTCAGAAAGAATTTGGATATCCTTATCAGAAACCACTTATCGAGAAATGAATTCTGAACTTTTCTATCCCCTCGCCTTCCCCTGCACAGAGCACAAAGGGACAGGGAATAAATATAAGCACATATAAGAATGGAGAAACAATGTTGGCAAAATTAGATCCAGGTAGGTTTGGAAGAAGGACCTATGTTGCAGCCTGGGTGGCTCTTGATGGAGTCAAATCAATTCCCTTATTACTGTGTTGTTGGAAGGGAAAGATAGAACGTATTTGAAAGCACCTTGGAAAAGCTCTATAAAATGTACCAACCAATTCGTAGTTTATTGAAGGCAGCCGTGTACTGGGGGTCAGGAGACCTAAATGCTTGTATCAGCTTCACCTTCTCTTGAATGCGTGACCTTGGGGAATGCACTTTTATTTCACAGTCCTTCACACAGGGAAGACTTGCGAATTGGAACCAATTTGTCCAATAAAGCCCTAAGATTCTGGCCCGGTTACTCCTGCCACTCGCTGACACGGTCTCTGCTTTCTCATGCAACCATCAGATCCTCCTGCTCCAGAGCTCCTGGGTGATTGAGAGCCACAGCTCAGGTTTGTTCCCTCAGCACTGTTTCAGGAAGTTCTAAATTTGCACATTGCACAGAATCATGAAGAACACACACACACACACACACAGAAGAAAGACAGATGGCAACAAACTTGCTAACCTTTAAAAAGATCCCAGTCTCGCTACCCCAGCAGTCTAGTTGCAGGGATCTGTGCCCAGAGGAGCAGAGACAGGTGAAAATGGCCCCGGGCTGGGCTGCCAGCTCAGATGTTGAAGATTCAGCAAGCTTTGCACCCCGTGCCTGGGAAAGAGCAACGACGCTCTTGCTTAGCAACTGGCCCAGCTCCCTGGGGTCTGTGTGGATCAAGAGCCTGGGAAATCCCCGTTTTCTCTTGTTTCAGCTCCACTGGGGGACAAAGCAGCTTTGCTGACCATTTTAGAAGGAAAGGCATCTCAAATAAGAACTTAAGAATAAGCATATTTTCTTTTGTTTATCAGAGCCCCATACGTTGGTCAACACCTTTCTGTATCTCAATTAATTCAACTCATGTTCATAGATGCTTCTTGTTAGGACAGCAACAGACTTTTCTCCATAGCACAAACCTCTAGTTATACAGGCATTTAAAAAAAATATATCAAATCTTGCCTTGACACAGACACACAGAGAGATGCCAGGTGAAGGCACAGTCACATAGTCATGAAGGGGAAGCTAGAGGAACGGAGAAGACACAGGTAAAGGTGAGTGGTTCTGATAGAAGCTAAGGGGAGTCTTGGCTGCTGAGAGTCAGAGTCAAGGAAGGCTCATTTCCTAAAGGGTTCAGACCTGCAAAGACTATAACCACCTTGGTCTCAGACTTCCAGTGTCCAGAACTTCAAAGTAATCCCTGGTCATTTTTCAGCCACCCAGGTTTTGGCTCCTTCATTATGTCAAGTTTAAGAAGTTATCATAATTACTTTTTTATTTTAATTTACCAGCTAATAGGTATGTGACTCCCCATCTTCTGGGACTCGATAGCTTCATTGGTAAGATGGAAATCACGATAGATTCTGCCTTAGAGGGTTATCATGGAGAATAAGATGTTGCATTCACTTATTTAATAAATGCCTTTTAAAACAGTGATAGAACTGTAACAGCATATAGAGGTGTTTGTGGTGATGGTGGTGGTAATCGGTGTATAATATATCCTCTCAAAAGCCCTGATAATGAGAGGGACTCACAAGTTTCCATCCCTAACTCGGAGCAACTGTCAGCTGACCGCTCTGGAAGAGGGAATAGTGAGGGGGTTTCCTTGGTGGTGGTGTTTTGTTTTGTTCCATTTTGTTTGCTTGTTTGTTTGTTGGGCTTGGCTCTAGGTATGTCAATCAAGCTTCAGTACAAATTTAACTCAGTGGATTATGGGGACAGAGGAGGGGAAAAAAAGAAACAGAAAAAAAAGATACAAAATTGAGAAGGGATAGGAGGGAAAGGGGATTGGAGTGGGAAGTAAATAGGATCAAAATACAATGTGTAAAGTTCTTGAAGAATAAAAGTAATAAAATGAAGAGTTAAAGAAATGGTAGTAAGTCTTTCTTTCTTTCTTTCTTTCTTTCTTTCTTTCTTTCTTTCTTTCTTTTTAACCAAGAAGGCAAGAGAAGCTGCTGGTTATTGTTTTAAAACAAAAACCGGGTCTGATTTTAAAATAGTCATAGTGGGCATAGGAGTGTGAAGGTATTTAAAAAGCTCAAGGTGCCAAGAAAAATAGATCTAAACGGTCTACACCCAAATTTATGATTTCAGAAGAGGTGGAAAAGTGTGTTCCTATAGTGATGACCCACATGTGATCATCCACAGAAGGCCAAGCCTGCATCTTTCTGACTGGTCCGTACAGAGCACAGAACCTGAGTGGAGGATGCCTCTGTTCATTGCATACATCCCACACAGTCGCTGCTCACCCTGTATAGCTGCTGTCCCTGGCATATTTGTGAAATGTACAGGCCCAGCAGGTTTGGCTATGGGGTGTCAGCAAGAACCAGAAATAGTGTCCCATAAGCACTATTGCACCTTTCACGGGCATTTAAAACATTGCTTTCAAATCTGCCGAGTTCTTTCCCAACAGTGTCAATAAAGAGAAATCCTAGCTGTATTTATAATCATGACCGAGTTTGTATGGATGCCTTGCAGAGAAGAAAAAAGTTTAACAACAACAACAAAACCAAACAAAACAGTACTGGGATGTGGTCAGGAATATGTCCTTTGAGGGTTGTGCACCAGGAAGAGTGGCTAACCTGCTAACCAGCCATCTTTCTGAAACTGGCTTCATGTTAGTGGGAGAGGGTCACAGAGTAAAGCTCATTTCATCCTCCTGGACAGTACATCCCATTCAGAGCTCATGGCTGGCATTCAACACGAGGCCAAATGCTGCCAGCCCTTTGCAGGACTCATCTATATACTTTGTGTAATATGGTAAACAGTAACTGTTAAGCTATATCTCCGTTCCCACTTTGTATGTGCCTGCATGTGTGTGTGTCTGTGTGTCTGTGTGTATATGTGTGTGTCTGTGTGTGTCTGTGTGTGTGTGTCTGTGTGTGTGTGTGTCTCTGTGTGTGTGTGTCTCTGTGTGTGTCTGTATGTGCATTCAGGTCTCTCCAAATAGCCCAGACTGATCAGTGGCCAGCAATCCTTCTGGCTTGATTATCAGTATTCTAAGCCTATGCCAAGACAATGGGCTACAGTAGTCTTTGGGTTGTCCCCAGGCTTTAGATGTACTACAGTGGACTTTGACTAAGGACACCAAATAAGAAATTTTAAGAGCTTTCAAGCTCAACAAATAAATTATGACTAAACAGTCAATCTCTAGTTATTATTTATTCTATGCCTGGACACAAATAGTAAATAATATGATTCATGGCCTTTTTGTTTTAACGAGAAAAATAAGTATATCCTAAGCACATATGTTATAGAATTGTGATAAACATTTACACATATAGCATCTTGTGAATTCTCTTAATATATAATATATAATGTATGATGTATGATATAGAATGTATTATGTATAATATATAATGTATAATAAATATATAATATATAACATAATATATAATATAATATATAATACATTATATATAATGTATTATAATATATGATATGTGATATATAATATGTAATATATAATACAAAATATATAATATTTAATATATAATAAGTTATGTGATGTAATTAACTTATAAGAGACACAGTTTTTCATCTCATAGTTATGGAGCCTCCTGTCCAAGATGGAGTGGCCCTGCATTCTCTGCTTTGGGCATCTGGTGTGTGAGGAGGCTTGGTCTGTTGTTATGATTGTAATGTTAAATATTGGCCTTCAAGATCTGGTGGCTGCTAGGGATGTGGAAATCCTCCTGTATATCAAGGGATGCTGTACTGGCTAGTTTTGTGTCAACTTGACACAGCTGGAGTTATCACAGAGAAAGGAGCTTCAGTTGAGGAAATGCCTCCATGAGATCCAACTGTAAGGCATTTTCTCAATTAGTGATCAAGGGGGAAAGGCCCCTTGTGGGTGGGACCATCTCTGGGCTGGTAGTCTTGGTTCTATAAGAAAGCAGGCTGAGCAAGCCAGGTGAGGCAAGACAGTAAAGAACATCCCTCCATGGCCTCTGCATCAGCTCCTGCTTTCTGACCTGCTTGAGTTCCAGTCCTGACTTCCTTTGGTGATGAACAGCAGTATGGAAGTGTAAGCCGAATAAACCCTTTCCTCCCCAACTTTATTCTTGGTCATGATGTTTGTTCAGGAATAGAAACCCTGACTAAGACAAATTGGTACCAGCAGAGTGGGGTATTCCTGTGACAACCTGACCATGTTTTGGGGAGGACTGTGGAAGGACTTTGGAAATTTGGGCTTGAAGATCCATCTGTTGTTAAGAGCTCTGTCAGATGTTGTATAGGAGCTTGGAAGATAACGTTGAGAACACTGCAGAAGATGGAGGTCTGGTTTGTGAAATTTCAGAGGGAAAATTTAAGACTCTTTTCAGGGCCATTGCTGTTTTGATTGTGAAGATTCTGTGTAGTTCTGGTTAGCTGGGGCTGAAGAATCAGCTGTGATTAACAAGATACCAGAACTACCAAAGCAAAAACTTTGCATTACTGGGACTATTGATGCTGGTTAGCTGGAGCTAAGAAATTAGCGGTGATTAAGAAGAGACCAGCATCATTGAGGTGACATCTTCTGGGAAGTGTTTTCTGAAAGTACAAAGAGGCTGTGTTCCAGATATGGCCAAGGTTGTACTCCTGCTGCAGCGGGACTTGGTAATATGTAAGGGTCACCCAGGTGGTACTGGTTTTGAAGGCATGAAGGGGTCACGCAAAGCAGCTGAGGCTCGGCACTGTGAGAGGCCATGGAAGGCCATTGGTGAAGGTGCAGCCTCAGTTGCAATTGACGGCCCAGGACTAAAGGGGTCATGCAGTGTTTTGGAGATGCCAGTACCATGAGATGACCACCAAGAGCAGCAGCAGCAGTGGAGTACAGGCATCTGGAGCCTAGAGGATGACGCATGTGCTACAAAGGGCCTGGCTGGAGAAGTGACCCAAGCCCTTGGAGGAGCCCAGAAGATCGTGAGTTGGATCCCAGACATTGGACAGTTGGAGATTGACTTTTGCTTTTGATTGTGACTGTACCCTGATATTTTCCCTCTTGAAGGAAGAAACTGTTTTAGTGGAGCCCACAGTTAAGAGACTTTTAATTGTAAAAAGACTTTGAATTTTAAAAGAGATGGATATTTTAAAGAGATTGAAATTTTAAGAATATGTAAAGACTGTGGGACTTTTAAAGTTATTTAGATCTTGGGGATGAATAAGATTGTAAGGTTGAGGCTTACTAGTGATGTTTTTGTGTGTCAAGTTGACAAGGGGTCAATTGTACTGGCTAGTTTTGTGTCAACTTGACACAGCTGGAGTTATCACAGAGAAAGGAGCTTCAGTTGAGGAAATGCCTCCATGAGATCCAACTGTAAGGCATTTTCTCAATTAGTGATCAAGGGGGAAAGGCCCCTTGTGGGTGGGACCATCTCTGGGTTGGTAGTCTTGGTTCTATAAGAAAGCAGGCTGAGCAAGCCAGGTGAGGCAAGACAGTAAAGAACATCCCTCCATGCCTCTGCATCAGCTCCTGCTTTCTGACCTGCTTGAGTTCCAGTCCTGACTTCCTTTGGTGATGAACAGCAGTATGGAAGTGTAAGCCGAATAAACCCTTTCCTCCCCAACTTTATTCTTGGTCATGATGTTTGTTCAGGAATAGAAACCCTGACTAAGACAGATGCTATGTAACTTTGTTCCTTAATTGAAAGCTATTGGTTGAATCAAGATGTGTATAGCCTATGGCTGGGCAGAAGAGTGGTAGGTGGGCTTTGGATCCCAGGCTTGGGGTCTGAGGCAGAGACAATGAGAGAAGAGAAATAAGGCATATATATATGAAGGTTTTGTGTCTTTTAACTGGGAACTAACTGATCCAAGGTGATGCAGAAACCCCCAATTAACATTTAATATTTGCCACAGCAGGTGTGGGTGCAGACAGGAGTAAGAAAAATATGATCCCAGTCATCTCCTTAATGGCCAGGAAATGGAAAGAGATACCAAGAGATTGGGACTGTACAATTCCCGTCAAAGACAAGCTGCTAATGACCTAAGAGGTATTGACTAGGCTCCATCTCCCGAAGGTTCCAGCACTTCCTAATAGCACCACCACAGCCGTCAAGCATGGACAACCACAACACAGTCTGAGATACACTGGTGAGCCAATTCAGGCTCCACTACTTGCTCTTCAAGCTTGAAAATCCTTGGTCTTCCAGAAATGCTTAGCCTGCTCAGCAGCCAGTGCTATGTTTTTTAAGAAAGAGATTATAAACTGAGACTCAAATGTCAAGATGCACTTGAAAGAAGGGAACAGACTGGGTTTGGGGGAAGGAGAAGGCAGCTGATCTGTCAACTGTCTTCCACATCAGCAGCAGGAAGAAAACGGAAGTATTCCTTTGAAATATCTGAAATCTTAACATCAGTCACAGAATGATTCAGAGGGGTGTTATATGACAGCATCTTTGTCTCCATACATGGTTACTGTCTCATCCAAAAGAGTGTGCCCCAAAGGCTTTCCACAAAAGACAATACCCATGTCAAAAGTTATGACAAAGGCTGGGCATAATTTATGCAGGGAGTCACATGTGATGTGCTTACTCAGACAGCCTTGGGGGCCACTCTTGAGGTATTTTATTCATGAAAGCATTTACTTAATCATTCATTCCTTCAAATGCTGTTGGCTTAAATATTTTAGATGTTTCTAATGTAGTCATTTGTCATTATTTCTTTAGAACTGCCTCAAAATCTACTGTTTTCTTCAAAGTCCTATTATCATGTTCATCAACATATGTTGTTAGCAATCCTCAACATGACCCTGATCTGTCAAAAGTGGGGACCAGGCTCACAAAGGTGACTTCTTGCAAAGGATAATGTTATAGGAAGACTAAGTTTCCTTTCTTATTCTGATCAATTCTCCTTAAAATTCTCATAAGTGTCCTAGTTGGGGCTGCAGCGATGACTTTGTAACACCACTTGCTCCGAGAGCATGAGGACCTGGGTTGAATCCCTAGGATTCATATAACAATCCAAGCATGGCTGCCAGTGTCTTTAACCCCACCATTGTGGAAATAAGGCAGTCAGAGGTTCACAGCTGATGCGCCAGCCAGGCCAGTTGCCCAAAGTAGCAGGCTTCCAGTTCAAGGCAATAATGTAAAGAATGACAGTAGAATACATAAGTCATTTGGCTGTGACTTCTGCATACACATACTTGTACATTCAAGTGCAAGGAACACACAACAAACAAACACATTCCCTAGAATGACATCATTCAAGTTATAAAAACTCTCTACTTGGTCAAGTTAATAAAACAGTTTTCTACACTTAAAGAAATTAGAAGGTATCAAGGCAGATTTCTTTTTTTTTAATTAGGTATTTTCCTCATTTACATTTCCAATGCTATCCCAAAAGTCCCCCATACCCTCCTCCCCACCCTCCTACCCACCCACTCCCACTTTTTTGCCCCGACGTTCCCCTGTACTGGGGCATATAAAGTTTGCAAGTCCAATTTTCCAGTGATGGCCGACTAGGCCATCTTCTGATACATATGCAGCTAGAGTCAAGAGCTCCAGGGTACTGGTTAGTTCATAATGTTGTTCCACCTATAGGGTTGCAGTTCCCTTTAGCTCCTTGGATACTTTCTCTAGCTCCTCCATTGGGGGTCCTGTGATCCATCCAATAGCTGACTGTGAGCCTCCACTTATGTGTTTGCTAGGCCCCGGCGTAGTCTCACTAGAGGCAGCTATATTTCTTAGGGGTTGTTACTTCTTCTTTATTGTTGGTTTAATCACAAAGGTTGCAGGAAATTGTCAGTTCTCCGTAACTGGGTCTAGCAGCCGAGCTGGGTTTAGATACAGTACTGAAGAGCACAGGCAAGAAACAGAAGAGGGGCAGCTGCTGCACAAAAGATCTGCTGATCCCCAATCTCACATAATCATTAATAGATTCCTATACAGCACAAGGCAGGAACTGCTCCTATTTTTAGAAGAGCTTATTAAAGTAGTGTTTGTGTAATCTTCCTTTCAATACAGAAATGAAGGCAGCCATGCACTTCTTAGGTCTGGCAAGGCAAAGGTATCCTATACTCTCATCCGTCCTAGAAAGATGTTACCTATGATTTCATTGATTTTCTCAACAACCTTCTCATGATTCCCTCAAATATAGTAGGGACTCTTTATGCATGACTGGAATGGGAGATAGATACTACTCTCTTGAAATGTAAAGTCTACCAATGGCCAAAGGATGACCACAAAGAGACAAAGTCCACAAAATATACAATGCACATGACAGTGATAGTACTACAGAGAAGAATAGAGAGATGGAAGGAAGGGGACGTGAAGGGAAGAAGGGAAGCAAGGAATGAAGGAGGGTTAGTGGGGATGCTGGTTTGAATGAAATGTCCCCCATTAGTCTCAGACATTTGAAAACTTGGTCCCCAGTGGATTGTTGTTTACAAAGATTTAGAATTAAGAGGCAGGGTCTTGTTGGAGGAGGTGTATCCTTGGGGGTAGACTAAAGGTTTAAGGAGCCTCCCTCCATAGCCACTGTGCTCTCGAAGCCTTGTATAAGAATCAAGAGGTGAGCTCTCAGCTGTCCCTGCGGCCCCGCCTGTGTTCTGACATCATGGATTCTAAACATTCTGAAACAGCAAAGCCCAGTTAAATGCTTTCTTTTATGTTTCCTTGGTCATGGTGGTTTGTGCCAGAGAATAAAATGTTACCAAGACAGTGTTTTCCAGGGTTGATGGAGATAGGATATTCTTGGAAAGCTTTATAGGAAATATACTTCTTCTAGTATCCAATGGCATTGGGGTTGCAGACAGGAAGATACTGCGCAGGGTGGAGGAATGGGGGAAATACCAAGCAAAAGACATTGGAAAAGGAGCTTGCCTGACATGGTTCAAGGCCAGAAAGATGACTGTGGCTAGAATGGAGAGAAGAAGTCATATCATGGGAGTGTCTAGGCCCGTGAGCAGGCGAGGAGAAACCATAGGCCAGCAATATCAATATCAGATAACTAGTAGTAAATAGAATAATGGCTCCCAAAAATCTCCATCTTAACCCCCCACAATCTATAAAGTACCTCATATGAAAAAAGAAACATTTTGGGTGTAGTGACCTGTGTGCATTATCTGAGGAGCAGAGCATAGCCAACCTTCACCCCCTTGGGATGTGTGTAGCCCAAAATAGCTACATATGGACCCTAACACAACATCATAAACAAATTTAAAACATGACAATTTTTAAAACTCATTTGCAGTTGTTGGCATGAACATTATAGATGACAATGTTGTGTCACACTGTCAAAGGTTGGGTATGTCTGGACACTGTTACTCTCGACCTTCCATCTGAACCCAGCATCGCAACCAGCATCTTTACAAGAGGGAAGAGAGGCAGAAGAGGAGAAGGAGACACGTTGGCCCAAGCAGAGGTCAGCATAACTTAGTCACAGCCCTTGAAAACAGAAGACACTGTCACAAGTCAAGGAGTTCAAGATGACCTAGAAGCCGAAAAATAGCAACAGATCCTCTCCAAGAGCTGCTAGATGAAACGCAGGATTGCCAGAATTGTCATTTTCACCCCATAAGACCCATGTGGCATTTCTGAACTTCAAGAGTGTAAGTAAGATATGTGGTGTGTGTGTGTGTGTGTGTGTGTGTGTGTGAGAGAGAGAGAGAGAGAGAGAGAGAGAGAGAGAGAGAGAGGAGTTATGTGTATGGCATGCATGCATGTGTATTTATGCATACTCATGTATGCGTACAGAATCATAAGCAGCCTAGTAAGAGATTGACGCCTGAGTTTTTTTCTTTCTTTCTTTCTTTCTTTCTTTCTTTCTTTCTTTCTTTCTTTCTTTCTTTCTTTCTTTCTTTCTTTCTTTCTTTTTTTTCTTTTTTAGTTTTTCGAGACAGGGTTTCTCTGTGTAGCCCTGGCAGTCCTGGAACTCACTCTGTAGACCAGGCTGGCCTTAAACTCAGAAATCCACCTGCCTCCCAAATGCATATGCCACCGCTGCCTGGCAACGCCTGATTTTTTTTCTTGATCATTTTCCACCTTATCCACTGAGGCAGGGTCTAACACTTGAACTCAGAGTTTGCCAATCTGGCAAGTCTAGCTAGACAACTTGCACAAGGGATCCTTTCTCTGCCTTCTGAGCACTGCAGTTACAGGAAAAACTCAGTGCCCACTCATCACTCACAATCAGCATCTGGGAGACAAAACTCTAACCTTCATGTTTGTGCAGCAAATGCTTGACCACTGAGATAGCTCCCCAGTGTCTGCGTAGATGTTTGACACTAAATTTTCAGAAATTCCCTCACAGGAGCAAAATTAAGCAATAAAAAGTGACACTTCCCTATGGTCTTGCAGCCTTGTAACTAAACCATGTGTCTCTGGTTACTGACATCCTCCTTAACTTACTGTTCTCCTCGATATGACAAAACTTCCTCAAAGAAGGAGGGGTTTACTTTGCTTGTGGCTGGAGGGCATAGCCCATCATGGTGGAGATGTCATAGAAGCAAGAACATGAGGTGGCTGGTGTCTGTCTTAGTTAGGGTTTTACTGCTGTGAACAGACACTATGACCAACACAAGTCTTATAAAGGACAACATTTAATTGGGGCTGGCTTACAGGTTCAGAGGGTCAGTCCATTATCATCTAGGTGGGAGCATGGCAGCATCCAGGCAGGCATGGTGCAGGAGGAGCTGAGAGCTCTACATCTTTATCTGAAGGCTACTAGTAGAAGACTGACTTCCTGGCAGCTAAGATGAGGGTCTTAAGCCCATACCCACAGTGACACACCTATTCCAACAAGGCCCCACCTCCTAATAGTGCTACTCCCTGGGTGGAGCATATACAAACCATCACAGTGTCTGTAGTCAAAATGTAGACGAGAGACAAAAGCTGCTGCCCTACCTGACTTCTTTGTTTATGCTGCCCAGGACTCCAAGTCTATGAAATGGCGCCATTTGTAATCAGAGTGGGTCTTCCAAACTCACTTAGTCCTATCTGGAAATACCCTCATAACCATGCCCTAGGTCTTTCTCCTAGCTGATTCAAAAACGCATCATGTTGATAATCAACATTAAGCATACCCCCCCCCCACCCCAAGAAGAGAATTTCTGGAACCAGAAAACAGAACAGGTATATGGTCCTGTCATGTGCATAAAGAGTGAGCCACTGTTTCTATCTCTCTTGCCATCCCAAATTGATGTGCCACTTAACAGTGAGAGCCTGGCACTCTGGTTAATCTCTGGGTGCTAGTAATCTATCCAACAAATATGGCATCTTTAAAATTTTACCAAACCCCATTTTCCTATTTAGAAGGAATTCCTTTGTTATAACTGCTTTTCCAACAATTATTGCGCTGATATAGCTGAAGAGCTTGAGTGGTGAATGATCTTGGTTACGTATTCTCTTGTCTTGCATTTCTTGTGGTCTGTGGAATAGGGATTTATTTAACTCACCTTGCAGTTGACACATATCTCCATCAGCTTCCCAGAGAGAGCCTGCTTAACTAAAATAACTCCTCTGTAAATAAATGTCATCAATCTAAGCCCTACTTTAATATCTTCTCTTAGGTTTTTCTTGATAATCTTCTGGAACCCAACCCATGCAGAGCTGCGCCTCAAGCATAGCTTGGCATATGTACATATTGTATATCTTATATATAATATATGATATGTATCCTTTATGTTGTATAAAATATATTACATATATGTACTATATGTTATATACTATTTATAGTTATATAGTATATATTATATACTATGTGTTATATATTATTTATATATAATGTTAACATATAATTATATATATTTGACTCCATGAACTGGGTGCTGGGAATTAAAAGATGTTGTTCCTCTTTGTGGGAGGCACAGCAAAGATTACAGTTGTTTCTTATCACAGGAGGGGTGGGAAGCCCTCTAAAACCTCATCCAGTGCTAGTTGTTCCAGAGGGAGAAAGAAAAACTTAAGGAATGTGTGTGTACAAGGACCTCTTCTTCAGCCTCTCATATTCTACTGTTTGTTTTTGACTTATGGGCTGATGTCTTAGTATCTTTCCCTGTAGCTATAACAAAATATTCTGACAAAAGCAATTTAAGGGAGAAATAGTTTGTTCTAGCTCACAGTTAGAGTAGAGGGTACAGTTCATTAGGGTAGAAGTCCTGGCAGCAGAAGTCCCATGGCACCCAGAAGGAAGTGGCAAAAAAATGGCTGTTCGTGCTCAGCTCACCTTGTCTTATAGAGTCTGAGATCTAAGGCTGAAAACTGGTGCCACCCACTGCGGCAAGGCCTTCCCACCTCAATGAATCCAAGCAAGATCATTTACTATACACATGCCCAGATGCCCTTCTCTCAGGTGATGTTAGCTCTCATCAAGTTGACCATTGAGATTATCCATCACAGCTTAGAAGAAAGCATCCACTGACACTAAGAATGCAAATGAATAAAGTGGAGAGCACAGGGTAGAATGTAACCCACCAGCACTGTGAATGATGTCTGTGCACATGCACAGGTTCTGTCTAGGTCAGCGTTTCTCTCCTGAAATTCTGACTTGGTATGTCCACACGGAGGCTGGGCTTCTTATCCTTAGGAAACGTGCAGGCACTTTGGAACAGATGAACCCTAAACTACTAACTGCAAGACTATTTAAAAATAAAGCAAATCAACGATGCTCTAAGATGTTCATCTACAAACGAAGAATGGATATTGAAAATGTGGTTCACTTCCACAATGGAATGCTATTCAGCTATTAAAAACAAAGTCAACCTTGAGTCTGAGGTCCCCAATAGAGGAGTTGGAGAAGGAACTGAAGGAGTTGAGGGGGGTTGCAGCCCCATGGGAGGAGCAAAGGCCAAACCCCCTGGAGCTCCCAGGGACTGGACCACCAACCAAAGAGTACACATGGAGGGACTCATGGCTTCGGCCCCATAAGTAGCAGAGGATGGCCTTGTTGGACTTCAGTAGGAGGAGAGGCCCTTGGGCCTGAGGGGTTCAATGCCTCAGTGTAGGGAAATACCAGGGTGGAAAGAAGGGAGTGGGTAGGTGGGGAACACCCTTATAGAAGTAGGGGGTGGGGGAATGGGATAGGAGGTTTCCAGAGGGAAGACCTAGAAAGGGGAAAAGATTTGAAATGTAAATAAAGGAAATATCCAATAAAAGGGGAAAACATCTTCAGACAAATGGATGAAACTAGAAAATATCATCCTGAGTGAGATAACCCAGTCCCAAAAGCACATTGCATGGTAAGTATTCACTGATGAGTGGATATTAGCCATAAAGTATAGGATACCCATGTTACAATCCATAGACCCGAAGAAGATAAAGGAGGCCCGAAGGAGGATGCTTGAATCTCACTCAGAAAAAGAAATAAAATAGACATCTGAGGTAGATGGACCAAGGAACTGGTTGGGAGAGGAAATGGGAAGGGGAAGAGGAGGGAGGTGTGTGTGTGTACGGGGGGGACAGGTATGGGGACAGCCAGTGAGAAAGGGCCCAGAGAATGAATGGTAATCACAAGCAGGGGGTATCCCCAGAACTTATCAGAGTCCTGGGATGGGGTGGGGGAGGCTCCAGGGAGTATATGAGGGTGACACTAACTGAAATTCCTAGCAGTAGGGGATATGGAACCCCCAACAACTGGAACTGGAGCTCTCTGGAACTCTGTTGCCTATCCATAGATCCTGTTCCCCTAACTCGGCTACCTTGTCTGGCCCAGGTGGGGGGAGGCTGTGCCTCCGCTGGAAGCAATGATGTCCCAGGGTGGGTTGGTACAGGATGGGTAGAATACGGTGGGGTTCTCCATTCTCAGAGGAGAAGGGGAGGGAGGAATAGGGAGGAGGGGCTGTGGGGAAGCTAGGAGTAGGGGGACTGCATCAGGATGCAAATAAATTAAGGGGGAAAGAAGAAAGATGATCATCTGTGAATTCAGAGGCCTTAGCTTCTGGAGATGAAAGCCCTTGCTGGGCTCTGTGTCAGTGCTGGACATTCTTTTCCTATAGAACTCGCCAGCCCCCTGTGGTGTCCTGAGTAAAACCATTCATTCAACATTTACATGTGTGGAGCCATGAGAACTTCCAGCTGCCTTGAGGCCACAGTCTATTAAAATAATTTTACAACATTGTAATCAGAGGTATGTAAATAAGCATATGGAAAGAACAAGCTTAAAGTTACAGGTTAAAGACGCCCAATGCAAAGCCTAAAGTACTCAGAAATCTGAAGTCCTCTGAGCATCAGTCACTGGTGAAAAATCCCCCAAGTGACTTCATGAGATGTGTCACAGTCAAAGTGCAGGTGTGCCCACAAGGTCACCTTCAGGCTACATGCAGAGTTGATATAGGGTGTATTAATAACTTAGATTTGAATCCCATCTCTGAGAGACCTCAATATGTATATGTAACTTTGATTTTTTTTTCCAAAACCTACTTTAATGATGGTTCTTAAAGGCTTTAATTTCCCTTCTAGCCCTCCACCCACCAGAGGTAGTGACAAAGAAAGGCAATTATGATATTGGGGGGAGGGGGGAAAGTGGGCCCTTTTAGAAATCTGCATTGTCAGGAAATCAGCAGTTCAGTTAACAGGTCAGCAGTAGCAGTTTGATCCACTCAGAAACACTTCACGGATATACCAGCAGTCCAGTTCGGTAGTGTCTGGGTAGCAGCAGTGGTGGCATGACCTAGCAGGAACAGCTAGGCCCTAGTGGAATCAGCAGAAGTCAGGAGGAGGGGTCTGGATTACCAAGGATGCCAAGAGTTCTCAGCTGTGGATCTCTGAACAAATCGAAGAAGATTCGAGACCAAAAAGCCTCGTAAAGCTAGCTCTACAAACAAGCCAAGCACCCCTCACCGTCTGTTGAGTCCCCTTTATACGCCCTCCAAACATTACTTGTCCTCCATGGCTCTTGCCTTACCACGTGCCTTGACTCCTCAGCATGTGAATCTGTCTTAGCAAAACTCCACATTGAGGCTGTGTCGGCTGACATCAGTTTGTCTGAGTCCAAGGAAGTGGTAAGAAGCTGCCAGCACACCAGCAGAAGTTATTTGGTATTCTTCCTGTGGAGTCCCAACAAATGGAGCTCAGCAACAGATGTAAGGCAGACCAATACATGTGTGTTGTTAGCTAAGACTCCTTCATCTCTCATCCTTTCGCCTGTGCCTGCTTCAGCGAAATATTCCTTCACGTGTCTGCCTTAGCAAAACATCCTTTCACTTGTGTTTGCCTCAGGAAAACACTCCTTCACATCTTTGCCCCAGCAAAACACCTCCGACACGACTGACTTTCCAAAGAACCTTTAAGTTTTCACTTCATGTATATGCAAAAATTTCCATCAACCATAAGGGATACTATACACACACACACACACACACACACACACACACACTGTGTGTGTGTGTGGGGGGGGGGGGTAACCAAAGTAAGCACCAAAATTTCAGAATTTTACTTGACATACTAAACAGATTTGTTGTGATGTGTCATCATTATTGTTGAACCAAGAAAGGCAAATATTGTGTTCATACTTGATCCTTTATTATTTTGCGGGATGTGTGAAGAGTGTGTGGTATCCATCCACACAGTACATACGTGTGGGTGTGTAGCACTCACCAGTGTGCTTGAATGTGGAAGCCAAAGGAGGACAACAGCTACAACAGGTATCATACCTCTGTTTATTATCTTGATACATGACCTCTGACTGAACCAGAACCTCATCGTTCCCACTAAGCTGCCTTCCCAGTGAGCTATGAGGATCTGTTTGTCTCTGCCCACAGTAATTGGATTACAGTGCCAAGTAGCCACACCCAGCTTTTTATGAGGCTGCTGTCGATGCTGGCTCATTCTCATTCTTGACCAGCAAGCACTCTTACCCAGGGAGCCATCTTCGCAAGCCCATACACTCTTTAGATAGGCAAATGATTGTGACAGAAATGAATAGAAGCCTCAATTCGTCACCCCACAGTACTAAAATCAGAAAAATCAGCACAGGCAAATGACTGTGCACACATTCTTTTCTCTAACTGACTGGTTGGAATGTCATCCAGGTAGGAATCATAGAGGGGGGACTTGGTTGTGTTTCTCCATGTCACTACTCTGTGGCAAGTTTAGAGACACAGACATACGCAGGCAATGCGGTGTTTGATAGTCAAGGTGGCACAGCTGGTAAGCAGATCAAATGTTCGTGATTTCTGTTGCCTTCTCTCTTATTTATTTGGATTATAGGATTAAACACAATTATTTGAAAGAGGTAACTGCATTCTGGAACTGACCTGACTTCCAATATCTGATGAAGCCAGTGATGGGCAACACAAGAAAATGACAAACAAAAGATGTAAGTAAGTCAGTGTGTGTGTGTGTGTGTGTGTGTGTGTGTGTGTATCACACATACTTCTGAGTTTCTCCCTGGTTTCCAGGGATCTAACTCCTTGTTTTGCCAGCAAAATAATTTTCAGCCTCTTCATTTTTTTGGTAAACACAATGTGGAAGGACAATGTGGGGACTCCAAGAAGATAGGGCTCTCAAGTGTCCTGGCTTACAGAGTGATGCTATTCATCCCTTCCGTTTCATTGTGTGGAAATGGGTCTGCAGATGAGGCACATGGATCCCTCAGAAATCAGAAAATAGCTAAGTCCTTAGGCTCTTCCTATTGGGCCAACTGCTCTCCCCTGATGCCTTCTGACCTTTAAAAGAAAGGATCTCCTTTTTGACACAAGGAGTAAGTCATTCCACATACAACAGAGAAAAAGTCTAAAGGCCCAAAAGATAATGGAAAATGCAGAATGGGATTCGCATCAGCATCTTTCTCAGAAGTGTAGCTTATCCTTTTATTGAGAAAGAATGAGACCCAAAGGTCAAAGATGTGGGTGGGCACTAGTGGCTCCCTTCTTCTTCTCCTTGTCCCTGTTTTTCCTTCATTTCTTCCTTCTTTTGTTTCTTCTTCCCATTTCCTTTCTTTCCTTCCCTCCCCACTTTCTTCCTCTTGCCTTCCTTCCTTCTTCCCTCTTTCCTTCCTTTTATCCATCTTTCCTTCCATCTTTCTCCCCCTCCCTCCCTCCCTCCCTCCCTTCTTCCGTTCTGTCCATCTCCATGCCTGCATTTTTAGTCCTCCTTTCCTTCTTGAAAGGAAGTGGGGGACAGCAAGACAGCAAGTCTTTCCTCTATGGTTGTTTTCTGGCCTCTGGTTCTGGCGATGACTGTCATCGCACTCCAACTGCCTTGTGAGTCTCCTGAAGGGTTACAATGCTAGATAAGTCATTGGGGGCTGATTTGACAATTCAAACCCCAAGCAGGAGCGGAGGATTTAAAATTCTGAGCCCAGCACAAACCTCTTCATTTTCAAGTTCATTTACCCTTGGCAGCACGCAACCTCCTGTTCCTGGGAGAGGGGGAGGGGGGACTGCTTTCAAAGGCTCATTTAAAAGGCTGAGGAGGCTTTTGGGAACTCTGCAAGCTCTTTAAAAACATATTTTGATGATATAAGTGTAAACAAATCAAAAGCATATGGATTGAATTTCCCTTAAATTACACAGGATTTTAAAAATGATGGGAGGAGGGTGGAAATGGGTTTGGAAAAATATGTTTTTGGTTTTATTGACTCAGAAACATATGAATGAGCCGAAGCTTTCGACAGACCTAGAACCATGGCAGGTTTGTCCTTCGTGTGTGTGTGTGTGTGTGTGTGTGTGTGTGTGTGTGTGAGGCTCTGCCATCTTCCTCTGGACTAGATAGTGGCCATTTTTGTCCATGCGACCTCACAGAGAAGACACACAACACCGGATATTCCCAGTTCTATCCTCTCCTTGAGAAAGCCCTGATGAGGGCTCTAGCAACCTGGCTCCTATTCACGTTAGATAACACATGTATACTCTTCCCTATGCAGCCTGGACTCAGTGTGGGGCTGGGTACTGCATACCCCAGGCCTGATTGCCATTCCCTAGCCTTTGTCCTGTGCCCCTGAAGGCTGGCTGATGCCAGCATTCCAGAATAAGGGTGCATGCCTGCAAGAGTAGGCAGGCAGAGGTGAGAAAGTACATGCCCTTGATAATCCCAATACCTTAGCTACGAAGTGGATTTACACACAGCTAAAGGGGAAGCTTGAAAACCCAAGATCCAAGCTCTTCCCTTTGTTGGCAAATTCATGTCCAAGAGCTGGAGCAATCCTGGAGAACTCCTGCAAGGAAGAAGCCAGAAGGTGGGAAGTTAGACGAGAGGTATAGATGGGGGAAGGGGGATGAGGTCCTATAAAGAGTCTGCAGCCTCCACCCATAGCATGGTACCAGTGGGCCTGCAGAGATAGTTCAAGGTCAGACGATATCTGTGCTTCCATGCTCATAGCACGTAGCTGGGAAGCAGGAGTGGAGTTACCGTGAAAAGTCTTTCATTTGAGAAGTGTCATAGGAAACAACATGAGAGGCAGACCTACACCAGTGCAGGGGGAGAGAAAAGAAACCTTGCTAGATAGCTATAGCCAGTGCTTCTCTTTTTATACACTGATATCGAGAACTTAATCTTAACAACCACAAATGGCAGCGCTTTCCTATTCTTTCTGTCTTTAAAGACAAAAAGCTTCAGAGAAGTGCTGTGCACAAGAACGTCAGAGCAACAAGGGCTCTTTAGTAAAAATAGCTGCTGCCCCCATTGTGCCTGTTGTCCCAGAGACTCTCTTCCTTGCCACCATAGTGAACGCCTAACCAGTCCGTAATTTTAACAACACAATTTGCATTGCCCAGGCAGCTGTCTGCCACACCAGCTCTTTATGAAATCCACCCACAGCATTTGACTCAATTGCCTCCCACAGCTGCAAATTCCACAGGTCTACCACACTCTGCATAGGAAAGTATTTCTTTGTGTTCATTCCAAATTTGTTAGCCATCTGAACCACTCCTTTTAGTGAATTGTGTATTTTTAAGTGTTCATATATCACTGTTTGGGACGCAGGCCCTGGTGGCCTGCATTTTACGTGCAGCTCAGAATATTACAATGTGGTCTTCAAAGGGTCCCTGTAAGAACAGGGTCGGCACCTGCTTTGTTCTAAGCTGTCTAGCTGTAGATATCCTCAGACTCAAACTCCTATCTACAGCAGCATATGGGGGAATACACTTGAGGGACCCAAGATGCAAGAGGTCAAAGCTCTCTCCATGCCAAAAGCATGAGCTGGAGCCAAACGAGAGACAGCTCCTAGAGATGGGTGAGAAAATACTCCTGCAGACGAGGAGCATGGGACGCAGAAAAGTGAGGTCCCATTACATAAGCCACGGAGAGAGCTGGTCACCTCTGGGCATCTTATGTGGGAAGTTGTCAACTTCTGTCCCCTAGAATGCCAGCATCTCAGGAGCCATGGTACCTTTCATGAAATGCTATAAATACATAGCCCCCTTCCGTATCCTTGTGCTATATTGTCACGGAACTATGACAAGGACCACAACCTGTACATCTTTGGCTCAGACTCAAAATATTTTTGAACTGCGGCTGATTGGATCCACAGATGATGGAGCCATCGATGTCAAATGTGGGGGCTTATCTCTATATAGTCATCAACATTCTGCAAGTGAGACATTCGGAGGATGCAGACGCCTTTGGGTAGGAAGATATGAACCATGTGTAGGTAAGTAAGCCTCCTGAACTAGTAAGAAAGGACACATAGAGCTTTCTATGATTGACCACCTCCACCCCCTGCCCCCAGTCCTTTAATGCTTTGCCTCTCTCTTTGATGGGGACCTCTTGATGCTCTATGGCAAATCTTAGGAGTCCCTTCCACTATCCTGGGGACAAGTCTCAAGATACATCCCCAGTCACAGACTTCTATCCTCTATCTTCTTATATTTCTTGGCCATTGTTATTTGTGCCTACCTGCCATCAGCCCACACCCCTACCTGAGGCAAACACACTTCCTATTCTAGTCAGGTTGTGTGATGGTTCCCCAACTTCCCTCACTACAGCTCTCCCTTCCATCAACTGAGGGGACACGTATGTAACATACTTTCAGCACTTCCGTGCACAGGGCAGAGGACTCTAGCTTTGTAGTCAAAGCTTGTAAAGGCAGCCCAGCCATTTCCCAACTGTAACCACTCAACCTCTCAGAGCTACATTTTCTCAGTGCCATTATCAAGGGGAATAGGGCTGATTTATATCATTCTCACATCTGTTAGAATGTGCCAAGGTGCCTAAACCATGGTAAGTAGGTAGGTAGGTGATAAAGTAGGTAGATAGAGGGTAGAAAAGTAGATGATAAATAAAGAGATGATAGATAGATAGATAGATAGATAGATAGATAGATACATACATACATACATACATACATACATACATGATAGATAGATAGATAGATAGATAGATAGATAGATAGATAGATATAGATAGATAGATAGATAGATAGATAGATAGATAGATAGATAGATAGGCAGGCAGACAGATAGGTCTGGTCTTCTGCAAGTGAAAGCTGTACTTTACTAAACAATGTACCCAGATGTTAGATACAACAGGCTATAATCTTCTACTGATAGTGAAAGAATGGTTCAACTTAGTTAACAGCCTCATATTTTATTCCTTTCTCATACATTACATTCTAACTGCAGTTTCTGCTTCTTCCCCCTTTTCCAGGATTCACTACACCTCTCACCTCCCCTCAGAAAAGAGTGTAATGGCCTCATCTTGTAGCTAGTTAGAGAACAGACAATACCCACAACCTAAGTGTATAGTTGACACGTTTCTTCTTAATTAACAAATGACCCGAGATTATCTGCTCATAGCATATACAAAACAGGACTATATGATGAATAGAAATGGGAACTTTCTGCCCAATCCCTCCCTCCACCAAAGAAGAGAGTACCCACTGGAAGTGAATTGAATAATGGCATGTTAAAATGACTGCATCTGCTTCTAGTCCATGTCAAGACAATACAGTCCACACTTGCATTCAGCAATTTATTCTTCTCCTAAAAGTTTCTTTGCTGTCATGTACATGATATGTTTAGGGTTTATTGTTTCAAGATGGATTTATTGTATAGGGAAATAAATACAACTATAGTACATAGAGAATCTATTGATGTTTAGAATTAAAAGGTTGGAATTCCCTTTGCTTGTTCAAATAATACATTTTTCTTAAAAAAGGCAGGATCACACAAATCCCAGGCTTGCCCCATGCTCTCTATGTAGTGGAGAATAACCTTGATCTGCTGCTCCTCTTACATTCATGTCCCAAGTTGTGTGCCACCATGCCCAGCACATGTGGTGCGTGTCATCAGAACCAAGGCTTTGTGTGTGGCAGACACTCTACTGACTGAGCGACATCTCTAGCCCTAGAATTATACAACCGTTGAAACAAAGTTTTCCCTCAGATTTGGAACCACAACTTTTTTCCTGATTATAAATTTTAAAAGTTTCTGTTCAACAATCCAGGAACAACACTCATGAGAACTATATGTAGACTTTGTGTCTCCTGTCAACTCTATGGGCCCAGCTTGCTTTGGGCCAATCACCGGGGTGTACTCTTCCTCTGACTGATTATCTGCAACAGGAGAAATAGTGGAACCTGTCCGTGCCACCCAGCCCAGTATTGACACACTACTCACTACTTCCCCCTTTCACTCATAAGACAACTAATATTTCATAAATATTAGTTTACGAAGCACTAACAGTTTATCTCAAGCACTAAGTCTAACCGTTCAACCTATTTTATTAAAGCATCACTTTTGAACTTGTTCATCTCCACAGAGACTGACCTCGGCTAAGTATGCATTAAAGGAGCATCAAAGGAAAGTTCTCCCCAAGACTGCCTTGAAAATTATGTGGTTTGTGGCAGAGCTAAGTCATTTCTGTGCCTCTGTGTGCTCAGCCATAGAAAGGACTAAACTCTGAGTCTTTGCAACTGTTTTCTACTTGGATAAATTGCATACACTCTTGAATCATGGGTTTTTTTTTATTTTTTTAAATGGCAAATGACATAGAAGTCATTTACTACATGATTCACTCATTCAAAATATAAATTCAATGTAATTATACTCACAGGATTATAAAACTATCTGTACAGTGGATTTTTTCCTTGAATTGCTATTTTTAGGGGAGGGGGGCATGCTGTGTCCCATGTACAGAGACCAAAGAACAACCTTTTGTTTTACCATGGGTTTCAAGGATCAAGAATAAGCCATCAGACCTGTGTGGCAAGCACCTTTTCCCACTGAGCCTTCTGTCTTGCTCCAAGACAATTTACTTTCAAACATTTCTGCACCCTGATGTATACACACACCAGGCACATATGAGCTGACACACCCCCACAAGGCCCTCTCCCAGTCCCTGGCAACCACTAATCCACTTTATGTCACTATAGACTTCTCTATCCTGAATATTTTGTTAAATGAACTCATATAGCATGTGTGTTGGCATAATGATATTAAGATGTGTTTGTGTTATATCTTGCATTAATATTGCATTCTTTTTACTGCAGTTCCCATTGTGTGGTTATGCTATATTTTCACATTTTGCTTATTTATCTCCACCACTTGAAAAGTAGGGTTTTTTTTTTTTTTTGGTTTGGTTTGGTTTTTTTGTTTTTTTGTTTTTTTTTTTTTGCCTTGGAGCTATCATGCATTATACTTCTATAGGAACCTGTATAAATGTCTACACATTTAGCTCTTTTGCACTGTGTGGTGTGTGTATGTATTTATACATGTTGGCATGCACATGTGTGGGCATGTAAATATGCATATGTGTGCTTGTAGAGACCAAATGTTGATACTGACTTTCCTCATCTCTTATTATCTTATCTAATGAAACAACATCTCTATGCCTCTTCCTGTCCCTCTCCCCCTCCTTCTCCTCCCCCCTTTTCTTCACCCCCCTCTCTCTCTTATAACAAGTGCTCAACCATTTGGCCAGCCTGGCTAACCAGCTCACTCTTGGAACCCAGTGCCTATTTCCCCTGTGCTAACATTACAAGTGAGCCACATTGCTCACCCATCTTTAGGTGAATTCTATGGGTCCAACCTTGTCCTCCTGGTTGCATGGCAAGCTCTTTTCCTCCTGACCTATCTGCCCTGCCCACATTCTTTCTTTTTTTCCATTTACCAAATTGTACTGCTTTCTTCATATGACATCTGACATTTTATGATTCTTTTCAGTATCCCCTGATCTACCTAAACCATTTGAGCAAACCCTTAGAGTACATTTCATTACTCGGTTTCACACACCTGTGACCAGAACAAGGAAAAGAGATTTATCTTGTCTCACTATCCTATTGACTTCAGGCCAGAAGTCTTGGCTCCACTGATTTTGAGCCCGTGATGAAGCAGGACTCATGGCATGAAGGAGACCATACACTTTCTTATGGCTAAACGGAGGCCAAGGCTGGCTCTACCTCTAAGAACACACCCTAGTAACTACTGCCTCAGGGTAGGCCCTCTTCCTATTTAATATTTCTACCTATTCCCAAAACATCACTAGCAACTGGTCTTAATTCTGATCATCAAGAGTTTTAAAAGGTCTGTCCATCCTAAAAGATTCACTCTACTTTTCCCTTGACATGTACAAAATGTGCACGATTTTACATATGGGAACATAAAAGCTATGTTCGATGATTTTTTTTTCTATAAATGAACAAATATTTTAAGCCTACCTTTTAGTCAACTGGTGACATACTAAATGAAGTTATCTCCAGGTAAATTCTGGCACCTGAATACTGCATCAACCCTTTCTGGTGTGAAGTCATAACCTCTGGCTTGGAGAGACTTCTCGTCAATGAGGTACACGTCTGAAAAGGGGACTGTATGAACTACACACAATCACAGACCATCTGTACTGCTCGTTGGCTCAGACTAAGCTGCGTCATCAGTCTCGGCTCTGTCACTTTCCTTTCCTCTCCTGCTGAGAATCAGTCACAGTCAGCTCCACTCCATGAAGGGTGTGTGCCCTCTCTAACACTTAGCACTGAGTCCTTCTCCACTCCCTTTGGATTCTCTTTGCCTTTAGCCCACTTCTGCAGTATTACGGTAGGCAAGGCAACATACCCTTTCTCAGGGAAAAGGCCACATGTAAGATTCTCTCTCCACAGTTCCATTTCTACCACTTCTGACAACGCTTGAGTGACATATGAGGACAAGATGTGTGTGTGTGTGTGCGTATGTGGGTATGAGTCTGAGTGTGTGTATGTGTACATGTACATATGTACATGCAGAGGCCAGAAATGGACTTTGGGTATCCACCTCAATTTCTCTCCTAGTTTTTTGAGACAGGCCCTGCCATTGAACCTGAAGCTCACCAACTTGACAACATTAGCTGGCTAATGAGCTCTGGAGATCTTAGTGCCTCTGCTTCTCTAGTGTTTGGATCAGAGGTGCACACCGTCATGCCTTTCAGTATAGATGTAGGGATGTAAATTAAGGTCCTAAGGTTTGCTGATTACTCTATTTCAATAGGTCGACAAGTTGAATGTTTTGGTTTTGGGGTTTTTGTTTTTGGTTTTTTTTTTTCATCAAACTTTCTCCTATGTTTGGGCAACTAGGGTTAGATTTTCTAAGCTCTGCTTTGCAGTTTCACACATTTTCAGAGGCAGAATAGTGTAGTGATGTCATTCTCTTGCAACCCCACTTTAACTGTTACCATTGTGCTAAGGCTATTTCATCTACCGCTGTACCCTTCTGCCTCCACTTGGCCCCAACCCTCTCCATCCTCATCCCCCAACTCCTCTTTTTATGAAGAATTTTAAAGAAAATACTTAAGTACTTTCCCTAAAAATACTTCAGAGTATATCATCTAAGAAAAACTTTCAAATAAGAATGATAATTATTAGACAATAAGATTAATCACAATTCTAAATACTACATATGAATCTGTTATCAATTTGGTTTTCTATCATAAATTGTAAGGCTATACACCTTTGGGTGGCTTTCCTTTCCAAAGAACTCAGCTCTTAAATATGAGGAGCCTTAACTCTTAAACCGTGGTTCTCAACCTTCCTAATGCTCTGCCCTTTAATACAGTTCCTCATGTTGTGGTGACCCACCCCCAACAATAATACTATTTTTGTTGCTACTTCTTTGGGTTTTTTTGTTTATTTGTTTGTTTTGTTTTGTTTTGTTTTGTTTTGTTTTTTTGAGACAGGGTTTCTCTGTATAGTCCTGGCTGTCCTGGAACTCACTTTGTAGACCAGGCTGGCCTCGAACTCAGAAATCTGCCTGCCTCTGCCTCCCGAGTGCTGGGATTAAAGATGTGCACCACTACACCCGGCTTTGTTGCTACTTCTTAACCGTAATTTTGCTACTGGAATGTAAATGGTTTTGGAGATGGAGGATCGCCAAAGAGATCGAGACCCACTGCTGCTCTTAAAGTTACTGTCTCTCCCACGTCTCAAGCATATTTTTGGAATGACTCGTTCTGAGTCCTGCTTGATTACAACAGCCTGTGTGCCTAAGCACCACAACCGGTGTCTCCTAAGTCCTTAAGGGCACAGACAGCTGGGATTCAATACGGTAGGCTCCAGAGCCAGATGTGGGGGCAGGTAGGAAGCAGCCAAGATATGGCAAGAGCAGCTCCTCTGGTATTTGGATTAAGGTCTCTGAAAACCTGTTGCCCCACCCAGGCCTGTTTGGCCAATGGTTCAGCTTTAAATGACATCTAGTTCTCTCGGACTCAGCCTCTGTGCAGTCAGTGAAGGATCCAAATGAGCTGTGGTGTCTTCGAAAATTTCAGCCATATGTCAGTTTCTGTTGGTGTCTCTAAGGGCTGAGAAAGGGCCTTGAGGACCACGGGTATAACCATTAATCCAAAGCACAGGGGCATTTGGAGTCCGTTCTTGTGAAATATTTAAAGCAAGACTCGACATAAATATTATTAAAACTTAATAATAGTAGTAACAACAATAGATAACAATGGTGATGATTGTCAAAACTGTCAAAATAACACCCCAAGTTTTTCCCCCCCGCCGAGCCATAAGTAAACCAAATTAGAATCAAAGTTATATGTCTTCTGAAGAAAGAATCAGAAATGAGTACAAACTAAAAGATAATTGATTCTATAAAGAGGCAGTAATTTCTTAAAATAAAAAGTAGTCACGCCATGTTCTTTGTGAAGAAAGATAAATGTGGGAGTGGCTTATGAACTCAGGACTGACCCATCAGAGGAAGCCGAGCTTGCAGGGATGTTGTACGAGCTCAGGACACACCCATCAGAGGAAGCCGAGCTTCTAGATGCTCCAAGTTTCCCTTTTATCTTAAACTTGGGAGGATCTAAGCTGACCGGAGCTAGGAGAGAAAGAATTTAAAAACATATACTCTTACCTCCATGTGTCTTTCCACAACCGCTAACATAATTGAAAGAGTGAGTTCATTTGGCAAGAAATGTTTGCTTGAATTCAGATTTGGTTTACTCAAAGGGAGAAAGAAAACTAGCTTTCTTATTTCTTTTCTTTTTATCCTGAGTGAGAGAGAAAGAGAGAGAGAGAGAGAGAGGACATACAGGTGGATGTCCTTTGAATATTTACTTATAGAAGATACCCTGTCCTTATGTGTCCTTATACATGTAGATGTATAGACTCTAGGTGATGGACCATACATGTGTTGTTTTTCCATTTTTCTCTTATGACATGTAAGTTATCTTCCAGGGCGCTTCATCTGGTTCTATCCCTTTAAAGAATTTGGAGCAAGTCTTTATCCACATTATCTCGTGGTAAATCCCCTGAGATGCCCTGCTAAAACAGTTTCGTGAAGAGCAGATCAACAAGCTCAGCCTTCTTAAATTTTAGGATGATTAATCCCAGATCCACACGAACAATCTTTCAACTGTTTCCTTTTCCTGATGCGAAAGTCTATCATCTTAATGTGTCTAGGGCATCTCTAATCTGCCCGTTTCTATCATCGACGGCTCTCCGAATCAATTTGGAACACTCCATCCCTTTCTGCTTGCTTGCTTGCTTGTTTATTGTCCTCTCAATATACCTAAGAGAGAATGGCCCTGTGAACAAAAGTTCCCAGAAATTTAATTTAAAACAAGAACAAACAAACAACAAAACTCTATAAAATCTGTACTTTACATTGAATCTTCTGCAAGGCGGAATAAATGCTTCCATTGACAATGGTTATGGGAGGTCTGGATGTCACAGGTCCAGAGTCTATTTACAGTCTACCTTTGGTTATCTTTAATGCACTGAACATCCACTTCTTCACACCTCTGTGTCTGACCTAACGCAGGCAAACCTCTTGGAATGTATGAACAAGCCACTAGCTTCCAACAACCAAACAATGCTGTCAGGTAGTTTTGAAGGTCTAGAGAGGACCAACTGTCAAGTGCCTACCAACTGCTTCCATCAATGACCTTGAATCGTGTCTTAACTTATAATTTTATTAGTTCTGTCCCTATCATAGCTTCCTGAAACTTGCTACTGGGCTGAAATAGGGGATCTGGGATGCTGTGGTACCAGGTCATTGTCATTCACATTAGCTCCATAATAAACTATGTATTACCGACTTGAAGGTGAGAGTTTGGTTTCCTATTGAAAATTTGGACCCAACATTTTGATGCTCAATTCCAAGCCTCCTCAGAGGCTAATACAGGTTTGGTTGTGGGGATGTATTTTATTTTAATGTCTAATGTGCTCCTACTTGCCTTTGTATTCAAGGATCACATTTCTCCCTAGTTAATTTCTAATGACCATTCTTTTGAGGGCATATGCACCACAGAGGTAGCAGCTGAGTTCCATTATGCCCGAGTTTTCTCAGCAGGAATCTCCACTGACCTAAGTAAGCATCCCTTTGACAGCACTGGCCCAGGCACAGCCACAAGCTCCATGGCCTTCCAGGCCGTGAGCCTCTTGGGCTTAATGAGCTGCTACTTCTAATTACTTTTAAATTATTTTAATTGCTTGAAGCCATGAAAAACGCACACACACATTTGTGCATTTTGAAAGAATTGCCAGAGTCCACTCAGACCAGTATTTCCACTGACACAATATGATTTCGGAAAAAAAAAAGATCAAAGACTTGCAAAGGAGACCACTGAAAACATCCTTCCTTGTCCCCCCCCCCCCAAATCAGGACTCAGTATTGTCTCTAAACAATGTGATTCCCAGAAGGACTGGCTAACCTGATTCCCCATGAATTCTTGTGAAGCTGCCTAGTGCAGAATGGAAAGCATTGTGTATTCGCTTCTTTCTTTCAGGAGAGAAACGAAAACAAAAACCTCAGCAGCCACTTTGCTAAGATCCAGCTCTCATTTTACTTTACATTAGAAGAGCAAAGAGACAAGCTCCAAAGCCCATACTTAAAGCATTGGCTTCATGGTATCTTTAAGGCTTTGAAGGACTTTCCTATGCGCCTGTGAAGAAAGTGAAACTTTAGTATACTTCATTTAGGGCTGATGCCCATTTGGGATAATGTTTGCGCATACATTCGAACAGGTTCTAAAGCTGTCCGGAAACTCCAGCTTGGTTGACATCACTGTAGAAGATGTACAAAGAGACCATGTTGAATCGCAGGTGAATATTGGTAAAATAGAGTGACTGAGTCACCATCTCAGGAACTACAGTCTTGAGTCTAACTGCCAGCACATTATCTCCCACATTACTTACAAGCGCATTTTCAAGTTCTTTCCTTCCTTTTTTGGAGGACTCGGATACTTCTCCCAAGTGACACTCATTCTCTCCTCCATGGCCCAGAACCTAGTCATTTCTACCCTGTCAAGTTTTCCCCTAAGAACCTAGTCTTCCCACCCTCTTCTTGCCACTCCCAATGCAGATCTCGCTTCCCCCTCTCTACTACTGCTTATCTTGTAGCTTCCTCTGGTACCAGTGTGAACTACTTCAATTCTATCTTAACCAATAGCTCTGAGAATGTAACATGGATCCACTTTCCCTGTCCCTCCCGGTCCTGCCTTTTCGGTGTGGGATTCACTTTTGACAAGATTTCCTTTATACTGGCAAGATGGCGGCCAGCCCATTAACACAGTAGAACTTCCTTCCCTGTCACATGCAGACACATGTTCCTTCTGTCAACACTTCCCCTTGACTCTAGCCCTGTACTTTTGGTCCTTGCTCTAAACGCTGTGCCAAAGGATGGACCCACCAGCTTTATTGGTATGAGCCAATCTGGAACCACTTCTAGAAGTGAAGGCTGGGTAACCAGAGCTCAGCCTCATAGGCAGAGAAGAAATGGTGGGTAATTTCTACTAGCAGAAGAAGTGGGGTGGGCATACTGGGGAAAGAACATGGAGGGATCGATGCAAAGGACAGTGGGAGATATTAGTAAGGCCCTAAGAACTGCAATTTGTTCACAAAGAAAGAGAAAGCAGAAGTCACAGTCAGGGAAGATAGTAGAGGCAGGAAAAAGCAGCTGGGATCTATTCACAAGAGCAGGGAATAAGTCCATAATGAAGCAATAATTACCTAAGCTGCTTGACCGTTAGACTCATGGGGAGGCCATTTTTACTTTGGTCCTGTCAGACCACCTCAGTCACTCTGAAGTCTTCAAATGTAGAGCTGATAGGTGCAAGATGGGAAACATAGGTAAGGGATCCTTGGCCAGAATGGTGAGCCCCAAAGGGAAAGCCTCAATCCAGCCTGCACCTCTGCTGAATGCTAAAAGGCAGGCAGAAGGCCAAGCAGGCCTCTCTTTTCTCTCCAAGTGACCAAGTCATTAAACTGTGGGAAACACAGGCTGAGCTGGTCATCGGGCCATGTCCAACCTTCCCTTTCCCCAGATACATTGACTCCATTTGATCCAAATGGGTGAGTTTAGTGCTCTTAAAAACTATACAGCATAGGAGCTGGAGAAATGACTCAGCAACTAAGAGCATACTAATGCTCTTCCAAAGGACCTGGATTCAATTCCCAACATCCACATGGTGGCGAGCAAACATCTCTAACTCCAGTTCCAGGAGATTCCATGCCCTCTCCTGGCCTTTGAGGGCACTGCAATACACACATGCAGGCAAAACCACCTGTACACATAAAATATATTTTGAAATACGGAATATAAGCTGAGATAATGATAACCATTATTTAATACTTGGTGTATACATAAGGTTTAATTCTGTTTTGTTTTTTAAGACACGATCTTGCTGTATAGCCCTGGATAGCCTGATATTCTCTATGGAGTTCAGGGATACTTTGAACCCATGGATATCCTCCTGCCTCAGCTCCCTACTGCTGGGACCACAAGTATGCATCATACTGGGTTGGAACAGAAATATATGATACAGTGATTTTGTGCCAAGTCTTCCTTTATTATAGGCTCTGAGTTATACTGAATGTATGTATATATATATATATATACACATACACACACACACACACACACACACACACACACACACACATTCATAGGCTAGAGACACTCAGATCCAGAGTAAGGCTCACTTGATCAGATAACGTCACTGAAATCAGTTCAATGTGTATTTACTTCCTATCAACATTAATGACCCTTCTTGGCCCTGTAGTAGGAAAAGAAAAGATTAAGATAAGCGAGAGCTCAGAGGGCTGGGGAAGACATTTCAGATGAGCATAAGAAATGAAAACTCTACAGTGGTGCCCAGGACTCTCTCCCCTCCTCTCCAACTGCCAGCATTTTGTCGGGGTGGGGTAACACAGGATCTAGCGATATAACACAGACCCTCTTTTTCCCTTTAGGATCTAGCATGTGCTTCTAGCCCCAAATCCTCCAAATGGACTCTGATTCCACGCTGATGGATGAAAGATGAGAAACACAGTAGCTTTCTGGTGGATTTTCTTCAGCAGTGTCTGTTCTCAAGCCAATTGTTTGAAGTTCCCCCACCCCCCTTTTAAGGCCCAGTACATCTCCTTTGGGCTTCTCCCTTTCCGTGGGGAGGAATCCACCAGAGACAGTCCACCAGAGGCGAGGCACTAACTTTTCATCCTCCTGAGTCCTTTGTTTCATTTTGGCCAAAGATCAGCGTTGTTCTAGGTGGTTGCCAGCTGCAAAACAGCTGTGCAATTCAAGAATACCCGCACTAGGCTCCGGAGGCTGAGAGGCTTTATTAAATTGGGGGTGTGTGGGGTGGGAGTGGGGTAGGGGAACAGGTTGGGTTATCTCCCTCTCAGACTTCCCCCCCAAGAAAGTCTCTCTGATGCTGGGGATCTGATGTAAGGCAAGCTCAGATTCCTCACCTCGGGGCTGTAATTGTAGAGTCATTCGTATTTGGAGCAAGAAGCCTCGTGGGGGAGAAGCTTACATTCTGCTTTTGAGGTCGGTGGGGATTAGACAAGCCATCCTCGTTTGTTTTAGCATGTCAGCAAACTTGCCAGAGTCACAGACTACGCAGGTCATTTTAAAGAAATTAAGATTGGGGTTAAAGCAGATGTAATCGTACAGACTTTATAAGACACGAGCTACGTCCTACCTTTGTGATCGAATAAAATGCACTTTCTGGGGTCCAAAACACAAGAGAAAGATTTTTTTAAAATCTAACACTAATAACAACAACAAATTTCTGGAGACCTCTAGCCATCCAGTCTAACTTAGGCAATTGCCACACTCTAGGCTCAGTAAGAGACCCTGCCCTAAGAAATAAGGGAGAAAGTACTGAGGCTGTTGTTCCGTGGTATACTCACCTCATATGTGTGACCTTAGGTTCCATCTCCAAAACTTAAAATGGAGAGTGACTGAGAAGACCTCTGAAAACACACACACACACACACACACACACACACACACACACATGCACACACGTAAACACACACAGAGACAGACAGACATCTTCACTAATGTATTTGGTTAATGTGATCAGTATGTCTAGAGTGGATTTGTTTTAATTTTTTTTTTACAGCCAGTTATCTAGAAGCCTAAAAAGAAATCATATTGCTAACTTGCAAATCCACGAGAAGTGCAGTCATCCCTCAAAAGATAGATTTGCAACTGAATGTTTTGGCTGTAATTGTTCTGAAGTGGTCAGAGCCAGTGCAGTAAATAAGATTATTCACACTCCGACTCCACCTGGAGCGAACGCGCAGAGACACAAGTTCACAGCTTATGAGTTACGTTGCTGTCATCTCCCAGATCTTGACACAGCATTGGCACACGAAAATTGTTTCCTGTCTGGCAACGTCAAACACGAACACTTGAAAAAAAAAATCACATAAAATACATTGATGCGATATTTTCTTGGCAAACTCTGCTAATAAAATTTTGAATGAGATCCCTGGAAGCTTAGGAGGAAGCAAAACTCCCAGCTATTTTCTAGGAAAGGAAAAGGCCTTTTTTCCTAGGAAGGCAACACTGGGACTGAAGTACAGTCTATGGCGCCTTCAGATAGAGGGATGACGTACGTTTGCTTCTCAACCCCCAAAAAGCTGAATCTCGGCTCAAATGGAGGTAAGTGTGTGGAGCTTGGTTACAGAAGAAGGGGGTTGTGACTAGCCCTAGGCAGAAATAAGTCTGTCACTTGGGATTACTTAGAACTCACTGATAATCACCCTAGACATTCTCATGAACTTCCATTTCTCCTTGATGACCCCTGACTATCTTGTGAGAGGCACATTTGTGCTGACTTGTGACCCCCCAGGTCATTTTACACTCAGGGCAGTGATAAAGCCATGCCCACTTTTTGTTCTGAGAGGTGGAATTTTGGGTGAACAGAGAAAAGCAGTGCTGAACATCAATATGTTGAGTCTAACATACAGGCTGGAGGCAGTTTCAAACATATTCTAATAAATGCATCTCTCTCCCCCAAGAGTGTTATAAAGGAGAATGTTTAAATAAATCTTAAGATAGCACCCTTTCCCTAAGTCTCCTGGTCACCATTTACCTTTTTATTGTGTTACTTTTTTGAAAAAAATCAAAATGTATAACTTAATAACATGATACCCAGCTAGCAATGACTACATTCAGTTGTATGTAGCTCATTCCTCTTCCAATAAGTATCTCAGCCTCTTTCCCAGGACTCCAGTGGTCTTGGTCTTTGAGTAGTCTATGGAGTACGTAATGAACCTTCAAGCTGGCCTGAGAATCCAGACAGCTGTTGCTTCTGAACTCTAGCCTTCTCTGCACACTTCGAACATCTTTTGCCCATGTTGCCATTTGACAGCTGTGTTTTCCAAGCCTACAGATGTTCTGCTGTCTTGATTCATCCATTCAAGCAAAATCAAAGGATTTGGAGATCTCACCTCATGTGTTGGACCTTGCTCTTTGTTTCTAGCAGCAAGTGCATCATGTTTGCCCTGTTGAAGGCACCCTGACATCTCTTGTGAGAAAACTAAGGGCCAAACTGAACGACTTGAAAACCCATAGAGAATGGATCAATGGTCTCCGGAGCAAGGTTAGAGGAACAGGACCACACTCAATAATTTCCCTTTAGGGCTCTTAAGGAAAATGTGATGGTCTTGCTTTGTGGGACCCTGTGGTTTAATGTCTGCTTAGGCCAACTGATGTCTACACAAATGATCAAAGCTGATGACCAAAGGAGACACAGCAATAACTGGCTAACTGACAGAGGGCACAGGTATGGTGGCACTTAGAGGCAGAGAAGACAAAAGCAGGGTACACACTAGCTTTTGCTTACTCAAGAGGTAAGGAGCTGCCTGTCTTCTAGCATTGGGGTTTCCAGCCCAGGCTCTGGATAACCCTAGAACCTTCTAAGGACATAGACACAAGTGGACAGTCCCAGCACCAGTGAGACTATAAACCATGTCACCAGTACATGTCTTTAGTAGCCTCTACACTGATGCTGGAGTGCTTTTTCACAACAAGGACTGCTGACAAGCAGACTGCCCTGAAGCCAGCTGTGTTTCCTAAACCTATATGAGGAGGCCCAAGTGCAAGATGCAGACAGGAAGTGTACACCGGGCTTCCTGAGGTGGGAAAGGCTTGTAAAGTCTTGCAAAGAGTTCATCCCTTTCAAAGGATGAGCATGAGCTTGCAGCTAATAAAATGGTTAGGTAACTACTCTGGATGGCATCTGAATGTGTGCTTTTTTTCAGAGTGTGAGCAAGGTTTAGGAAAGAGAAGACTGCATTATCTTCTTTAGAGTAAATATGCCCTCCTTTCTGTACACCTGGATCTCCCCGTCACCTCACTATTTAGTGTCTGTGCTTAGTTAGGGTACTCAAAAACAAAAACAAAAAAAAACAGTTATAGCCCTTACCTTCTTCATTAGTCCAGTTTCTATCCTTTTGCTTTTCAAAAAGCTAGGAGAGGAAACTGAGATTAAAGTCCCTAGGGTGGGACAGGCATATATGCTAAGGTTGCAGAATCCGCTTCTCCAGCTCTGCAGTACGAGGAAGGAAGGTCTTTCTTCCCACCCTATGAAGCACCAGCATAGACATTAGATTTTTCAGGGCTACCTGATTCTGTAGGATCAAGAGAAGCCAACAGGAGAGAGAGGTGACACCTGGTTTCCTTAGTCTTTTATTCCTCTGCCTAACCATCTCTTAGGAAGCCACTAAGAGACCTTCTAGTGCACCATCTGTCTCCTCACTGAGAACTTAGATGGGGCCCTGGGATCTCTGGTTGGACAAGGTTATTTGTATGGTCAGGAAGCTGCCCTTCCGTAGCAAACTGTGCCCTGGTAAGCTGTGAACATTCTGAGGCGCTACCTTTATGGATTGTGTAAGGCTGAAAAATCCCACCTCTCCCGAAGCCATTCTGTTTTGGGGATGTCTATTTACAAATTAACTTGAAGTAACAGATCAACTATAGAAGAAAAATATCTCTTCAACACAAGCAGAAGGGAACTACTGGAGAAGTAGGGGGACAGAGATGAGAGTCTTGGGACAGAATGACAAAAACAAAGTATGTATGAAAATACCTAAAATAAGCCCATCACTCTACATAAAAACTTAAAAGCAAAAAGAATCAAGAGTAAACCCAGCATTTTTTTTTAAAGGTGAACACTAGCCGCCAGGCCCCTAAAGGAGTCATAGCTGTGTTGTGGGTAACAAACCACTCACTAATTGCAAATGATCAAAAACAAAAGGGTTTGGCAAAGAGGAAAGCCCCAACTACCACAGCCCGAGAACCTCCAGGACAGCTTGTTTCAAACCAATTGTAAAAGGGACAGGGCGACTTATTTACAGGTTCCATTTGCTTTGGATGGTTCAGTCACACGATTCAATATGCTATCAGCTCTCTCTCCCAAGTCGTTAAAATGTGAACGTGTTGATTTTGATCGTCTAGTGTGTTGTTTTTTCATTCTGGGAAGGAACACTTAAAGTTCTCAGTTCTGGCTGTGAAATATTCTCTCCAGAGGTTAAACCGCTTGAAGTTTCCCTAAAATGTACAGCAGGGATGATCACACGGAACAGGCAGAGGACTGGCTAGGCTGCTGATCTGTGCTGTTCAAGATGGCAGCCACTAGCCACAGGTGTCTGTGGGAATAACTGGATTTCAATCACAGCCCCAACTATGTTATAGCTCATCCTTAATAGCCGTGATGAATTATTTTTACTAATTATGACTATCTTAACTAATAAATCATAAATGTTCTAGACATATAACCTAAATGAACTTAATCTCATTTATTTACTTTCATATTTCAAAACTGTAGCTAATTAAACATTTCACAATTAGGAGCTAGAGAGATGGCTCAATGGTTAAGACGACTTGTTATTCTTTTAGAGGACCCTAGATTGATCCACAGCGCCCACTTAAGGAAGCTCACTGCTGCCTATAACCAGGGTCCAGGGTATATGATGGCCTCCTCTGGTCTCTGTATATGTACACGCACACACAATTTTTATTCAAAACTATATAGGTAGTGACCAATATATTTGTCCTTGAGAGCACTGTGCAAGAAACTATATACTCAATTTGTTATGACATACATCAAGTTTGCAATTTTGCCAGCGTGTTGTGAGGGTATTCAACCAAGTGCAGCCATGCTTTTTCTGTGAATCACTTTATAGGTAGTGTAACACTCTGACTCAGGGAGAATTCTCTATTATCCTGCTGTGTGGAGTGCTGGTGGGCTGCAACTGAGCACTTATGTCTTATCAGGCTGCCATTACTTTTTTTTTTTTCAAAAAAAATTTTTTTTTAAAGCTAGCTGTAGAAGTTATAGATTTCATGTCCGAAAAACCACACTTCTTAGAAAGTTATGTATCTGGCCTTCTTACCCAGATCCTATAAACCCATCCCTGTTCATGCAACTTAGAGACATGTCGGGGATATGAACCAATTATATTGCTGACCAAAGAAGACACTTCAAAATGGAGAGACATTATCCTACTTCACAGCGTCGAAGTTAAAGGAATTGGCCCGAACTATCAGCTACAACATCCCTGATGGCTCTGTTTAAGAGACGTGCTACATCTGGGATTTGCTAACTTGAGTCAGCGAAGACTTTCTATTTCCTCCCAATGATTTCCTGAAGTCATTTTTCACAAGGTTCCAACTTTCTAAGATGTTGTGCCATAAATGCCTTTGCTGTCAGCAGGCAGGGAGCCTGCCAAAGTTGGCCTTCCCGAAACATTCCATTGGTTCTCTCCCTGCTCCGGGGAGCTAAGGATGATGGACCATTACTGTCCTTTGGGGAGATACAAGTTCACTTTGATCAGGTACAAGTGAAGACTGTAGTCAGTTTCAGGGCCCTTGAGCAACATGTAGTTAGACAAACTGTTCACATACTGTTACTGAGAATGGAAACGCAGGAAGTGAGGAATGGTGACGAGTCAATACACGCCAAATAGAAGGCAGAGCTGTTAGGATGATCCACAGAGGTCCAGAGAGCTGCCCCGATAGATTGGCCCCCAGGATACAGTAACCAAATCTTCACTAGGCTGCCTTGCACCGTGCTGTCTTGATGTGTTTTCTCTTGTCCACTGTCTCATTTGTACTAGCCAAGTTGTCATTACTTTGTTTTTCTTCTCACATTACATTCTTTTTTTAAGTTAGCATTAAAAGTCATGGCTTTCTGCCGGGCAGTAGTGGCACACGCCTTTAATCCCAGCACTTGGGAGGCAGAGGCAGGTGGATTTCTGAGTCCGAGACCAGCCTGGTCTACAGAATGAGTTCCAGGAGAGACATAGCTACTGTCTTAGTCAGGGTTTCTATTCCTGCACAAACATCATGACCAAGAAGCAAGTTGGGGAGGAAAGGGTTTATTCAGCTTACAATTCCATACTGCTGTTTATCACCAAGGAAGTCAGGACAGGAACTCAAACAGGTCAGGAAGCAGGAGCTGATGCAGAGGCCATGGAGGGCTGTTCTTTACTGGCTTGCTTCCCCTGGCTTGCTCAGCCTGCTCTTTTATAGAACCCAAGACTACCAGCCCAGAAATGGTCCCACCCACAAGGGGCCTTTCCCCCTTGATCACTAATTGAGAAAATGCCTTACAGTTGGATCTCATGGAGGCATTTCCTCAACTGAAGCTCCTTTCTCTGTGATAACTCCAGCTGTGTCAAGTTGACACAAAACTAGCCAGTACAATTGACCCTTTGTCAACTTGACACACAAACACATCACTAGTAAGCCTCAACCCTTACATTCTTATTCATCCTCAAATCTAAATAACTTTAAAAGTCCCACAGTCTTTACATATTCTTAAAATTTCAATCTCTTTAAAATATCCATCTCTTTTAAAATCCAAAGTCTTTTTACAATTAAAAGTCTCTTAGATGTGGGCTCCACTAAAATAGTTTCTTCCTTCAAGAGGGAAAATATCAGGGCACAGTCACAATCAAAGCAAAAATCAATCTCCAACCGTCCAATGTCTGGGATCCAACTCACGATCTTCTGGGCTTCTCCAAGGGCTTGGGTCACTTCTCCAGCCATGCCCCTAGTAGCACATGCGTAGTCCTCTAGGCTCCAGATACCTGTACTCCACTGCTGCTGCTGCTCTTGGTGGTCATCTCATGGTACTGGCATCTCCAAAACACTGTGTGACCCCTTCAGTCCTAGGCCTTCAATTGCAACTGAGGCTGCACCTTCACCAATGGCCTTCCATTCCTTCTCACAGTGCCAAGCCTCAGCTGCTCTGCGTGACCCCTTCATGCCTTCAAAACCGATACCACCCGGGTGACCCTTACATATTACCAAGTCCTACTGCAGCAGGAGTACAACCTTGACTATCTCTGGAACACAGCCTCTGTGCTCTCAAAAAACACTTCCCAGAAGATGTCACCTCGATGATGCTGGTCTCTTCTTAATCACCGCTAATTTCTTAGCTCCAGCTAACCAGCATCAATAGTCCCAGTAATGCAAAGTTTTTGCTTTAGTAGTTCTGGTATCTTGTTAATCACAGCTGATTCTTCAGCCCCAGCTAACCAAAACCACAGAATCTTCACAATCAAAACAGCAATGGCCCTGAAAAGAGTCTTTAATTTTCCCTCTGAAATTTCACAAACCTGACCTCCATCTTCTGCACTGTTCTCAACATTATCTTCCAAACTCCTACACAACATATGGCAGAGCTCTTAACAACGAATGGATCTTCAAGCCCAAAGTTCCAAAGTCCTTCCACAGTCCTCCCCAAAACATGGTCAGGTCGTCACAGGAATACCCCACTCTGCTGGTACCAATTTGTCTTAGTCAGGGTTTCTATTACTGCACAAACATCATGACCAAGAAGCAAGTTGGGGAGGAAAGGGTTTATTCAGCTTACAATTCCATACCGCTGTTTATCACCAAGGAAGTCAGGACAGGAACCCAAACAGGTCAGGAAGCAGAAGCTGATGCAGAGGCATGGAGGGATGTTCTTTACTGGCTTGCTCAGCCTGCTCTTTTATAGAACCCAAGACTACCAGCCCAGAGATGGTCCCACCCACAAGGGGCCTTTCCCCCCTGATCACTCATTGAGAAAATGCCTTACAGTTGGATCTCATGGAGGCATTTCCTCAACTGAAGTTCCTTTCTCTGTGATAACTCCAGCTGTGTCAAGTTGACACAAAACTAGCCAGTACAGCTACACACAGAGAAATCCTGTCTCGAACCCCTCCCCCCCCAAAAAAGTCATGGTTTTCATTATAGCCTTTATCTTTAAAGACACTATTTTAATTTTGCAGATATGGGTGTTTTGCATGGGTGTCTGTCGGTCAGTCTGTGCAGCACTTGCATGCCCAGTGCCCGAGGAGGCCAGAAAAGCAAATCAGACACCCTAGAACTGGAGTTAGAGATCGTGGTGAACCACTGTGTGGGTGCTTGGGATAGAACTTGGGTCCTGTGGAAGAGAGACAGCACTGAGCCATTTCTCTGGGCCCTAAAGGCTGTATTTGAAAGTAGGCCTGTTTCTTTAACTGACCAGACTAAAAACCAATCAGCTGGTTTTTGAGGGGAGAAAAGCTTAATGCATGTATCATGGATAGCATGTTCGGGAGAGGTGCGAGATTTTTGCACCTTAAGTTCTTGGAGGGAAAATAGGCAAAAAAAAAAAAAAAAAAAAAGAAAGAAAGAAAGAGAGAGAGAGAGAGAGAGAGAGAGAGAAAGAAAGAAAGAAAGAAAGAAAGAAAGAAAGAAAGAAAGAAAGAAAGAAAGGAAGGAAGGAAGGAAGGAAGAAAGAAAGGAAGGAAGGAAGGAAGAAAGAAAGGAAGGAAGGAAGAAAAAAAGGCCCAAGTTTGCAACTAGACAAGCAAGAAGATTAGGTCTGTCTCAAGAAGAAGGACACAGAAAACAAAAACAGTGGACAGAGCCATATTGCTATGCGCTCCACAAAGCCTGCAATGGAGGCCTTTGCTCACTACTTACTCTGTAGTAGTCCGTAGAAAATTGGGGGAATGAGGACATTCCGACTCTATGTCCAGCATCGTTCTAGCTGGGAGGTAAATGCTGCACCAGTAAGTTGAGTCTAAAATAAGACTTCTTGACCCTTCTTACCTTGTACACCAGCAAAATTCTACTCCCCTGTTTCCCCTTCCAACCTAATGATCATAAACAAGACAGTAGGAAGGGAAAAAGTACTCTAAGGCTGAGAGCTTCAGGCAGCAGAGGTCCTCTGTAACATCATGGGTTACCATCAAATGCCACTGTTAGCCAAGACCAATACACACGATTATCCACCAACACCCCTTACACAGCCAATAGCTGTGCCTGTATTTAGCCATGACATTCATGTAATCGCTAGTAGGCCAAAGATACATTCTACATGTGAGAATAAAAGATTCTTATGGGAAGGGGGAAATAATAAGTTTTCACGCATTTTATTTCTTCCTTTCTCCTAGTAGCAAGTTGTAGCCTAACTCCTTCTCTGGATCCATATTAAGACAGAGCCATTGATTTGAAGAAGTGAACAAGGCTCTCCTTTCACACTGCTCCTTTAACAGAGCTTAGCTTTGAGCTGCCTCACCTGCTGAAGGCTGTTCTGTGCTCTCTGGGTCTGTAGAGCTGTGTATCTGAGAAGGTGCCATCTGCTCCTGCGAATTTACAGCCTCTCCCAGCAAATAGACCAAGAAGGAATAGGATTTCTCCAACTGAAAACCCGAGACAGCACCAGCCTGCTCTGAAGAAATAGCTTTTATGGATGTGCCCAGTCTGAAGTGGAACAGTTCCGGGTACATGGTATTTTGCCCTCACGTCTTCCCTCTGGATAAAATCCATATGAAAAGGAGCGAGCTCCCTAACCTCTGGTTTCCTGGCATCAGCCCTGAGCCCTTGATCTTCCTGCTGAGGGACCTGGAGGAAATTTAGCCTAACTCTGAGCTATTCATCCTGTGAGTCCATGAAGAAGCAGTAAGTTTCCTAGACGCACATTTATCTCATTATTGGTCGCTCACCTGCAGATTGCTTAAGGAACAACCAAAGATTCCTATCTATACATCAAGTGCTCAGAAAGTACATTTTAAAAATAATTCTGTCTTGTCAAAATGAATATCTCTCAGCTAGCTTTCCCCAACCATTGCCCCGATGTCTTCAAGTTGGCATGAGGTCTGTATCAAATGTTAGCCCTCAGAGGAAAAACCTACTGGGACTATTCTTCTAGCCACAAACATATCCTTATGAATTCTCTTGTTCTCTGGAGCCAAAGCCACTAAATTTAAATTATTTCTCAATAAATTAGCACTAGTGAGTCCTTGTCAAAGATACTTAATTTCTTCAAGTTGCACTGTCCCAATCTGTGAAATGTTAATAAGACAGTCACTCACCTGGTGAACATTTTGAGGACATTGGACCCAGCAATTGCCAATAAGGACTTAGCAGATCTTGGAACCCATATTCAGGGTAGTTCATGTATACCCTGAAACTAGTGTTCATATTGACAAGACAGAGAATTTTAAAATTCTATATATGATTTTATTTTGTAACAGAGATTAGCTAGGTGTCTTGTGATGTGGAGCCAGAACACTTTCAGATGCGTCATACACTGCAAGACCATAAGAAGCAGCTTTCTAGGTAGCTTCTCATTGCTCTTCAAATTTGGGAGCTACTGCTGAGCCTCCCAGGTCTGCCTTCCATGATGTGTAAAGAAATACAGATGCACAAAACACTCCCTGACCTAGCCAGAGGTGGCTTATAGCCACACCTGGCCAGCATAGTGGCAGGACTATTGACCTGTGATGTCTGACAAGTGTCAGCCTCATGTCATGTAATGTCCCTCATCCCAAAAGGCCAGGCAGCTCAGAGCACAGGTGTAGACAATCCTATCAAGCTGAGCAACCTCACCTGCTGTGTCTGGATCTGCTTTCTTCCAGAGTTCTCTGGAAAAGGCATGGAGGGTGTCAGAGTTCATCTGGGAACCTTTTATAGAATGATCTCCAACTCCTTCTCATTTTGAACACCTTGTTATAGCCACAGATAACCTTACAGTGTAAACCATTTCCAGCTGCCTTTAAAGAAAGTGACAGTCTACCCTGACAACTGTTTGTAGGCTCGCTGTAGCTTCTTAATAGGGTGTGCGTTTCATTACTGCACCAAAGCGGCAGAGCCCAGAATTCCCAGATTTGCTAATTCAGTTCCTTTGAAGTTAGAAAAGATGCCCCCCACTTCACCTCCCCCCCCCCCGCATTTTCTTTTGTCTTTTTTCCTTTGCTTCTCTCGGACCCCGCCTCCCCCGGTATCATTTTAAAACAATCAGGCACACAAGTGTCACCCTGGTATCTGAATGCAGAGCTCTGCAAAGCTCTTTATTCTGGGAAACAAGTAGGCTGAGCATTCCTGAGCCGGAGTCAACAAAACCTGTGCTGTCCCAGGTGGGCCGAGGTAATTGCAGGTGTGAATCCGCAATGGAGGGAGAACAGGCAACAGAATGTAATAAGCAAGCAGCAGCCGAAAGCCTTTGGTGAGGCTCCTTGGCCGGCTTTTCACTTCAGTTCATTTGCATCTCTTCAGCAGAAGATGTCACAACGAAGCCTTTATAATTCCAAAACCAGGCTCATCAGGCTACGACAGGAATTTTCCCTTCCACTCCTCTATGTAACTTATTGGGGTGTGTGTGTGTATTTGTGTGTATCTCTGTGTGTGTGTCTGAGTGTACATTGTCAACAGAGGTGAAAACCCAGGTGGTACTGATTTGAATCTTTTACCATAAGAACAGCTTGTTGGAAAACTCTTGTCAAATGTTTGGGCTGGATGATCTCCAGCACTCTGAGGCCACACACAGATTAAGGAGCTTTGGGTCGAGAAAGAGTAGCAAATCTCCCCATCAGAGCCATAGTGGGCCTGACCCTGAGCATGCTGCATACAAGGGCAGCAGACCATTTGCAGAACTGCATCTTTATCTTCTTTCTTTCTTTCTTTCTTTCTTTCTTTCTTTCTTTCTTTCTTTCTCTCTCTCTCTCTCTTTCTCTCTCTCTTTCTCTCTCTCTTTCTCTCTTTCTCTCTTTCTCTCTTTCTCTCTCTCTCTTTCTTTCTCTCTTTCTCTCTCTCTCTCTCTCTCTCTCTTTCTTTCTTTCTTTCTTTCTTTCTCTCTCTCTCTCTCTCTCTTTCTCTCTCTCTTTCTCTCTTTCTCTCTTTCTCTCTTTCTCTCTCTCTCTTTCTTTCTCTCTTTCTCTCTCTCTCTCTCTTTCTTTCTTTCTTTCTTTCTTTCTTTCTTTCTTTCTTGTTTTTCTCTGGTCTCTCACTTTATCTAGAAGAAAAAAAAATGTCCAGCTTCCACTTTCTTTCTTGCCCAATGAGTAAACAATATAAAAACTATTTTGTCAGAAGAAAACGGACAGGACTTGGCACTCTCCTCTCTATCTCAAGAGTTGGTGGTTTTCCCACGCACACCGGGAGGGGGAGGCAGAGAGCCTGGCTGCATCCTCCAGGACATGGTCTGCCAGGGGTTAGGAATGGCAGACCATCCTCAGGAGACCTGGAAAGAGCATTGTGCTTCAGACATGTGACAGGAGGGAATCTCTACTGAAACCACATTTAAAATATATTACAAGAAGCTGTACTAGTTCCTCATTACTGCTTTAAGAAATATGTAGAGCATGAAGCGTAAAGCTCCATGATAAAAGTCTGAAGGCTGGAGTGAGGCTTACTGGATTCAACCTGAGAGCCCAGCAGGCTTCATTTCTCTGCAGGCTTTGCGGGAAGACTGGCTCTCTGCATTTTCCAGCTTCCGTAAGACCACCTGCATAGGTTGTGTCATGAGTACCTCCTCTTTAAAACATCTTTCAATATCTTCAAATCTCATTCTGATTCCTTTTTGGAATTGTTTGACCTTAGAAGACCCTTGGTGAGGACATTAGCTCCCATCCTGCAGGAGAATCTTGCTGGACTAACGTCATCTGAGGAGCAAACTTGATGCTAGTTGGAGATGTAATTTCTCTTTCCCATGACACACCAGTGACCAGGGTATGGGCATCTTTAGAAATTCTTTTTTTTTTTTTTAATGGTTTTTTTTCTCTGTGTAGCCCTGGTTGTCCTGGAACTCACTTTGTAGACTAGGCTGGCCTCAAACTCAGAAATCTGCCTGCCTCTGCCTCCTAAGTGCTGGGATTAAAGCCTGTGCCACCACGCCCCGCTTAGAAATTCTTTATACTTGTAAGGAAGAAAAGAGAATATATAGCTTGGGATTTTAAATGTTTAGAAAATGGAGGCTTGTCTACAGAGCATGGCCTTGAAGCCGAGAAAACCCTGAAGCTAATACTTCAAGCCATGCTAAAGGACATTAAGACAGAAATAGCAGAATGAGAGGCGACAAGAGCATACATCAGAATATAAGAAGTCTCAAAGGTCAGATGGCTATGGAATATTGAGAATGCTGACAGAGTTCAGGCACCAGTTAGAAGTCAAGAAATGAAAATGACGGAAATGGAGAGAAACACAAGTTTTCTCAGCCCCTGGCGTTGCTCAGACTGGAATTCTCTGGGAGTTCCAAGCTATCACAAGCACCTCGCCTCATCAGCACCCCTCTCTCTGCCAGGCATTGTACATCCTCTGGGGGAATCTTTGTCACAGCCTGTGCCTGAGTTTGGAAGCTGCTCGTGAAGGTAGGAGAAGACTAAAGTACTCTGTTTCTTAGTCTTCCATGCTACCACATCTACCAAATCTAGCTTCTGGTCCCTCATCCGTACACCTTTATCAACTCTAGGTTTGCTGTCAGATCCTACTCATTTTTCTGTCAAATCTTTGAGGAAAAAAGTATTTTCTGTAAACTAAGGAGAAGGACAGTGTTGGCTTATCACCATGCTTCCAAGAACCAGTAGATCTTTTTTTTTTTTTTAATTTGAATATGGGGTTTCATGGAACTGCTCACGCAAGTGCCCTGTAGTCATTACATCAGCATTAAATGCGAGGGAGTTATCAGTATGAAAATGGGGAGAGCCAGCAGCTTACTCCTAACCTGCTTTCCCTGTAGCTGGAGATCTGATATCAGAGAATGACTTTAAAAACTCCAAAAATTCTGACACTGCTACCCTAAGAAGGAAACAACATGGTTGGGAGCAGAAATGAAGAAGGGTCAAATCCCAACGTCCACTTCACTTCACAGTCCTCAATTTTGTATTAGTTAAGGTTGAGAAACAAATTTTAGTAGCCACCTCCAAAACACACACACACACACACACACACACTTTACATAGTACTAGAAACAAATAACTAGAAAGTGAAACTTCAAAAATTATCATTTTAATACATCTAGAAACTCAGAAAATATTTAATTTACAAAGTATGTGAAAACTCTAAGACATAAAGGAAAAAAAGGTTTTTTTAGAAATCTAAAAAAAATAGAGATATACCAAGTTCATGGATCAGAAGATTGCAGTTTCAAAAACATTTTTATTTTGCAATAATTTTATTTAATATTTTACATATCCATAGTACATTTATCAAACAAAACCAAATTATTGTTGCTAAAACAGTGTTAGCTGGATTGCATAGACACTATTTTGATCCCATCAGCATTTTCTGCTACACTTTTTTCTTAAGAATACCATCAAGGGCCGGGCAGTGGTGGCGCACGCATGCCTTTAATCCCAGTACTTGGGAGGCAGAGGCAGGTGGATTTCTGAGTTTGAGGCCAGCCTGGTCTACAAAGTGAGTTCCAGGACAGCCAGGGCTATACAGAGAAACCCTGTCTCAAAAAACCAAAAAAAAAAAAAAAGAATACCATCCAGGACACCATATCACACTCAAGGCCACATGTCCTTTTAAAATATTTCTGTGTTGTTTCATTTTGCACAACATTTCAAAGACACCTTCAAGATGTTTTGCAGAATGTCTCAACTTGGGTTATTGGGATTCATGTTTTTTGTTTGTTTGTTTGTTTTATTTTTGCTAGATTTGTTAAGAATTTAAGGAAGGAAGAACATAAAGTTGATTGCCCTTTTTGATAGATTGTGTCAGAGGTCAGTAATGTGAGCACTGCTTGTTACTGGTGATGTGTCTGCTGTGACATCTGGGACAACTGGATTTCCCCGTTTCCTTAAACATTGTATGCAACCTGAAGAAACAGACAGGCCTAAATGTAAAATTAAAACGACGAAACTGATAGATAAACAGACAAGAGGAAAGAAAATCTTTTAAAATTTGTGTGGGAAACAGCAGGAAGAATGCATTCACATGCATGCACGAACACTCACACACACATACAAATAATGAATCATAAAGAAAAGATTCATAAATTAGACTCCATCAAAAGTGAAACTTTCTGGTCACTAGAGAGATGATCCAGAGGTTAAGAATAGGTACTGCTCTTGCAGAGGACCCAAATTCACTCCCCAGCAACCAGTGGCTCACAACCACAAGTAACTCTAGACCCAAGATCATCTAACTCCTGTTGGCCCTTCAGGCTCCTCCACTTGCATACACATAGGCACACAGATACCCACACAAACACATACTTATTTTTAATATTAAAAATATTTTTAAAATGAGAACTGTTGATCAATAGCCAACATTTAAAAATTTAAGAGACAAGCCAAAGCTCCCTGGACTGAAAATAGTTGTCACGCCTATATCCACAAAAGACTTCTGGACTCAAAATGTACAGAGTGGAAATTGGTTTGTACCACTCACACATAAGATAAAATAACATTTTTTAAAAACTGACAAAACTACCTCAACAATCACTTCCAAAGGAGTATGTGTAATTGCCAATAAGATTAGAACAGATGCTGAACATCATTAGCCTGCACAGATTAAAACCATGATGAGTTACCACTACATCCCTGCTAAGGAAGCCAACATTAAAGAGACAGACAACGCAACATTTTGGCAAGGATGTGAATTGCTGGGACCGATCGTGCCTTTCTGGTGGAAATGTAAAACAGTTTGGCAGTTTCCTCTAAAGTGAAACACATGCTTATTTTAGAAATCATCAATTCACACCTAGGCATTCACTCAAGAGAAATGAAAACATACATTACACAAAGAATTGTTCGAGTATATTTTAGCTGTTTTATTCATAAGTTCCCCAACCTACAAGACAGTTAAAAAATCCATGCAAGGTGGGCAGATAAAAATGTTAAGATACATCTATGCAATGGAAACCAATTCGAGAATAAATTATAGTGCATGAAAGATGCCAGATCAAAAGTACATATCGCATCCTCCCACTGATACATATTCCAAACTGACAGAGATAATCTACGTAGTGACAGATAGCAGATGACCTATGCACTTACAAACAGTGGACACCCGAGCCATGAATAGACTGTGGTGTTGACTACACAGAGCATTTGACATATTTTGTGGTGATGGAAATATGATATATCAGAACAATGTTGGAGGCACCATGAGTTCACACTTGTACATTTTAAATTGTTTAAAGTGCAAAAACATCCCTATTTTGCTTCATGATGTATATTTTATAAAACAAATTAACTATTACTTTTAGCAATACCTCTTGCCTACCACTTTTGGAAAGAGAACTTATAAGCCAAAGTTGTTCATATGGAGTATATTTATGCATGCCCTGACTCTCCTATCAATTAGAAAGGATGGCACATCTCCTTGCATCTCAATTAAACCCAATGTATGATTCAAAATAGAAATAAAAGTGATGCCTTATTAAAACAGTTGGGAAAGTGAATATTGGAATATAACCTTGGTGTTCAAATTCTTAGTTTGTCGGTAATATTACTGTTTTCTTTTAAAAAAAAATACCAAGATACTCACAGATGCAAGTTTAAGATTTAGGGGAAATTCCATGATGTAGGTAGAAGTCTGGGATGAGTTAATATGATAGAAGGAGAAGAATGGGTAAATGTACCACCCCTGCTTCTCACAATGTCTAACTCTTTATCAAGACACCAAAGAGATAAAGAAGGCTCAAAAAGCCAGATGACAAGCTCTACCTATGAGAAGAGAAGATGAGATATTGGTATCTTGGATGGGCATTTTTCTGCAGATTTCTTGCCTTTGTTATTGCACTACCATCTTAAAAGTACAAATCATGATCTGGTGGTGATGGTGCCACACATCTTTAATCCCAAAACATGAGAGGCAGAGGCAGCATATCTCTGTGAGCTTAAGGCAAGCCTGGTCTACAGAGCTAAGTCCAGGACAGCCAGGGCTACACAGAGTAACCCTGTCTTGAAAAACAAACAAACAAACAAAAATGTATATAAATCATGGACAGTGCCCATGAAAAGTTGAAAGTTCGATTAGCAAGACATAACTTGTACACATGAAACAATTTAAAAGCAATTCAAGACACTATGTTCCCAAACTCCAAATCCTGTGGTTTCAACTAAAAATGTAATAGAAATTCTTGAGAGCAAAAGATCAATGTCAGATGATGTGGCTGAAAACTAGGGCTGGTGACACACTAAAACTACAGAACTGGATCTTAGAACAAGGAACTGCCCACATGTGTACAGAGGAAATTCACTAACTCACCCTCTGTGATCAAAACCAGATTTTATTAACCAGAGGGCTTTCATAGGAAGAGAACTTTGAGCAAATTTTGAAGGGAAGATTGGAGTGATGAGAATCACTATATACATGTTAGAGTGGAAGGGGCCTCAGAGGTCATCATCTCCCAATTCCATGTTTTTATAAGTAGAAACAACCAGGTTCAGGTGAAGGCTACACCTCATGAGAGAGTAAGGGGGAGTTGGCCAGTGTGGGAAGTTAGCCAGTGTCAGAGACAGGTCCGATTTGAACATACCGCCCAGCACTTCTAAGCCTTTAGTAAGTGGCAAATATGGTATCCACTGGAATGCGGGGTATAATACTTGTCTTTGATTTTAAGCTTCCTGGTGACTTCCTGGATAAATTGCATGCAGTGAGAACAGCATTGGGAAACATATAGAGTCGGGTCCCTAAAACACTCATCCTTGGATCCCTGAGCCTCCTCATAAAAGAATCCAGCTATTTAGAGGTCACCTTGTGTAAGAAAAACCAGGATTCATCAAGAGGATTTAGAGAATAAGAAATGTCGTAGGGAAACAGAAAGCAGCCAAGGAATGTCAAGGCACTAGACAAGAGAGTGAGGGAGCCCTCTTGGAGGAGAGTCCTTCAGCTCCAGACATCCCCATTGACGTCTGGTGGACCAGATATGTGGCACCAATTCCAGTCCATTCCGAGTTCCTGATAGGTCACTGGGCAAGTAAAGTGTTTGTTTTAACCTGCTAAGCTTTGAAGTAATATGTCATGAAGCCATAATTTAAAAACAAAAACAAACAAACAACAACAAAACTACCTAATTGCTAGTGTCCCTTACAGTCTTTCTCTATATGTTTTGTCTTTATAAAATCCTGCAAGGGAAACAAAAAATGCTGCAGATCTTTGGTTAAAGGACAAAGCAAGTTGAATGTGATGAGCTGATTTGCATGGATGCTGGGTGGTAGAAGGAAGAATGATCAATGTCTGTGGGGAATGAAGGGATGCCAAAAATTAATATTCTTACATCACTTTCTAAGGATATGAAACCTTTGGGAACGTTCCCTTCAACCCATGGAACTGGCATTCCTCTTTGTGTCTAATTTTTTTTTTTTATAAGAGATAAAAATGACAGTCCTGGTTCTGCTTGCCTCAAAGAGCAATCATCATAGCACAATATAGCTATCACCAGGGTTCTTTCTGATCGTCTCTAGCTCGTCCATGTCTGAGTGCATGAAGAAATTGTACCCCCTGCTCCTTTGTGACTGAGTTGGGTGGTATGGTTATTTATAACCAATTCTTCCTCTCCTGAGCTGGTGTGCTTACAAGAAAGTTCTAGGCCTTCCAAAGCTCTCTTGTCCCCAGCAGTTGACATCCTCCTGGTGTCATTCTGGACTATTGTGTGAATCCAGGATGAGTGGCAGCTGCCTAAATATAATGGACTTGTAACACAGATGACAAATAAACTTGTTCATTTCAGTCACAGGGAGTTGGGGGATTTCCTGGTACTGCAACATGGCACCAACTATTCTGACCCATTCATTACAGAGGATTGGAACTGCCCAGGAATCTGCAATGGGATCTGATTATGACAGGGAACAGGCATTATCAGGGTCCTGTATGGAGAAGCACTCTGCATGATGAGTCTACTTCTATTAAGCTTCTGTAGTTTCATTACACGTAAGAACTCATCCGGATTCTCTGAGTCAAACCTTCTCTACGTAAATGGCTATTGATAGTGGCAGTAGCAACAGTATTAAACAATTTCCACTGTTCAATGTCAACTGTGTAACTAGAAATCATTGTATGTACAACGTCTCATTCTCAAACAAAGCACCTTGTTGTTCCATGTCTTTAATATCCTACTTTAACAGTAGATATTGATGTTAGGGGGCTCAGTACTCCACTACGCCCATTGCCTCTCCATCTTTGAGTCTATACATAAGTCCAGTGTGCTGTGGTAAGGAAAAGTGAGGGCCTCCCCTATAAAACACATATAGTACATGGCAAATGTCCTGAACACATTAGATGCTTGCTTTCACTGGAGGTTTAATGGGAAGTTAAAGTCAGCTAGACAGCCCAGGGTCCCAGGCATCTGGCACCCATGTGTGGGATGTGCGTGCTTCACTGTGTCCTTCCAGGATGGCACAGACATTAATTGCTTAATATGGAAGAGGCAGGAGCTGGGAACAATAACGCTCAACTCCAAAGTCAGCTTGATTTTTTTACCTTCATGGGCCCCAGTGTGATGCTACCCGCAGGCCTCTCAGAGCTTGAAAGTACAGCTTGGAGCTTCAGCTCCATTTGGGGCATATGGGGTTGGCACTGAGACCACAGGACCAACCTGATTAAGTACATGTGGTAAACGTGAAGGGTGAAGATGTTCAAAATATCCCTGGACCCACCCCAAACTTTGGGTGGCCTCGAATGCCAAACTCAGCCTGGAACTAACACTTGCATGCAGAGATCTTAAATTAGAGTACGTCAGAATCATTTCACAGTGTTTTGGGCTGTGGGGGGACATGAAGACATTTGGAAGGTTTTCGGAAGAAGACCAGAGACTTGCATTGCTGTGACTCCTGATGAGATGACATGCATCTGAATAAAGCCTCACTCGCTCAGGCTTCCCTTATTCCCCTGGGACCCAGGCACAACCATTCTCTCTGTTTAACAATTCCCTGCCTGCTCAATCTGTCAAATCTTTCCCTGAGCTCAGATACCTCTGTCCCTTTGATCTAATTTCCCATGCTTCTGAAATTCTCTTTTTCCTCCAAGAAATCTTGGGGGAAATGTATTTCCTACTCCAGACACTGTCCCTGACTTCAGAATTCCTGGGTTCTTGTTTACCTTTCTTCTCGCAGCTAGCTCTCCAGAGTTAGCAACCCATAGCTTCCCTTGACTTCTTAAAAATGTCTGCTAATTGGAGAGGGATTGGGAGGGGAGAGGAGGGAAGAGGAGAGGAAGAGGAGAGAGAGGAGCACTTGATAAGCTGTGTATTACAGGATCGTGCACTCTGGGGTAACTGTAGAGGGACATATGAGGTAACCAGATTTGTGGAGTTATAAAATATATGAACAGTCAGAAACTCCTCCATACATGAGTCAGATGTCATACTACAGCCACTGTTCTGTGCTCCTGTAAAGAACAGGAAGCCTTGACTTCTGCAGTTGACTGAAAATGATGTGTATAGAGATGTGTTGTTGGAGAGTTTAAAGCTGTGAGGAGGAGGAGGAAGAAGAGGAAGAGGAAGAGGAGGAAGAGGAAGGGATGATCAAGAATATTTAGGCTTGCTGGATGCTAGAGGAGTTATGACAGCAAACCCCTTGCTGAGATTCAAGTGTGGAAAGAGCTAGAACACTCTTGGGGGAAGAGCAAATTCAGGGACCCATGTAGCATATGTGGAGATCCCTGAATTGTCCCCAAATTAGCCATTCATTGGGGTTCAGTAAATCTTTTGAGCCATCAAGACTCCAGATTCTCCTTTAGTGAAGGAGAGTTATAATGAATATGTTCTAAGGACAAGTTTTGGGTTTTTTGGCTTTGTTTTTAATTTAAGGGAGGAAACTATGTCTAACTAGTTTAGGCAAAAAGAAAATTTAATGATTCATGAAAGTTCAAGAATCACTGAAAAACATAACAAGTTCTCTCTCTTTCTCTAACACATATATGACCATGGTAGAGATTCCTTCTGTTGGGATCCACAGCAAATCTAATTTATTTTGTTCTTACATTTAGTATTGTATTGTCAAAGGAAGAAGAGATTCTTTGACCCAATGATGTCAATTTACATTTTGGGGCTAGACATTTTTAGTTGGCTTGGATCGCATCTAATCTTGACTTACCCACTATGTTTAGGAGGAAATCCTATTCAATCCTTGGCCTAAGTCATGCACTCAGTTATAGGGCTATGACTGTGTGGGAAAGTGGAGTATGGATAACTCGCAAAAGAAGATATTTGAAGAGTTGTGTGTGGTGCTAAATACTTACAACCCTACCATTAAGCAGATAGGAGCAGGAGGACCATGAGTTCAAGGCCAGTTTGGGCTACATAGTGGAAGGCCAATCTGGGCAGCCAATCCTGACAGATATGAGAAAGGAGACGGGGAGGGGTAGGGGTAGAGGGAGGGGGTTACTGAGAGCAAGAGGGGGGATATTAAATGCTCCTATTAAAGGGAAAAGCTGAGATCTTGCTAAGCCTGATGCCTGGCCCAAACTTACCATGGCTTTACTGATTAACAAAGGAAGCTGATAACCCATGGATACCTAGTAAATGTGCAGGAACTTTAGTTGCATTTTAGCAAATGATATCACTTAATCCTTACCCGCAATCCGGGAAATACCGCCGACAGAAGTACAAACAAAACGGTACTGCATAGACCAAGGTATGTCAGAGGCTGCCTTGTGACTTTCCCTTAGTTAACTTTAGCCTTGGCAGTGTGAAGAAGGGAGTCCCCAGGGACGAGCAATGAATAAGACAGGATCCGTCTTTCCTCTGAATTGTTTGCCTGAGCAACAGTGATTACAGGGAAAAAAATGTGGCTGGAACAGGGACTATCTGAAGGTTCGGATTGTAGGCCAGCATCGGAGATGCCTCCAGACGCCATGGCCACTCTCACCACATACTTGCCTCTTCCATAACTACAACACACTGACTTTCCGTGGGCTTTATAAGGAAATTTGGGAGGTTCATTGGCATTAAAGCTTGCTTTGTTCATGTAAACCCTTCAAATTTTACTTTTATTTGATTCACTCCAGGTCTCTCTGGCTAGTAAAAATTATGCCCACCAGGACCCGTGCTTACTCTGTCTATCCCTTAATCTCTATCCTTAGCTTCCTCTAGCCAGCCACACTGTCTTTCAGCCATAACACTTCCCAGAGGCTAGCTGTATTGTATAATCTCCTACGAGATGTCTACCTATCCGGTGTCCAGCCTTCAACAGCAATGAATCGTCCATAACTGCCCTAGAAAAACCTTGTCTGTTCTTGTCTGCATCTTGGTACAGTGGCCCATGTCACATATCGAAAAGCAGAGCAGTTACTGAAATTAACTAATCAGTTATTTAAGAGTCAAGCCTACACGGTTTGTTTAATTGAATTAACCAGTGCATGCTGTTTTGTTTGTGCAGAACTGAGCTAAAAAGGAAATTACCTCAACGGTTTTCAAATTTAGCCATGTCAGAAAAAAGATCATTTCCAATTGGCAGCTTACAATGGAAACTATTCTACATGTGCAATGTGTTTCCCTCCCTTAAATAACTCACTGCTTTATTATTGTAGGATCATTTATGAGCCTGTGTGGAATGACCCGAGGGTCTGCATGTCCAAATCAAATGGCCTTAGAGTGTTCATTCTCTCCACAGACTTACAAGGCTGAATGGAGACCTGTGTTATACACAGTCGATAAATAATAACAGAAAGAATTCTAGGCTATTTGCTGGATGTTTTCTTGGCAACGCTTAATCTAATTAACTCAATATCATAAACCTTTGCTAAGCATTTTCTCGTACATTTTAATTTGGTAGCCCGAGTAACTAACATGTCTATGGAAGAGGTGAACATCTGACACGGGATCAACAGTTTGCAGACTGCTATGGAGGGAATTCCAGGGGAAAAAAAGCTATTTGTTCCAAAGTTTATGTATTAACTCCTCTGTCAAACCATAGGTCACCTTAGAACAATGATTCTCAATCTTCTTAATGCTATGGCCCTTTAACACCGTTCCTCTTGTTGTGGTGACCCCTCCCTCCCCCCCATAACATCATTTCATTGCTACCTCCCACCTGTAATTTTGCTACTGTTATGAATGTAATATAAATATCTGATATGTGGGATATTTGATAGGTGACCCCCCCTCCCACCAAAGGGATTGTGTGACTCACAGATTGAAAACCACTAGTTGAGGATCTTGGGAAGAGAACCAGCCAGGGAAGTTTGTGAGAATGTGCCTACCCCTGTGGACCATTTTCAAAGGTCAAACCAGCTTACTGGAAAAGATTGGATGTCTGGGTGTTAGTGAACAAGAAAAGCTACACCATTCTGATCTATTCACGTGATTAAATCCTCTTTGGCCTTTTCTTACTCTCAAGCTGCGTTAAGAATTAGAAGTTAAAATGGAACCGGAGCCACTGGTTCAGAATAGGACCGAGAGAATAGATGAAGGATTCGTACCTTGTCACCTTGGGATAGCTTCAGGCAGAGGATGGGAGGGAAATAAAAACAAGAAGCATTTAGACTAACTTCCTGTTGTTTATCAGCCACACAGTTAACAGTACTTGCTAGAAGACTAAAACAATTGGCAACTATATTACCCTATACACTTCTTAAGTTATTATCTGAGTCACTTTTGTAACTTGATCTTAGAAGGCATAGTCTTATAAAGCCTTGAACAATTTTAATGCAGTACAAAAAAAAAGTCTCTAGAATTTTCTGTTTAGGAAACTATCATTCAGAAAAAAAGAAATGAACAAGTCAAAACCCTATTCTTCCCAAATCTTTTTGGTAAAGGTTGTTCTTACTTATTTTTGTTTGCTTGATTAGAAAAATTGTTTCATTGTATTGGATTTCCATTGCCTTATTAAATTTGAAGTTTTATGTCTGACTTATCTGACTAAGAATAGCTTACTAGTGCTTAGGATGTGGCTCAGTCATGAGAGTTTGTCTAAATGTGAAGGCCCTGGGTTCTATCACTAGCAGTGAAAAGAAAATACACATCTATTGCTTTGACAGATACAATCTCTTAAATGCACTGAAGTCAAATAGTATACGTTGAGTGTTACATCAGTTTCATTTCTGCTGCTGTGATAACATATCCTGACAAAATTAACTTCAGGGAGAAAGATCACTCACTTTTCATGAACATTTCCACGTTAGGGTCCACCATTGTGGGGGAAGTCACAGCACTGGGAGTTTACAACAGCTGGTCACATTGCATCCCCAGTCAAGAAGCAGAGAACACTAAATTAATGCACACATTCTCATGTTTAGCTCTCATCTCCTCCCTGACACAGTTCAGGATCCCCTGCCTAGAGAATGGTGCCACCCAAAATAAGTAGGTCTTCTTGCCTCCATTAATATAAACCTAATCAGACAATTCCTCACTGACATTCTCTTCCCAGGTGATTCTATATCACACCGGGGGCACAAAAACAAAGCAAAACAAAACAAAACAAACAAACAAAACAAAACAAACAAAAACTGTCACAAGTAAATTTCGCTTTTATACATCTACTCTAATTTTCCTTTCAAGCTCCAAATTATAAAAAGGGTTTTTTTATTTGTTTGTTTGTTTGTTGTGTCACAATTTACTTTATGTACCTAAACAAAAAGAAAGCACAAATGGACCCATTTTACAGTCTGGTATGTGTTGTCAATACATACCAATACAAATCAGTACAGTGAGGCCAAATGCACAGCAACACACTGAATAGACAGATGCACACAGACAGATGCATGACATGTGCACAAGGAAGATGGATACAGACAGAAACACAGATGTGTTAAATAAAACATTTCTCTCTGTTCCTAGTTCTACTCCTCCAAGTCCTAGATTACTTCCTTCTGTGAGGAAAAAAAAATTGTTTTAACTTCATCTCCAAAGAAATGGTTTGCTCTCTAATGATCTTCCTGTGTCTTTCTCCCACTACTCAACCACAAAAAACTCCAATTCATTCACCCATATATTAAATCAAGAACGTTGACCTTATTTTGAATATGTTTGCATTTTAGAGCAGAAAAAGAACATTTCTACCTTGGATTACTGGCTAAGAGCTTGCAGAGCAGCTGAAAAACAGGCAGGATTCTGTCATGTACGTGCTCCTACTAGAAATCAGAAAATGTGTTCTGATTTCATTAAAAATGTATTTTTAAATAGTCAAGTGTCTTCGTGTTTCTGAGATACTCAGTCGGGTTGTGATGTATTTCTTCTAACACTTGAAACAACTTTGTGCCATTCTACTCAGCAGTCGCTTCTAACTTTTTAATTATTATTTCCTACAATGCGTATTTCCATGTCAATAGAACCTTGACTGACCTCATAGAACGAACTGACTTCCTTTTCCCTCCCCTTGTTCAGTTGCTGTAATTACCTCTTGAACCATGTACAACTCAAACTTTAACTTCTCTTATTGACATTTTGTCACATCATTTTTTTCTATTTTTATTTCTAAACCCATATGTATCCTTTACATGTCTGTTTCTATCCTTCACATGTCTGCTTGTCTCCTTTCCATGTTTGTTTGTATCCTTTTCATGTCTGTTTGTACCCTTTCCATGTCTGTTTCTATCCTTTCCATGTCTGTTTCTATCCTTCATGTGTCTGTTTTCTGTTTCCATTCTTTGTTTTTCTTGTCTCATTTGTACTTGCTTCAGCCTTTCATTGCATAATTTCTCCTAATTTAATGAGAATCTTATAGTTGTATGTATTTTTACTTTAATCTGCATGAACTGTGAATCGAATTGATTTTGTAATTTTTGTGTAAGAGGTGTGCTCACACCTATGGAGGAGTCTTGTATCTTGCTCTCTACTAGTGCTGATGGGGCTCACCTTGACCAGCAGGAGTTTACCACAACAATAGGGTAGGGAGAAAGGCTGGTTATGGGGAAAGGTCCAAAAAGCAGTATGACCCTGAGAAATACAAAAAGTTTAAGAAAGATTTTTCCAGGCATCAGAGAATATCAGCCTCTAGGGAGTCTGAACACAAGCTGTGGTCCCTCTTGTCAAATGCAGCCTGTCAGCAGTGACACCCGGGAACACTGCTACCTGAGAGCTTGAAGGAGGTAAAGGGGGTGAGCAATATTTTTGCCAAGATGACATGGTGGCATCCTGTCTTCAAGCATAACTGAATCCTAGCATTCCAACCCCTCTTCATGTCCTTGTCTGACCTTGACTTCAGTAAGTGCCTAGAAGGGGACAGTTTGCACAGAAGGCGATGGAGGCTCCCCATTCATGGGTCATGGACAGTTTGCACAGAAGGCGATGGAGGCTCCCTATTCATGGGTCAGCATCACCCTACTTGGGAGATGTAGCTTCTTAAACGGAGTTTTAAAAAAGTCTTTATTCTTTTTAGAAACTAGAACAAATCTGAATTTACAATGACAAGTTGGGGTATTTTAAGCAATAGTGTATTTGTGGTTGTAAATGTTTTAAGGTTAACTAAAATGTACTGTTTTCTTACCAGTTTATGAGTCTGAAACCCACAGAGAAAGCAGGTCAAGGGTTGTACAGCTGTAAAAGCCACCCTGTATCAATTTTAAGAGCTAGGATCATGAAAGAAAAATGTTTGTTTAAAGCTGGGTAAGGTAGAACATGCTAGTATCTCTAGCATTGGAGAAATGAGGCAGGGTTATGAGTTCAAGGCCACCTTGAGCTACATAAGAAATTCCAGACCAGCTTAATAGATGAGAATCCTGTCAAAGACAACCGACCAAACAAACAAACAAAATCCAAACACCAAATTAAATTTCTGTTAATGCAAAACAACTGTTCATGAGCATTCATATCGACTTTATTTAAAATAGTCCAAACTTGGAGATGACCCTTATGTCCATCAGCCAATGAGTGACTGAACAACCACAGCACAAACTGACCAGAGGACACAATCTAGTGTTGAAAAGGCGTGTACTACAGACATTCACAGAAACCTGGCTGCTACTCAGAGGGATTATGGAGAAGGAGGGCTCAACTTTTAATTTTATGATTTCATTATATTATGGTCGTGAGAAGAAAATATTATAGATAGCAATAAAAACGGTGGTTGGAACGCACTGGCACAGGAAGAGAAAACCTTGTGGTGACAAGACAGCTCAGTATGTGGAATTTGTCATGGTTCTGTAAACTTATCTATGCAGTCTGGTTGAAAATGCACATGCGCATGTGCACTCGTGTAAAACAGGCAAAATACAAACTTTGTGACTGTTATACCAATTATCAGGCTCCCAATCTGGACACTGAACAAGAGGTGTTCAAGGTGTTACAATGGAAAGGAGGTCCAATAGAGCTTCTGTTTGTATATGAACTTTATTTTTTGATTAATGAAATCAATGTCCATTATGTTTTTAGGCTAAAGCATAAAGTTATCTTGGTGTAGGGGTCTAGCCTGTCATCTCAGAACTCACTCGGGAGGCTGAGGCTGGAGGATCGCTGCAAGTTAGAGGTCATCCTGGCTACATAGTGAGTTCTAGATAGCCTGGAATAGATACACCTTGTTTTAAACAACAACAACAACAACAACAAAGTGAATTAGAGTCTTTGATTTAAAAAAGAATTGAATACATAATCCACAAGAAAATAACAATACTTGCAGAAAATGTCGCTAGATTCCTCAGTGTGAAAGGACTCATATAAACCAAGCAGAAAACTTCAATATGCACATCTCAGAAATGTGGCTCTGCATGTGGAACTTGTCATGGTTGTAGGAATGATCCATGTGGTCTTCTTGAACACACAAACTCTCTCTCTCTCTCTCCCTCTCTCTCTCTCTCTCTCACACACACACACACACACACACACACACACACATACACAGAGGGGGGATGGCAAAATGCAAGCTCTGTGAACATTGTATCCATGTTCACAATAAATTTATAAAGACGTAATTCAGAAAATGAAAATCACAGTCAAATGGCCTACAGACACTTTACACATCTTTATTTTCACGTGTAATTTAAAGTGCAATCCATGAAAACACTTAAGCGTTATCTCAGAAATTTACAAGCGGAGAGCGTATCTTGTGTTAATATTCAGTGATGGTGTTACTGTTGTCATGGGTATGCTCCTCAGGGGATGGAGACGGCTTCAGACTTCCAAGAAAGTACACTGACAGAGAAGTGCCTTCCCCTCCCATAGTAAACTGTCTGCTAAGGGGAAAGCTGCTGTATAGAAGTAGACTCTCCTCTACAACAGAGGGGCTGCTTACAACTGAGGCACCAGCCTCAAACTATTCCCCAGAGATGGAAGACTTATCCCCAACTCAGACCTTCTGACTCAAAAGACAGCCATGTGCTCTCTAATGGTGCACATGAAGGTCAGAGAAAATGTTCTATCTTCCAGTGACACAGAAGACCCAAGACCCACATTTGTGTGGTCAGGCTGATGGAAACAACACACTACATTGATACAATATAAAAGAATAGCAATTCAGTCGAACAAGTAGACTACATGAGGCATAATAATGGTATTTAACAAAGATGTTATCGACTTCCTATACTTTCATGGTTATTTTAGAGTCTACTCCTCCCCTTTTTAAAGTTAACTATAACTTTAGCAGGCTCTTTCCAGCAGAAGTTCTGGTGCAATAAGAGATGACAGCTTCATGTTTGACTACCGTCTAGAGCAGTGGTTCTCAACCTGTGGGTTGCGATCCCTTTCAGGACCTTTTTATAGGGGTCCCCTAAGACCATGGGAAGACACAGATATTTGCATTGCAATTCATAATAGTAGCAAGGTTACAGTTATGAAGTAGCAATGAAAATCATTTTATTGTTAGGGGTCACCACCACATGAGAAACCGTACTACTACAGAGTCTCAGCATTAGGAAGGTGGCACGCCACTGTTCAAGTGGGACGAGAGACAGAGGCAGAAAACAGCATGGGTCATCTTGAACTTGAGTAGGCCTCGCCTAACCGGTATGTTAGGTCTAACCTTTTTCATGAACAGGTTTACAAAGAAAAATAAATCAATTAAAAATTGTAAATGACATTTGGGTAAGGATATAAAGGATGACAACATTTGTGTACATTGTACACAACATTATACAATGTTTTAAGCTGAGTCCAAAAGCTGAAATGATTTAAAAGTTTGTAAAGTGGGAAAGTTATATGAACAATATGGGCTCAGCTTGCCAAGGCAGACGCCATCTTGTGTTGTAGCCATTATGATTGTCCTAGAGTAACTCCAGTAAGCTTCCCCTGCATAGCTTCCCTGCACACTAAAATAAGCAATACCATTAGACCGCAGGGCCGGGAATGTGCCTGACTCCTTGATATTATCTTAAAATAAACCAGGTACATTCCAGCCAGCATGAAGTCACTCTGTCCTAACCTAGAAGCATATCCCCTTTCTGACTCAGACTGTGGTCATGTAATTGATCTTGCTGCCCTGGACCGTGCTTCTCTTAATAACTCTGCTAATACATTGCATTTTGTGTGACGTTAGATGTGGCTGGAGTTATGTTTGGAAAAGCAACAAATGTTTATTGAATTAATCAGCGACTGCGTGAAGAGGTAATTACTTCTAACTGCAGAAACATAAAGACTTCAGAGAACATTCAGCTTTGAGAGGATCTTGTTTAACCCTTTGCCCCAACAAAATTAGAGTGTTTTGAAGGATAAAACAATTTATAGCTGTGAATTACAAAAAATTGTACATGAGATATTTAGAGAAGAAATACACAAATGTATGAAGCTTAATTGGAAATGCATTAAAATGTGATGGACAGATGGATATATGTCTGTATAATAACTCTAAAGAAAATAATGGTTCTAAGTTGGAGGTAAAACCAGCTTATGTTTCAGTGATCATTTTGTTAACTTGACATAAGCCAGAGTTATTTGGGGAAAATAACCCTGTCTTACTTTTACTTTTTTATTGTCCTGATAAGACATGATGACCAAGGCAGCTTATTGTGTAAATAAAGTTTTATTGGAATGCATTCATGCCCCCCTCACGCACATACTGTCCACAGATGCTTTTTGTGCTGTTCTGCAGCACTGAGCAGCCATGACATCTGCCACTAGGCCGGCTATGGACTTTAACCATCACTTAGTAGGTGACCCAAGACAGAGCCCTGCTCCTTTCTCAACTCCTGCCAGCGCTATCCTCGTAATTGACAGCTGATCCCACATTGCAGGAAAATCCCTCTGTCCCAGAGACTTGAGGTAGTCAATTGTACTTGCTCACAGTGAGTCCCCTTGCACACGATCCGTCCGTGGTTATGTACCAAGAGGGAGTTCTAGATCTGAGAACCTCATCTGTCCCTGAACATACGGGTGCCTTGAGTTACTAATCTGTAAAGGCAACACAGGCGACAATTCTCATTTCCTGTAGTGGTCATAAAAAGGCATGATGTTAGTGAGGTGTCTGGACTGCCTGGGACATACCAAGTGCCCCAAAAATGATGGCTATGGGAGTAAACTGGTCATTAATAATACTTGGAACTCTACCATCTTGTTCATAGCTGTATCCCTTGGCTTAAGACCAGGCCTGATGTATAATAATCTGTATCCAAATATACATTTAAATAACTATTATTGTCATTTTTATTTCAGGCAGGCAGCTAGCCCAGCCATTCCGTCACCTGTCAACCAGCTTTGTCTTGCATTCAAATCACGGCTCATCCAATCAATGCGATGACAGTTTCCAAATGAAGCATAACTCCTAGAAGCCTTTCTTAAGAACTACCAGACCGGCCACTCTTTTAGACGGAGAGAGGAGATGCCATGGCCACCTTCACCCTTCAGTCTACTCATGGCAGCAGCTTATAGTATATTTTGTGGAGTGCTTAATATTTGATAACCTTCATGAAAGGTACAACTCCAATAAGACAATCACTAAACGGAGCCTTCAAAAATGAAGCTCCCAAAGTCTAACCCACATTGGTGATCTTCTTTTCGTTTCGTTCCGTTTCGTTTCATTTCGTTTCGTTTTTGTTTTTCTTAAGACACATAATTTGAAAATGACTATTGCCTTTAGGGTTTAGTTCTAACCTCCTCTCTCTCTCTCATATGTATATATATATGTATATATGTATATATATATACATATATATACATATATATGTATATATACGTATATATATGACACACACGCACACACATGCGCACACACACACACACACACACACTTTTCTTGGCAACATCACACAAGAATCTGATTAGCATGGTATTATATTATGGGCCTCTTTTCTTTCTTTCTTTCTTTCTTTCTTTCTTTCTTTCTTTCTTTCTTTCTTTCTTTCTTTCTTTCTTTCTTTCTTTCTTAAGTCTTGCAAGCCAAAACCTAGACAGCTGTTCAACTGATCTTCGAAATGGGCCACCCCAGTGGAGCTCTGAGCTGGGATGCCAGGGTGGCAGGCAGCGGAGTTAACTTGGGAGAAGACTTGCCCAAGCCTTTCGAGTAGAGCATCTGCCTCTTGGCCTCAGACATGAAACAATTCAATAATTACAGTCCTCCCTGCTTTCTTCCCCCTACCTCAGGAAACATTTTACAACTAACTAGCAATTTCCAAAAATATGGCTGAAGCAACACATCTCCCTGTCTCCTTGTGTAGGAGAGGGTGTGAGCTGTAATGAGACGGGGACTCGTTATCTCAGGGGGCTCTGCCGAGGTACTCCCGAGGACAGCTTTTAATTGGGTAAGCACATGATAGAGAGGAGGGGGGTGCTTTGAAACTTTCTTACATGAGAAACGGAGGCCCCATTTCCAAGTCTTCTCACTAGAATAAATTAAAATGTCAACTGGGAGGGTGAGGAGAAGGGTAGCAGAGGAAAGGGATGGTAAATACATAGCTCGGCACATTCGTGAGCCACGGTGGAAGCTGGAAGTTTGCTTTCAATTCTCAGAGATCCCAGGTTTTTGGAACACATTCAGGAATAAAGACGAGGCTTCCAGGTGATCAGCCTACTCACGCTATAAGTAGCAGTGGCCCAGGTGCAGGGACTATAAATGAAAAGATCAGTCATAACAGCGATGGACTGTGCAGGGATGGGAGCCCAACAAGACCAGCATCCTCTGAGCTTAAACCAGAGGGAGAGAAACATCAAAATGAATTTGGATGGATGTCTACCTATCGTGGAAATCAGTTGAAGGTTCCCAAGTTCAGGACCAGATGTAACAGTGATGCTACCTCAGAAACGGTGTTCTCAAACTTCACCATGAAAATCACCCATGAGCCAGCAAAACACAGACTCCTAGACTTAGCTCCGCAGCAGCTTCTTCTAATCCCATTTTCTTTGGTTTCTTAAGGTCCGCCCTCCGTGCTTCTACTGAATCCTAGACAATCGATCAAAAGACATGGAACCCTGTCTGTCTTCCCTTGTTTTCCTCTAGAGCAGTGGTTCTCAGCCTTCCTAATGCTGCAACAGTACCTTGTGTGGTGGTGATCCCCCAACCATAAAATTATTTCATTGCTACTTCATAACTGTAACTTTGCTACTGTTATGAATTGCAATGTAAACATCTGACATGCAGGATATCTAATATGTGACCCCCCTGGAGGGGTTGTGACCCAGAGGTTGAGAACCGCTGCTCCAACCAGAGCATCATTTCTGAGTGGTCATTCATCCTGAGGCTTGTTGGAATTGGGTCATTTCCAAAGCCTCTGTTGTTCCGAGTACCAGCTCTTGTTTCCAAGTCCATTGCTTCTTGCTCACAAAGGGAAGTTGAACCACAAATTTCATGTGGGTGCATAGCTCCAGTGGGCTGGAACCTGGAGAAGAGGAAACTGGCCAGGGGCAGATGAAGGACACAGACTCCCGAGGAAGCGTGCAGGAAAGACACATGGACAGCTTATCAAAGGGCTGGGATTTCTCATAAAGAGATGGTTGTTTCCAGGAAGTGTCCTTGAATTGTAAAATATGATCAAAAGGATTTTCTTTCCTAGAAAGTAGGTTAATTTGGATGACAGATTTTTTTTTTCAAAGAAGGGGGCAAGCTTTACTAGCATGTATGGTACACACTTTCTATGCCTTAGTGAAAAGGAACAATTAAAACAGTTAAAACTATGAGTTGTGTGTGTATGTGTGTGTACAGGCTTGTGCAGGTAATAAGCCAGCAGAGAACAAAGAAGTGTGTGTAATGTCTCCTTACATGTCTCATGCTTTATCCCCTTGAGAGAAGTTTTCTGATTGTGCCTGGAACTTGCCCCTTCTTGGCTAGCCTGGTGGGCAGTAAACATCTAGAATCCCCCTGACACTGTTTCTTTCACCCAGCGCAGAGGTGTCCCCATGGCCAAGCCTAACTTCCTATGTAAGGTGATGGCTATCCAAACTTGGGTCCTCAAGCTTGTTGAACAAATGCTTTCCCCCACAAAGCCATCTCCCCATCCCCCAAATATGAATATGTTGTTAAGCAACACATTGTGCTGTGAAGCTCAATGTCCTGAAATAGACCATATCTTCACTTTTACAACTTGTTCGGAAGATAAGCAAGGTACCTTGGGTGGTAGAGTAACAGATGTAATTAAAGAGAGTTCTACCCCCTCAGACTTGGTAAAGCCTTCTTGGTATATTTCCCCAGAAATGAGAGAAAGAAATGACTCCAGTGACTGGGTTGGAAACTTTTTTACAAGTTTCCAGGTCTCTGCTTTCATCACCACTGAAAGAAACCTGATTGAATTGTCAGCCTAGAGATTGTTAGAGGTCATTTCTGGTGATAGAGCCCACCCCACTTGAAAGGAAGTCACAGATGGAGGGGGTGTGACTATAGCAACTCTTTCTGCTCCACCTACAGGTTTATGTCAGCAAGCTTTCTCAGTGCCTCCAACTTTAAATGAAATAGCCAATAATGCACTGATGTTGAGCTCTGACTGTAAAAGCACAGCCATATTCATCCACAGGTAGGAAACACTTGGGACACAAAAGAAACTCCTTCGCTTCCTTAGGGACCCCCCCCCCCGAATGTTGGGTTTTACTTTTTATGTCTACTAATAAATTATCAATATTTACACTGTAGTTTGTGTACTAGGACTAATAGGAACAGCTCAATCTGGAATAATTTTATTAAAATATTAGAGCATTCTGGTGACATGAAGTAAAAATAAACTTGGATGTCATGCACATTGTTCCATGCACGTGTGTTTAACAGTGTGAAAAAGGCATTATATATAAAAATGTTATACTAAGAAAAATTTGTACAATAAAAGACCAGTGGATATAAGAATTTAGGGATTAAAAAGTCCGAAAGAATCACATTGTGTTCAATAATAGCTGGTTGGATATAATTTAAAGGGATGGTGGTGGATATTCTTATTACATTTAATTTTTTAAAAGTATGAGAATGAAGAGATGTTTGATTTAAATGCCTGTATTCCCAATACTCCAGACTTTTTTTTTCCTCTTGAGCTACTTAAAAATCACTTTTAAAATGAGAATATGAATCACGCATGGTAGCACATGCCTTTAACCTCTTTAACCATTTTGTATTAGATAGGCAGATCTTTGGGCTTAAGGCCAACCTACCTGGTATACAAATTGAATTCCAGGACAGACAGGGCTACAGGGAAACCCTGTCTCAGAAAAAAAAATCAAACAAAAACAAGATGAGAGAAAGAGAGAAAGAGAGAAAGAGAGAAAGAAAGAAAGAAAGAAAGAAAGAAAGAAAGAAAGAAAGAAAGAAAGAAAGAAAGAGGGAGGGAGGGAGGGAGGGAGGGAGGAAGGAAGGAAGGAAGGAAGGGAAGGGGAAGGAAGGAAGGAAGGAAGGAAGGAAAGAAGGAAGGAAGGAAGGAAGGAAGGAAGGAAGGGAGGGAGGAAGGAAGAATAATTCCATACTATAAAGAACTCCATAATTCAGGCTGAGTGGCAACCTACAGAATGGGAAAAACTCTTTACCAATCACACATCTGTTAGAAAGTTGATATCTAGAACATATAAAATAATAAAGCAAAGAAAACATAAAACTGAACACCAAGAAAGTGGCTCAAATGAAAACTGGGATGAAGAGCTAAGTGAGAGTTCTCAATGGATGAAATACAAATGACTGAGAAACACAGAAAGAAATGTTCAACATCCTTAGTTGTCAGAGAAACGCAAATTAAAAAGACCAAAGTCAGAGTGGCCAAGATTAATAAAACAACTGACAGCTCAAGTTTGTGAGGACTTGGGGTAAGAAGAACACTTATTCATTGCTAGTGGTATCCCAAACAGCCATTATGGAACTAGATATACTGACTTTGAGCATATAACCAAAGAAATCTACATATGAATAACAAAAATGTGTTTTGTTTGCACAATGGAATATTATGTTTGCTAAGAAAAATTAAAATTTGAAACTTACAGGTAAATGGATGGAGGTAGAAGACATTAGACCAAGTGAGGTAACCCGGTCCCCAAAAGACAAATAGTGTATGTATTCTCTTATATATGGATGTTAGCATTTAATTTTTCAAAATGTGTGCTATAATCCAAATAACCACAGAGGTTAGCTATCTAGTAAGGGACCAGGAGGAGAGGATCACCCAGAGAAGGGGAAGTGGGATTCTTTTTTATGGAGAGATAATGGGGAAACTAGAATAGGATTAAATAGGGAAGGGAATGAGAGAGGAGAAAATGAGGAGGGAAGCTAATGCTGAAGGCCATTGGGGGGAACATGAAAACCTAGTACAGTATGTGTACTATATATGTATACTCTATGTGTACTATATTCACATATGAAAAGAATCTATATGTGTGCACTGTATGTGTACTATATGCACATATGAAAAGAATCTATATATGTGTACTGTGCGTTTAGAAGAGTTGATCTGGTACCCACATGGAAGTTTCATCCCTACCGACTGTTTCATGGCGGTCTGCATGTCACTGCAAGGTACTCTGCATGCTACCAGAGGGGGAAAGATGATCATCAGAATCACCCAGTTACAAAACCTTCAACCTACAGTAGTGCAAGATATAATAATGCTATGGTAGAACAAATGTTACGGGAATAACCAACCCACAACTTTCTGATTATATTTAAGACCCATCCTGTAAAATGGAACCCACAGCTGACACTGTGAAAGTGACTAAGAACCTGAGACTAGCTAGGTCATGGGCCTATGGGAAAAATCTAATAATTGTTCTGATAAAGGAACCTACCCCTGGACAATGTATACAGAAAGGGAAAAACTTGGAAACACTCAGTCCTAATGCAGTGTCTTCCTCAAATCCCTCCCTTTAAGGCTTAGGGATGTGTGTGTGTGTGTGTGTGTGTGTGTGTGTGTGTGTGTGTGTGAGAGAGAGAGAGAGAGAGAGAGACAGAGAGAGAGAGAGAGAGAGACAGAGAGAGAGACAGAGACAGAGACAGAGACAGAGCGAGAGAGAGAGAGAGAGAGAGAGAGAGAGAGAGAGACAGAGAGACAGAGACAGAGACAGAGAGAGAGACAGAGAGAACATAACATTGCTGAGTAGGCTTTGCTTTCTCGCTTTAGTTCACCCAGGCTTCCAGCCCATGGATGGCGCCACTGACTTAGGATAGGTCTGACCCCTTCAGTTAATTTTCCCTGGAATGCTCTCAGTGATACATCAGAGTAGGGAAATTCATATGTTCCCTGACTTGAACCCTCCTTGTTACTTGGGCTCTCTGGATCTGTAGATTTTAGCGTGGTTAGGAGACAAACATTTATTTATTTATTTTTATTAGATATTTTCTTTATATATATTTCAAATGCTATCCTGAAAGTTCCCTATACCCTCCCCTTGCCCTGCTCCCCTACCCACCCACTCCCACTTCTTGGCCCTGGTATTCCCCTGTACTGGGGCATATAAAATTTGCAATACCAAGGGGTCTCTCTTCCCAGTGATGGCCGACTAGGCCATCTTCTGCTACATATGCAGCTAGAGTCAAGAGCTCTGGGGGTACTGGTTAGTTCATATTGTTGTTCCACCTATAGGGTTGCAGACCCCTTCAGCTCCTTGGGTGCTTTCTCTAGCTTCTCCATTGGGGGCCCTGTGTTCCATCTTATAGATAACCGTGAGCATCCACTTCTGTATTTGCCAGGCACTGGCGTAGCCTCATAGGAGACAGCTATAACAGGGTCCCTTCAGCAAAATCTTTCTGGCATATGCAATAGTGTCTGGGTTTGGTGGCTGATTATGGGATGGATCCCCGGGTGGGGTAGGAAGACAGACATTTTTAACCTCACTAATCTAACCCTCAGCCCTGGACTGCAAAGAGACTCTTTCCCTGGGTCTTGTGTTCATTTCCTGGGGTTTCTCTAGCGAGCTTAGTAGCTTAGCACCAGAAACATTTATTTTGACTTTCTTTTTTTTCTGGAGTCCATGAGTTAGGAGTCATATCCCCTCTTCAGACTGTGGGGGAAGTTGGCCTGAGTAGGTTGGGTAGGAGATGGCCTGGAGTCCTGTAAAGGGTAGATGTAAAATGAGCCGTGCAGGTGGGGTGGGTGGGAGGTGGTCAGAAAAAGGCTGGGTAGGAGATGGTCTGTTCAGGGCCAGGCATAACCCTGGCTGTCCTGGGACTCATTAGGGTAGACCAGGCTGGCCTCGAACTCACAGAGCTCCACCAGCCTCTGCTTCCCTAGTGCTGAGATTAAAGGCATGTGCCACCATGCCTGGCCTCTGAATTCAATTCTTTACAAGGGCCAAGGAAGAATCTAGCAAGTGTTCCTTTTACTTTCCACACAGGGACACAGTGATCAATTCTCCAATAGTATCCTTCCCTGAGTCAGGCTATAGGTAGTATTGCTTTGTCTCCCCAAGTCCTTACAACATGTTTTCTCTGCCACTCCTGATCCTGCCATCCCAACTCAGGATACTCGGACTCCTAGGGGTTCATTTTTCAACACTATCATGAAGCTTATTCTCTCCAGAACTCCTCTCAGTAGATGAATGAAGTCACATAATTTATCCACTCTAGCACCCTGATTTTCCTTGGCACATGGTGTTTGCTTTATAAGACATCAGAAAGTTCTAGCATTTCAACTTCACTTCGAGTTGAGCTACTTTGGGTCCATATTCTCCCCAAACAAGGCAAGTTATTAGAACCATTTGAACTACCACCACCACCACCCCCGAGGCTAAAAGCATTCAATTTGGAGTCTCTGCTTGGTGAGTAAATCCATATCAATTAGTTTGGCTGGATCCAATTATGGACTTCTTCTTCCTTGATCCTACACCCGTAAGATCCACTCTCACACATGTTCCCCAGATTTCCATCATTAGAGCTTGGCTGATTCATCCAGTTGTTTTGGTGGATATTATTCCCGTTCATGAATTGTATTTTGTCTCTCACCCCTCCAGCATCTGCTGGACCATGAGCCTGGTTGTGTGTCTGGAAGAAAAAGGCTACAGGGACAGGTTTTGGGGGCTCAGCAGTGCGATGAAGGTAGCTTTTCTCAAGAAGGCCTGAAGGTCTTCAAGAACAGATGGAGGGGTTGCTTGTAGGGCCATGGGGAGGCTTTGCGGGACTTCAGAGCAATGCATTTAGCTTTACCACATGTCCTAACCCTTACACAGCCCAAATCCAGTCTTTAGGCTCCTATTTCTGCCAAGCTTTGCTCTCAGTTTAACAAAGGAGACACCTGCCTAGGGGCTGGAGACCCAATTACCTTTGTAATGCCATTACCTGTAGATTTAGGATTTCTTTTTCTTTAGGAAAGAAACCTGGCTATCCCAGGAGAATTCTTGATGGCGAAGCAGGTTTCAGTTCTCTTATGGAGACAAATGCGCTGGGAATCTAATGCTTCTAAATTCATCATTTTCACTATTGCTAAAATCTTCAGCACAGTTGGAAACAACCAACCTACCCAAGTATCCTTTTGATTTTGATTAAAATATTCAGTATCAGTAACGGGTTGGTCACCTGGAACTTCCCATGAGCACACTGCTACAAATACCTGCAAGGGATACATTTAGCAGCTATTTTGCTATAGAAAACAGTCATGTCTCTGTCCTCTGGAAAAAATTTATTAATGCTTTACAACCAATCACAACACAAGAATCCATCCAAGAAAACCCAGGACAAATATTGAGAACTCATCTTTAGTGTTTGGTTTCTGGAGCAGCAATCTTAGAGCAGCTGGTAGGTTGTTCTCTGTTAGGCTATCATTCTTCAACCCAGGTTCTAGGTCACAGGTCAGAGCCAGAGCACCTGGGAGCCTCATTCATGACTGGACAGACTGAATCTTGACAGTGCATGTTCCCTTACAAAGCAACACACACAGACACACAGACACAGACACAGACACACACACACACACACACACAGAGGTGGGGGAGGGAGGGAACAAGAGGGAGAGGGAGAGGGAGGGAACAAGGGGGAGAGGGGAGAGGGGAGAGGGGAGAGGGCAGAGGGAGAGGGAGAGGGAGAGGGGAGAGGGAGAGGGAGAGGGAGAGGGAGAGATACATGTGTGCCCCTCCGCAATCATGAATGATATTTGTATATCTGCCAGACCCTTCTCTGCCACTGTCCTCAAAGGTTCTCAGTCAGCCACAGGACAGTCCAGATTCACTGGCATCCAGCCCTCTGCTCTTCCCAGGACGCCTGGCTCCTTTGCTCACTGATCGCAACTGTGAAGCCAATGTTTCCAGAATAGGGGCGCAGGGCCCTATTCCACTGTCCTTACTTTACCTCTGGGGAATTTCATTTAGGAACGGCAATGTCAGTTGTTGTCTTAATTGTGAATTCTTTTCTTCTCTGCTCTTTGGCTTGTACCCATCCACCCACTGAAGTCTCTGTTCTGAATGTTACACCAAGAGGCTGATCTGGTTTGCTTTTTAAACAATGACTTGGATATATAGGCTAATGATACCAACGTATAAATCCCTTAAAAGTGAGAGTAAACCCGTACAGTACCCTCAACAGAGTTGAAGTGGCCAAGCAAGTGTGTGGCCCAAGAGCCCACTGTTCTTTCTCAGGTTCTTTTTTAGGGGTTCAGGTGGAGTCAACACCATGAGTGGGGATAGAGTAGATCCTTACAATGATGGACACATGGACTCTTATGTAACTTTGGATGATCTCCATACGCCAGAGCTGAACATTTCAGCATATTATGAATATGTATGCTTGTCATGAAAACACATGGGACTATAAACAGGGTGGTTCCTCTGATAGATCACCTCAAGGATGGTTTCACTTCACTGAGCTTGCCCTAATGCTAGTCTAAGCCAGTTTTGTCTTTCCTTCTTTCAAGAAGTTGCTAACTCCAAATGGGCCACAGGAAAAATAGGGATTGGTGTTTCCCTAACAGGAAAAGGCAGAGGTTTTCCAAAGTGAGGTGCTTGGGTCTCCGATGTCTACATTCACCTACACCACAGGTGGAGTCTCTTCTATGTCCATCCTTCCATCCTTCCAGGACTGAGCCCCTCCTACTCTGTCCTAAAGCCACCTGGGATTGTGTTTATCCCTGCTACTTCTGCTGAGAAGTGTTCCTCTCACCTCACCACTCCAGCACCCCTCTTTCTTAATCATCACTGTTGGGCAGCCCTGATCAGCATGTGTGCAGCAGAGGTTCCAGGAGCGGGGATAAAAATTTGATCTGAGACAGATTGCAGTGGCCTTATGTAGTAGGGTGATAATGGGCCACCAAATCAAAGGTTCTCTTGGAAAGTTCCTGGGACAAGTTGAAAGAAGCCTGCTGTTCCTCTACGGGGAGACCATTAGCTGTGTGCCCACTGGCGATTCACAACCGTGGAGCTTTTCCAGATTGCTTTCAGAGCAGGCAGAATGGACACGGGAATGTCTCCTCATTGCCTGGTTTCTGGGTCAAAGAATTAACTCCTCCTGTGTTTGTTTAAAGATGACACTGTCCTTGGACTAGGGCCTGGGACACCTGCATTCACATTTATCTTTCTTTCATTTTCCCAGTGGAAGGTAATACAGATAGTTCAGTCTCTGTACGACATTCAAATCTCCTCTTGGTCGGTCACTAACAGGCATCCTCTGGGAAGCTTGGTATAATGTCTCTAGCCAGTGTCCTTCTCTCAGTAAGTCTCAGCACCTGGCTGTGAAACTATGCCAATTACTCAGACTACTCCCATCCATGCCACCCAGAAAATGTAGGCCTTACTTCTAAGAGTCAGAAGGCCTGGATCCCAATCTCGCCCTTGACTGGCGTTTGCCTAACATCTTTCCTCGGCTGGGCTTTTATGTCTTCATCCTTGATCTGGGAGTGGTCATCATGTCCAGTGAACAGAATTATGTGTATCGGATCACACCACAACTCAAAATGAGTTAGGAAGTTCAACTCGATGGAGGTGTTATCTCTCATTTACACGTGTCTGTGTATTTTATTTCTTTGTCAGGAGCATCTCAGCTACTTTGGGGAACAAATTTGCTGTCTTTTAGGTACCAGTCTGTGGTTTTGATATAGGTTCTAACTACGAACTCCAGATGGTATTCTCCTGGTTTGGTTTTTCTTTGAATTGGACCAGATGATCATAGGCAGACACCAGACAATGGAAAAGATGTGTGTGAAGAGGGAAAGAAAAAAAAAAAGAAAAAAAAAACCTGGGGACTGAACAAAGGCCTGGGGACTGGCAGGGTTTGGGGTGCTGAGCTGTCTGGTTGGAAGAGAGCCTGCAGAAGCTGGTTTTGAAGAGGGAATATCGTCAGGGAGGAGGCGGCGGCGGTGGCCTGCAGCCCCACAGGCGGTACTGTATTCTGGATTAGGAAGGTCAGAAGACAAGTTTTAATTCAAGCCAGGGATCTCTTCCCCTGAAAATTTAAGAACGCCACCAGTACTGGCCAGGCTGCCTGTCCTGGTCTTTGTCTCTGTTGCCCGCATAACTGCTGCCCAGGCATCCATTGTTCTCGTTCTCTTTTAAAGGTGTACATGGTGAGACCAAGTTTTAGAGTTGTATGGAGGGTCTGTGAAATCCTGTCTGTGATGTGGAGAAGAAGATAAAAAAAGGTCTCTTCCATTATTGCTCTGTTGTTAGTGTGAAATTAAATGTGTTTTGGAACAAAACCTGATTTAAAAATTAAAATATGTTTTTTTGTCTTACCCCACAGTGTCTCTTCATTCAGATGTCTTTCTTCCTCCTTGTTTTGTGTCTTCTCTCCAGATTTCTGCCTCACCCAGAGCCCTATTTCTCCTGTCATCTAGAATGTTCTCTACACCTAATTTACGACTGTTTCTTCCCACGCTTGGTTGCCATATTGGATGGTAGCTCATGCTAGCTCTCATAGCACCCTTCGTCAAGTTACCTGCCAGCTTTCTTGGGTTTGGTCTACACAGTCTCATTAATTGTATTATCCATTTTTAAGTTGCTCGCGTGCTCTTGGGTTGTGAGTTTCTGGAAGGTAAAAGTGGCTTTTTCATTGATCTGTGGTGTGCTGCCTGGGGAACCAGGCTAGAGTTAAGTACCTAGAGTCGGTTTCAGAGGTTGGCCATGGTCTTGAGTTCTGGATCCGCTGGTCTTCTGTGGATAGGGCTCCTGTTGGTTTAGCTTCTGCTTCAGATCAGTGAGAGACCTTATAGGTCTAGTTCTCTTCACCTACAAAGGCCTGCCCTGAGAGCCCCAAATAATCTGTCTACCGCAGAGGCAGTACAAGGGTTTAAAGTATCTTTGCTGATGGAGAGGTAAGACCCATATCAAGGTTTTCTGCACAGACACCTTGGTTTCAATGACTGTCAACTTCTTGCAAGCCTTTCTTTAGATAACACAGACATACACACGTTGTTTTAAATTCAGAACACCCTCCCCACCTCCATCAAAAGGTGTTCTATCCCTTGTCACTTTTACAATGGTCCTGTCTTCTTGGGAATCTACCCCAGTGCGTCTTGTCAGTGTACCCTAGTGTGATTTGATGGCCTTGTGAGTGACATTTCTATCAGTCCTGAGATGTGCCTGCTATCTCTCTAGCACCTTCCTGCAGATAAGGACTGTTGACTCTTAACTCTTCAGAGTCTTGAACCAGTCAGCATCCAGAATGGATGCACTGGTGAAGGACAAGCTTCATTCGCTGTTCAATTCACAGCCACTAGACTTCTTCCTTTTACTTCTCTGACTTTTATTGCCCTGATGCCTTTCATTAACAAGGGAAGGAAAGGTGATGATTAGAGGAACTTTATTTTGTGCTAGAATTTGGTTAGGCAGTGTGCTGGTGTGCCTTGAAAAGACCTTGAGGTCAAGGCCTACAGGATCCACCTGAACTGCCAGCACTACCATCCTAAATCTGAAATGGCTGAACTAGAGCAGTGCAGGGTCCTCCGACAGAAAGAGAACAGAAGCAGTAGTGAAGTTCAAGTGAGGCACTGATATTGACTGATGCCTTGGTTAGGATAAAGCTATGGTGGTCATTTACTACATTTTTATCTTAGGGGTAGATTGGTGTAAATACCATGGGATGTTACATGTTACCCTGGGGACTGTTCTGCATATAAAATTCATTGTCAAAGAACAAGCTGGTTTGCTTGATTCCCCTCTCTAAAGGTAGGCCAGAGTGAAAGGAAGGAACTGCCTTTGATGGACCTCTGGTAAGAGATATTTTCCTCTTTGGTAATATGTCAACAATGTGTAGACTAAGATAGAAGAGGAGATGTTCAGGAGATAAGGGAATCTGCTGAGACAAGCCATGGAAGGATGAAGGAAAGGAGAGGAGCTGAACCTGTGTGAAGCTGATGGGACTGGACTGGCTCTTCAGTAGATGACCCTGTGCAGAGATGACTAGGCCCAAAGCCAGGACACTGGTTTCTTGTATAAGCGCTAAGGTCTAGAACATGCTCTTGTGAATTAGACACAAAAGGATAAGCAAAGGGATATAATTCCTTCCAAAACTCAAGTTCCTATATTCTTCACTATTCTTCTCTTATGAGTGTGTGTGCTTATCTGTGCCCGTGTCTCTTCTGTGTGTACAGAGAACAAAGGTTTCTCCATGGGGGTAGGGGGTGGGGGTGGTGTCTGTGGGAAATCTCAAGCCTGCAGGCCTGATTCTACATGGGCATTTGCACTTTGCTCTTGGCTTGTATCTGTTTCCTGCCAGAAGCACGTGCGTTCCTGCCAATGCCAAAGCCATTTGACTTCTAAATATAGCGTAACAGATGTGGATAAGAACCATATTATTTTCTGTATTACACAAAAGGTCTTAAAAAAAACCTCAGAAAAGTCAGACAGTAGTCCACTTCTGGTTAAGTTCAGCCAGCTCAGCGTAGGGCAGTGGGGTTGGTTTCATGACTTTTTAAAGTTTTGGTTATTTTACATCAGTTTTTTTGTTTTTGTTTTTAACCTGCACTCTGTGAACAAGTGTCCCTGTAATGTGACAATTCTTGTGTTTTTCTTGGACAGTGGGTTCTCTTGCTATCAAAATATCCAGTCATAGTCAGTCATAATATAAAAGAGCGACTGAAGGTACACACTGTTCCCTGATGAAGCCAGCCAAGGCATTGCTGTGCTTGCGGGGTAAATGCCACCATCTTAACTGGTAGTTCACATTCCAGGCAAGTGGATATATGCTACGCCTAGCTGTTTTAAATGGTGTAGTTCATAGCCCCTGCCATCCTTCCAGCACTGTAGCGGTGCCCACAGGCTGGTAGTCAGTGGGCATTGCACATTCCTGATCTCAAGACCTGTGGATTTTACTCGATGCATCTTGTCTATCAAACAAACCCCAAGGTGATTAGGGATTGGCCTGTCCACCTACGCCTTTCGAAATGGGCCACGTGTCTTGAGGCACTGGCCAGTGAAAACATGGCCTGTTGACTAGTCTGAGGGAGGAGCACACTTATGGGGTCTGAGATCTAGCTGGAAGAGAAGGAGATGGCAAGTGTAAGGGAAGTGTGGGGCCCTGGGATGGATAGGCAAGCAGCTCAGTAGCTGATGCTTTCAAGCTCTTCCTTGAAGAAGGCCACATGTAATGTTTCTTAGGCTGTTAGGCAAGAGAAAGGTGGCCTGAAATGAAAGCCTAGACTAAAAATCTCACCTGGTTTTATATGGATGGATCAAATTATAAGGCTAAAAATGGTGCCTGATTTTATCTTCTAGCATGCCTTTATGGGGGAATCTTGTGAACATGCGAATAGTATACCTTCCCGGGCAATCTAAATTCTGTTCAGGGCATAAATTCATGTATCCTGTCATGTGTCCTCTGAAGTGAAATCTAGTGTTAATGGATTATATAAGACACCATACAGGTCCCTAGTACCTCTCCCCTTTCTTCGTATCAGGAACTATAGGATAAAATATAATACTAAAAGACTAAATGCTTGTGGCTCTTTTATATATAGATATATATTTAAAACACACATTAAGAACATAAGAACATCTCAAATCATTTAAAAGGTTAAAGGGGTTATTAACCAAAATATTTGGAAATTTCATAAAATTTAAATATCTGCAAACAATCCAATCAAAAGGAAATGGGGTGGGGGTGGGGGTAAGAAACAAACTACCAACATTTGGCTGTAGAGGACACTTTACATGTTAACCAAATGATATCACAACATCTTCTTTCAGACAACTAGTTGCTAAACCCCATGAGAAAGAATACAAGAGCAACATTGGAGACATCCCCCAATCCCACACACCCAGTTAGAGCATTCCATTAAGACCTCCCGGGCCACAGACTTTCTTTCATTGCATAAGCCATGTTACATCTCTATAGCACAATGCCAAGCAGCCCTCAGGTTCTGTAAAGTAGGCTGGAGTCTGTTCTACAAAAATATTAACTTACAGTACATAACACTGCATCATTTTTAATCTGTACAGGTTTTCCTTCCCACGGGTGACACACATCAGTTTTTACAAGCTAGGAAAAAAAATAATACTTCTCTGACTGTTTACATCTGGGATAATAGTCAACAGTGCCAACCAGAATTTGGAGTGGAGCGTATAGTCTACCATGGCATGAGTACAATATAATAGCATAAAACTGCAAATAACAATAGGCAGCTTTCAACAAGTGATACAAAATAAAATTGTCCTGGAGTTTCATTTGTATTTATTTCGATTGGAAAGGTCTAGCTGAGAATGTTCTGCAAAAATAGCCAACCAACTGATCCAGGAGGTTTGGGCTGCAGACTCAGCAACCTGCCGCACAACCCCAAACACTGGCACAGTTCAGGGCTCTTCGAGTGCATTGCTCCAGTGTTACAGGTGCATTAATCACAATCCTTTAATTAGTTACTCCTCTAGACAGCTTTCTGTGTGCTTGCAAGCATCCTGTTCCATTTTCATTAAGGGGGCATCTCTTCTTGAGAAACCAAGGACTTTGCCTTTCAATTTGTTTTTGTGATTTTTTTTTTAATGTTTTGTTCAACGGTCAGTACCTCCAACACTCAGAATACAGGAAGAGTGGCTTTGGTCTTACAGAAGAGGGCTATGTGCACGAGAGGTGAAATGAAAAAAGTGTCAGAGACAGTTTATAAAAATGGCACATTTATTGCTACAGAACGGTCATGTACATGACTTCATCGAGTAACTACAGATGGGAACAGGTCTAGACCAAGCTGGGCTGTGGGCCTCTTGAAGGAAGTCCGGCACACAACCTGTTTGGACACTTCTACAAATCAGAAATACACCAAAAACATGAAAAAATTGAGGCACTCAGCCACACATTGAAAACAAGGTGTAACTGTTTATCTTTTTTTTTAAAACGTTTTCCCTTTTTTTCTTTTTTTTTAAACAATTTTTTAAAAGTTTTTAATGCTGCAGCTATGTGTACAGTCGCAAAAACAAAACAAAACATAACGAGAAACAAAAAAAAAGTTCATACTGCGACCTACAACTAAAAACAAACAAACAAAAAAAACCTGAAAACAAAAACAAACAGAAGCTCTACCATACAGTTTCCTTTCAGTAACACATGGTAAAATAACATCTTTTAAATAGCAAAATAAAGTAACAAACTTTTACTCATAATGATTCCAAAAATCTACAAAGAAGAAATACTCAGAATCTGACATTTTTTTTTGTAATATCCATGGTATAAAAGGATTACTCCTGCGAAAAATAAGCCAAATATATTTTTTTATTTTTAAATTTAGTTTTTTTTTCCTACTAGGGTGTACTACAGTCTATTTTTTATAGCAAAAAGAGCACTAGACAGACGAAGCTTTATAACAAAAAGCCAGGCACTGATACATGGTAAATCTCTGCTTTTTTTTTTTCTTATCTTCACTTAATTGCATCACAAGTAACAAGAATGAAAAAGGCCACAGTTCATATATTTCACCATTACATATGTCTATAATACTTGAAATGAGCATATGGCGAAACCAGTACTGCACAGAGATGAGTCACTTCAAGTCCCATGAGAAAAGACATCTCTAAAGAAAACAAACATAACCAAAGCAAAGTCAAGAGGAGGCCCTCAGGCCTTGGTGCCCCATTGTCTTGGAATCCAGCACATTCCATCTTCACCTCCGTATGTGTTATTTATTTATTTATTTATGCTTCCAGTCAGCCGGCAGACTACATGTTGTGCTTGTTTATGCTGAATGGTTTCCTTCCTGACTTAAGTTCCGTTTTGGACACAGACCATATTCTGCCTGTTGGATGCAAAGATGGAAAAAAAAAAATCCTCTCAGCCCCTAGTCTCAGTTCGACTCCCTCCCACTTCCCAATCCCTCATCAAAACAAACATCATGAATATTAATAATAATAATAATAATAATAATAACAATAACAATAACAATAAAATCAAGATAGGAAAAAAAAAGTGGAAAGACAAAACAAAACCAGGAATCGGAAGACTGAATTGGAATCAGTTGGACCACTGGGTGGGCTGAAAGCTGTCAAAGCATTAGTGTTCATCACTGCCATACAGAAGACAAAAAGAGTAACAACTCCAAGATGGACAGATCCCTAATTCTGCATATTCATAATTTACTTTAATGTGGAGGTGGATCAACTGTTCCAAGTTGCTTTCAAAGTCTCTTAAACCGATCCTGCACCTAAGCCTCACCGCCTTCGTGTATGTCTAGTATAGGATGAACACTTATGAAATGTTTGTGTAGTATTTTAATCCTGACTTCTGCTAAGTTTCTTTCAAAAATCCAGTGCAGGAATACCAATATCTTACCTGGGTTTGATAATTACAAAATAACAACAAGGAAAACAAAACAAAACAAAACAAAACAAAACCAACACGTTAAAACGGCCACATTTCCTTTCTCCTTCTTTTTAAAACTGGAGATACACCTGATTACTACAAAGAGGGTCAGATCAGGTTTCCGCACCAAGCAGAAAGTAGCCAGCAGCTGCTGCTGGCCTTTGGGGAGTCTTTTGCTTATTTCCAAAAGGAATTTGACAATAGCCATATTACATTACCAAGTAATGAATACATCAAAGCTGGTGAGAACATGAAATTGCAGCTTTTTCTCTGTCCGAGTGAGAACAAAATATAAAAGCACCAATTGAAAAAAAAAATCTCAAATGATTTAATTTAAAAATTTAATTTTTTGCTTTGTTTACAGAGTTGAAAAACTTTGATTCTGCTTTAGTAAGCACCTTTATGATAACATGTATCAAAAGTGCCACTCTGAAGATATCCATCAATGCGGGGAGGATTTCCAGTTCCCTAAAGAGTAAACACCATATTCTTTTCTATACGCTTCTCCTGAATGTGATCGGACGATACCTGTTTCCTATATAATAATATTGTTCCTAGGGATACCCGCCTTGGCAGACTATACAAAATGAGTGCAGAATGTATCACGGAAAGAAAATCTTTAACATGGTGAGAGACCACGTACACATGTTTTCCATCGTTCAGGGAGGAGGGGAAGTTACTGTCTTTCTTCTTTGCCCTTCTTGGAGCACCTTTGTGCCACCGCATCACAGCAAAGTCCCCGAAGAACTTTTTATGAGATTTGATTCCTGCTATTCCCCTACATTTTCAATCCACCTCCACATTTTAGGAACTTCTCAACAAATCAAAGCATTTTAGTTTTATCGCTACTGAACATATTTACAATTTTCAACACACACACATACACACACACACACACACACACACACGCGCAAGAGCACACACGCACACACATGCACACAGCTAATCAAAATGTTCATGGGTTTGTAAAAGGTGACCACGTGGTAACTATCTTATTTGTTCTTACATTTTCAGAAATGAACATAAATTTCAGATTCTTGTAGCTCACTATTTCATTTAAATGACTTTTTAAAACCACACAGTTTAAAAAAAAACAAAAAACTGATACAATGTATTAAAACACATAATAACAAGAGTCTACATGTAAAAATATAACTTTTACATACACAGTTTCAAAATAATGATAGGTTTGCCATTGGTTGCATAAAATTTACAGATGTGTTTCGTCACTATGTAACTGGTAGTTCAGGACAACAAATGGGGTATTTAGACCATTTCCGCGGAGTTATGGCATTTACTCAGTGCTGATAGGTGGAAAAACTACTTCAACAGGGATTTTTTTTTTCCTTAATACATGCCAAGATTGTGTGGCTGTCAAAACAGAACCGAGTTAGAGACAAAAGGATGCTGACAAATGCTTACGTAGGAGTCCTATGTGTTCACTGCACTACACACCAAAGTCCATTGTTGGAAAGACTTACGATGGGAATTGGTTCAATTGTGCCCAGAGTCAACGCTAGCTATCTGATGAGTTGCTGTGCCGTAGTTTGATCTATGTTTCTATCAAATGTTAAGTATAAACTTCACTCATACTGGCCAGAGAGAATACTGCGTTACCCCTCCTCACAAAAGTGCAACTTAATGCTTTAGGGCTTATAAGGCTTGTTATAATGCTGCATGATTGGTTGGCATTTTTTTTTTTTTTCAGACGAAGGAGGAGGCAGGTAAGTCATCTACTTTTTAGTAAACCCATTTTGAAAAAAAAATCAAGAAAGCAACAAAAATCAATCAGCTCTGTCACACTCCTTGCAATTTTCTCATTTGACGGTTTTTGAACTTGACTTTCTTTTTTAGTTTTTTTTTCTTTTTTTCTTTTTTTTTTTTTTTTTTAATTTTTGTATTTTTTCCAAAAAAAATCTGACCATGTATTCAGAAACGTCTCGGTCACTGCACACTACTTCGGCTACACAGGTAGGTAACACTTGAATCGTTTTTTTTGTTAAATCACAGCCACTTTGATTATGTTATGTTTCCGATGATATAAACATTGGAAGGCACAGTGGTAACATTGTAGCATTCTAACCGTGTACCTCTGAAAATCCCAGGGGAGGGTAACAAGGGCAGCGCCACAAGCCAGACAAACGCTTTTTGCCTCGCCCGGGCAATGCTGCATGTAATTCCTACACATGATGTGACTTTTAAGTCCTGTGTTCCCAAAAGACTGGAGAAACAACTTTTTACTATTTGTGAATGAGAAGCAACTTCAGGGTCAGCATTTCGTCCTGCACTGCCCCTCCGGAAGCAGAGTTGGCACTACAGGTTACGATAACAAACCGGGGGAAGGGACAAAAATCAGACAAAAAAAAAAATCCATATTTACAGTAAAATCTTTCTTTTAAAAAAGTTAATCAGTACTATTTTTTTACAGGAGAAAAAAGTCTGAAACAAATCAACAAAAGCTTACCATAGTCACTAAATTTTTAATATATATTTATATATATATTTATATATATATTTGTCATAGGTCTATAACATCCATCTGTCCCTCCTACCCTAAGGAATGGCTAATGTCATCACTTCGTTGCCATCAGGACGTTTGCTGGTTTTGTTACGAGGGCAGCCGGGCTTCCCCTATTCAATATCCGGTAATTAGAAACACTAGCTGACGTGAATACCAACAAAAACGTTCATGTCGTTTTCTTCAGAAGTACACTTTTTCATTATTGCAAGTTTACAATTTTTTTTTAAATTAAATATTTTTTTCAGACTTACAAATTAATTATATTTTTTTTTTCCAAAAGAAGTTTAGGCACAAATGCATTGCTCCACAGTGTGGGAGGATTGCCATTCAGTCTCTGGGCTGTGTCTCAGCCTGTACATACCGCTTCGCACATTCAGAGTGATATGTTAAAGAAGTCGTCCCTCAAGTTGCATTTTTTTCTTTCTTTCTTTCTTTCATTCATTTTTTTGTTTGTTTTTCTGTTTTTTGATAATTGGGAATGCTGAAACCTCTTGCGTCTGCGATTCATAACTACTCAGACTTGTCTTATATTACAAAAAAAAACGGGGTTAAGGAGCAGTGTTTATGTGGGTTTAGGGTAATACAGCTGTTAAGGAAGTGGTCTCTTGTTTAATGAAGCAAGGTAGCAACTTGGACCTGAAAAAAGAAAAGGAGAAAAAAACAATTAATATAGTGATAGAAAATTTTTTTATTATGATTTTTTAAAGTGTCCCCCCCCCCCTTTTAAGAACTAAAAATAATTGGTTAATCTGGGGAAAACCTGTTGTTTGTGGCTCATGTGCCACAGGGAACTATGGGGTAGCAGCGGAACTGTGGGGTAGCAGCGGAACTGTGGGGTAGCAGCGGAACTGTGGGGTAGCAGCAATGGCGGAAAGCTCACCCAGCGTACCTTTTCACATCTGTCCCATGTGATTCGCTGCGTCTCCCATCCCAGGGTGTGGGCCAGCCAAGGAGAGTGGGGGAGGCTCTGAGGACACCTTCTCTTCCTCCCTTCTTTTCAGACAGGCAGCTTTCGGGTTCAGATTCCTTTCTGTGGAACATGAAAGCACAAGTCATCCCATCACCCATCAGCACGGGACTCCACAGAGGGTCGAGGAGCGCTTCTCTGCGCATGCCCGACTTTCAGACTCCATTTCACGTGACAGGACGAGGGAAGAAGTTAGGGAAGGTGTGCTACCCGGTGGCCCATCTCAATGGCCATTAACTGCATGCAGAATCTACCACTTTACAGTATACAGGAAGGTATAACGGCTTAGGCCTGACATCCCTGCACTTGAGGGTCTGCGTCAGGAACATTGCAAACGTAAGGTCAGTCTGTGCTATAGAGTTCTGGGCTAGACTGAGCTACACTGCAAAAGCCTTCATCAAAATGAGAACAACAGTTCTAAACAACAGGCCAGGAAGATAGGATGGCGCATTAGGAGTGATTACTGTGAACGCATTGAGGACCCGGGTTCAGTTACTAAGCACCCACAGAAAAAAAGTCAGGGGTGGCGTCAAGCTTGCAGTACAGCACTGGCAAGACACAGAGACAGGCAGATCCTTAGCATTCACTGGCTAGCTAACATTAGTCTAAATGGAAAGCCTCAGTTCCCAGTGAGAGGCCATGTCTCAAGAAAGGAGCTAGATAATGCCAAAGGAATGATGCCCCAGGCTAACTAACCTTTGGTCTACAAACACACACACACACATACACACATGCACACTTGTACCACACACATCTACCCCCCCACAAAAGAAAGGACTGGAAATAGGTTGGCCAATCATGTCTGAGGATTGAGAACACAGATGGAAAAGCTGTAGCATGGCACTACTTAGAAGAATCTTCTCCAGGTTAATTACGGGAGACAGAGTTTGATACGGTCCCGTATCCAGGCAATTCTCGGGAGGGTGCTTAAGCATCTCTCTGCTGACCTCGAACTTGCTGCTCCAGGCTGAGGATGACAGCCACGGCCTGGTGGAGAATCAGGAGCTTGGTCTGGGGCTTGTCGCTCTTCAGGTGGAGCTGCACCATACGGCCAAGCTCCTTGAAAGCCTCGTTGATATCTCGGACCCTCAGGCGCTCACGGGCATTATTGGCCATCCTCCGTTCCTTCTCGCGCTCAGCCTTCTGCTCTGGGGTCAGGTCCTCATCATCGTTATTGCTGTAATGCAAGGGGAACAAGACCTTTACTAACGGTGTTGGGGAATGATGGTATCTGTGTTACATTTTCTTTGACACTTATCGTATTCATCATTAGCAGGATTTTACCCGTTTGACCTTCATCTGACCTTGGGGTTGGTTTAGAAAATGCACACATTAAACTTTTGGTTGCTCCCCCAAATTCTACCCAAATCAAATGGAAGGGATGAGCTGGGCTCCAGCAAGGCAGGGTTCATCTGTCCCGTTGCAGAGGACACTCAAGGAGAATGAAGACTTCATGCACAGTTGCTTAGTCTTAATGCAGACAGCAACCCAGGCTTAGCTTATACTTATAAAAACACTGAAAGATTGCTTAAATCATCTTTAAAATAAATTTCACGCTGTGATATATGAAACCTATGGAAAATAAGCAATTGATAATCAGGTTTGGTAAACACAAGCCAGGCTACCAGGAATATGAAATCGAAATATCAGAGAACAGACTGTCAGGCCACCTCTGAAGACTGTCCAGTCCACCAGCCTTGTCTGAGTCTTGAGAAGATTTCCTCTGCACATTAAATAAAAAGATGGAAGACAAACAAACATGATTTCTGTGGTCTTTCATATCATGGCTTGGGAATCTCCAAAAGAAGCCGAGGAGACCTGAATTGTAAGCAGCTAAGGAACACAGTCCAAACCGAAATACTTCCTGTTTGTAAGTGACCATGACCTCTGGGTGTCACAGAGGAAGCAAAGCAGGGTTCGCTGTTAGAACTAAAATATTCTGTGACTCATGGCAAAAGCATGGGCTCAGTATGCATAAGGTCGGGGTCTGACCGTCTCTGATGGTCATCGTGACCCTCTGAGACTCTGCAGTGGAAGGTGAACAGAGGGGTGGACGAGCCATCTGGAAAACATATTATTCAGGGATGGACGCATGGAGCCACGGGGTCAAACATTTTAAGGGCTAGACGAGATACCATGCGCAGAAATCTTTCCTGGATCCTGTGCTTGAGAAACATTAGGGGAATATAAAGGAAATATGCACATACACACACAGAGAGAGACAGAGACAGAGACAGAGACAGCAGAGACAGACAGACAGAGAGAGAGAGAGAGAGAGAGAGAGAAGGCTGATGACTACTTTCAGGCCAAGCCTCTGGGTACAGAAAAGAAGCTGGAAATCACTGTCCCCACCCCCCCACCCCCGCCCTAATTGTTCAAAGAGTCAAGATGATGAATCCTAACACTTAGAACGGAGGATGTGGAAGCTTAGTTCTTCCCTGTGTCTGTAATGAATGCTGACTTCGAAGGTATGGATACAGCCTTCCCGTGCTGCCTGTCCCCGAACCTCCAAAGCCCGACTTGCAATGCCCTTGCCCATGACTGTGTTATGAAGTGCTTTCTCTGTTTCTTTCTACTCTTGGGTTTTCACAACAGGGCTGTCCACCCATTTGGAACTGTTTGTTTTTGAGGGGGAGTAAGGGGGGGGTCTTATTGTTGGTACGGGGTTAGAGTCGAGGACTTGGCTTCGTCCTCTTGCATATGGGACACAGGGAAGAAGAAGCAGGCCCACGGCTGGATACTGAAAAGAAGGGAGGGAGAGGAGGGCGTATAAATGCTGAGTCTGGTGTGGGCTTGCAGGGAAATGCCATTATGAAACCCATCACTAACTACAACAAGAATATGATACTAAGAAATAGAAGGAAAAAAAAAAAGTCCCCAGGTGACATCCCAACTGCAAACAGGGCCACCTACCCTGGTGAAGAACTAACCAGGAGAAAACCACAGTGGCATTCTTGGACTCTGTGACATACCTGATGATGTGGTGGTGCTGGGGCAGAAGTGGCACACTGGGACTGGGGGTGGGAAATGCTGACGGAATGACCTCCCAGCCAGCCCTGATTATGCTGCAGTGGGGGACGGCACACCCCTCTCTGAAGCCTACGGCAAGCCCTGCAAACCCGCTCTGTCTCTGCTTCCACCTTTTCCTCATTTCCCCTCTGGCTCCCCCTTTTCCCTCTTCCAGAATTTCTGCTGGTGGCAAGGGAACGCAAGCTGTGACCAGATTGTTCCTGCACACCATTAAGCTAAAAGGACTAGTTGAGTCTCTGTTAGGCCGATCCCAGAGCAAAAGACCAGCCCTATTTCTAGATACTGACCATGTGTCGTGCCTTACGTAGCTGGGAGCCAGAAAATAGAAACCTGTCCACAAAAAGTTTTCAGGCTAATGGCTAGTTAGAAACTAGTTACTTACATAAATGAATTGCTCATGGACATAAACTAGATTTGAAGAGACCTGCTTCTCTGCAGACTCTAAGAGGCATGCGCCGTGAGTGGTATGAGGGTGACTGTTAAAGAGAAGACACTTAGTGGCAAGGGAAATGGTGTTCTGAAACTTCCAAGAACCCACCGACATGTCTATGTGATGGCCACTAAATTACCAAGAACCGACTTGACTAACACAGAAGCTGTTCAGGATGTGAAATCCCCACCCAAGGATTTCTCGCCACTGTGGCCACAAATCAGGAAACGCCAAGGATGGGAGAGAGGGGAAAGATAGAAGCTCAGACAAGGAGTAGCAGGATGTGTGCTACAGAATGTAATTTGTCACGGTAGCTATAAACACATGAGAAGGCAGTGTGAATTCAATTCAGGAAAGACGCCAGCTGTAAGCCCCCAACTCCAACCACACCCTTTGAAAGAAGCCGTAGTCTCGACACCAGTGGGTAATCTGCAAAGAAAATTAACCCAGAGGAATGAGGGATGTGTATGGGTGCCATGGAATTCCAAACCATCCAATGACCAGATTCAAGTTTAAAGAGACACACCGAATGAGAAGGTTCCAGATATTTAAGAACATCAATTCCAATTTGAAGCTATTTCCCTGTGGTTGGGTTTGTAGTAGCGGGGGTTGGGGGTGGTGGTGGTAAAGGGGTGGGGGGGAATAGAAAAACATTAGAATGTATTTTACACGCAGCAACCTGTTTGGGATAAAACTGGGAAGTCAGAATCTTCTTACTTTAGAGATAAGAAAAAAAAGAAGAAAAACCTTACAGTTGTATATACAAGCAATTGACTCTTTAGCGTGACTAAAATCCGCCCTTTTAGAAATATTTTAGGGAAAAACCACTTCTGAGCAAATTTGAAGAATACAGTTTTAACACAAAACTGTTTTCTTGAATCAGGTACGAATCAGGTGCACCCGAATCAGGCGCAGAGAATTTTCTGGTGCACAATTAGCATCGGGTCCGAATTTGTAAATCCAAAGGCCTTTCGGCTCCACTAGAAGGCGGGTATCTTAAGCGATCCCTGAAGTGCTTCTGGGACAGGCCTTTCATTTCCCTCTCAACGGAGGCTTTACCTGCCAGGAAAAAACCGAGCGGTTTCTTCCTGTTCTGTTCACTTCATCAAAGTCCAATAAAGGAATTAAATGAAGCGACAGTATTATATACTGTTACCTAGATCTTGACCTAGTAATTGATTTGATATCCTTCTTGTCGTCATCTAATTTCTTGTCCTCAGAAGATTTTGTGTCTTGCAGGTTCTCATCGCCCTCGTCGTCGGATTTGATCTCAGAGCTACCAGAAGACACGCTCTGGCCCTGGAGGCCTGGTGGCATCCCTATGGAGAAAAGAAATCAGAAAAGAAACGGAGAGGTCAGGTGATGTCCCAGAATGCCATGCGTAAGTCCACATCCCCGCCCCACCCCGGAAATGAAAAGCTTCCAGCCACGGAGGACACGCCCGTCCCGCAGAAGTGGGGATCCCTCCTCGTTTCTCCTGCTGTCTGGTGAAGTTTCCGAAACGCACCTGTGGAAACAAGTTTCCCTTGCGTCGGCTCTGAGGTTAAATTCTATTTTGCAATCTTTTGGAGTAGATGGTAATTTCACTGTCTACAAAACATCAACTTAATTGCAATGAAAATCATAATCACGAAAATCATACACCTCAATGTTCTGATTAAGAGCCCGAGTAAATATCAGCTATTATATTGAGTTTCTTCCATATGCAATGATTTAATAGAAAAATGTCCTTAAAATATAATTCCCAGGGAGTACGCTAAATATGTGCAGTCAAGGCTTCAATAGATACCCTAATGATATTCTGAAATTAAGCTTCTCTTATGTTGGAGGAGTAATCAGCGTTTAAAACTGGGACCTATGGAAGGGGGTGCGCTGCTCACAGGGGGGAACCTGGAGTTTTATCTTGGCTCCACCGCTCACGTTCAGGCAACGTTTGGCAGGTTAGTTGTTTGTGTGTATGTGTCTCTTGTGGGCGTATGCTCACATGTATGTGCCTGTGAGCATATGTGTTCTCCAGAGGAGGCAAGGAGAGAACATCTGGTGTCCTTCCTTCTCCATCACTCTCTGCCTAGCCTTTGAGGCGGGATCTCTCCCTAAAGCCCAGAACTCATGTCTTCTTGGGTATCTAGAAGCCAGCCAGCTCCAGTGGTCCTCCTGAGGCCTCTCCCATTGGATTTAGGGTTGCAGGTGTCAAGAGGATGCTCAGCTAGTCATGTGGGTGCCAACATTTACTCTCTGCCTCTCATGGTTGCCCAGCAAGTGCTCTTAACCACTCTCTGGCTTTCATATTACATTTAAAACATGACCTAAGTCGGGCGTGGTGGTGCACGCCTTTAATCCCAGCACTCAGGAGGCAGAGGCAGGCGGATTTTTGAGTTCAAGGCCAGCCGACTCTACAAAGTGAGTTCCAGGACAGCCAGGGCTATACAGAGAAACCCTGTCTTGAAAAACAAAAACAAAAACAAACCATGACCTTGATGTCATCTGTTTCTCAGGTTGATGCATGTCTATCGCAGAGATCTACTTATAACCTGTGTAGTCTAAAAATTTGTGACTCAGAAGTTGTTTCACGGGTCAGGAACATTTGTACCATCTGGGAGCCCTGTGCAATGCACCGTCCACTGCTACACTATCAGAATCTGCAATTTAATTCGACTCTTGGGCTACAGTTTGAGAACCACATAACAAAGTGTAAGAGAAACGCTGTGGGTTCACCATTGCTTGGGTAAAGAATGAATGACAAAAGTCGTCAATATTTGTGTTGGTTAACAGCTGAAAGGTTAGTTACAGGAATCCCCAAGGTAGCATTCGTTATCTTGTTTATTTTAAACATGGAAGGAATGAGGAGACACCATAAGTGGCCATTGTTCGTGTGGCCCAAGAGTAGCACAGGAAGCTGGGCCCAGGTTGAGTCTCTGTAGCACAATTTCCTGGGGACATGACAAGTCTTTGTCATTGGGGCAGGGGTGGGGGTGACACACAGCCACATGACACATTGTTACGGGGCTTGATCACTCCAGAGCAAACAACAACCAACCCAACTCCTTTTTTTTTTCCCCTCTCTTTTTTAATGTACCTACATTTCCTTCCATCTTAAACAACAAAAACAATTTCCTTCCGACCCATTTGGAAACCTCATTTTCAGGCCACAACTAACCATATTAGGGGATCTAAATTCGTAAAATGTGGAAATAGCTAAAATAACATTTCCTCTCGGCAGTCTGTCGTCTCATTCCCTTCTCAGATGGGACTGGGATGTCAGAGGACGGCTGAGGGAAACAGTTACCGAAGGAACACAATCAGCCAGCCAAATTCTAGCTCCTTTCCCATTATTTACCATTTTGGTACCAAATTTGCTTCTTGGTTTTCTGCCAGGGCTGCCAACATGCAGCCAAGGATGCTTGAAAACAATATGAAGTCGACTGTTCACCAAAGGTCAGACGTGACTTACCTCTGTAAGGGTCTTGGGGTGGGTTCAAGTCAGGGGAAGTTGCAGACTGGACCGGAAGTTGTGGGACCGGAACCTGGTTTGGCAGGAGAGAATGGCTGCCTCTCAGAGCCACGCCATCTTCACGGTGGGCCCCAACCTGAAACAACAAAAGGAATCAGAGGGCTGAGTGTGCTCTGGAGGGACAGCAGCTATTTTCCAGGGAGGGGGTTATCTGGGACTTGATGCAGTAAGGGTAGCCTGGGGGAAGGGGGGGGGGGGGAAGAGGAAAGATCCTCCCAGTGCATTTCACTAGAGGGCGCTGAAGGACTGTATATACACCTACAGTTCTGTGCAAAAAGAAAAAGAAAAGAAAAAATACAAAAACAAAAAACCAACACTTAACACTCAGTAAGATGCCATGCCTTACATCCAGTGACAAATATGGCAGAGCAGCTCAGGCAGGTAAAACGTCAAATTGTCTCCCAGGGTGCTGCAGTGGAGCGCGCTGATTCGTACCCATCTGTCTTCTATCATGTCCGCCAACAGATCCGACAATTATCTTAATGCCCATATGCTTAATTGTGGGCTTCTCAATTCCCCCATTGCTATCGGAAATCCTACAGGAATTTCAATTTGGCATTCGACTTTCATTTCAGGGGATAAGATTCTCAGGCCTGCCATTCTTTTTTTTTTTTTTTTTTTTTTTTTTTCCTTCCTCTCTCGATCTCTTTTTCCATAATGCCAGCTAAGTCTCTGACAGCGGAAGCTGTAACAGTATGGGACATAGCCCCTGCTCGGCGCGAATATAATAAAATGTCACCTGGCTTTCCCCAAACTGGCAGCTCCCATTCCAAATTAATGTTCACTGTATTTCATCAGCTGCAGAGTTCCAAATCCAAGGGGAAACCACTTCTGCCAATAGCACCACACCGGAAAATATACCAATAAAGGTTTTATTAAACACACCAGTAATGCCATCATTGCCGTGTGAGGATGTTTGGCCATTTTTCCAGTTTCTTACCATCTCCACTACTCGGATTTTAAGAAAGACACCAGCCCCAGGGTCAGAACTAGAGCACCACAGACTACAAATCCTCTCTCTGTGAGCAGGCAGGCTCTCTCTGAACTCAGGTCTTTTTCTACAGGCAGGCCCTGGCCACCTACTCCTTCAGGCATGTCTCACCAATACTTCACATATTTTTTATTTTCCTCAGGAATAGGAAAGGCAGCCACTTTCCAAGCAGGTTTTAGTTTGTGATTTTTACCCTGGAAATTCCAATGCATCCACTATCTTGCATTTCCATAGGGATGACTCTAGGTTGGGAACCCTGAAAGTGACTGCAGTTTTAACCTTAGTATAGATGACAGCACTTCTCCTTCAGGGGCCTTCTCTGTAGGCAGCTGTGGGAAGATTTGAGGTGCTCTTCGTGGTTTTCGTTTAAAACAGATGCTAATTGAATATTTCCTCTCTCCCCTAGTTCTCACGATAGGGAAAAAGAATGTATGACCTCGCTATAGTCTGTGTCTCAGCTGACTGACAGTCTGGGATTACAGAGTGAAAGAAGGTAGAGCCCCAGCGTCTCGGGGTCGCGAGTGCCTTTGATGTCTCAGTGTTCTGTGTCGTTTGAGTTATGTGAATGACCTTGGATGGGTCCAGCTCCAGGTGGTAATGAGCTGCAGCCTGTAGCTCTGGAATACTATTCCAGTCTGAGGAGTTAACTTGGACAGCTGGTCTTCTTGGCCACAGACAGTATATCTCAACCCTATTCACTTATCTATTAGAAATATCATCGCTAGCCCCACAAAACACAAGGCAGGTTGGTGATGGAGACTAGTGCAAACCCATTACAACTATAGCTATCCAGACAGACAGGGGACCTCCCTGCCCCAGCTCAGGAATTTACTAACTTATCACAGGCTAAGTATACATAACCAAAAAAAAACTCTCTTTAATCAGTGGGTTGATTTTTTTTTTCGTGATAGAGTTTCTCTGTATAGCCCTGGCTGTCCTGGAACTCACTCTGTAGACCAGGCTGGCCTCAAATTCAGAAATTCGCCTGCCTCTGCTTCCCGAGTGCTGGGATTAAGGACGTGTGCCACCATGCCCGGCTCAGTGTATATTTTAAAAATTCCTTGCTTACTAAAGCTCTGTTTTGATGAACTTCTATCTAGATTGAATAGAATTAAAAGTAATTTGTAACAATAGTTAATTTTTCCACTAATAAATAGACTCTTCTCCCTGTAGTCATTGTAATGTAGTTTGAGGTACTCACACACTAAAGGTGAAATGTAAAACTGATTTATTTAATTACTACTGACCTATCAGACACTATTCACTTCATTCACACCGTCACTGTACAAGTGTGAGAAACAGAGAGATGAACAAGTCGGATGGATCCAGCCCTCAGGGCTTACAGCAATCCTTGTCAAACTTATGTACTAACCATAAGTATGTGGTGTTCTGGCAAGATGGGACAGAGGCATATCTAAGCTAAAATAAAATAAAATTCATCCTAAAACATTGGAGTTTGGGGCCCAGAGAGCCCTGGAAACTAAGAGCAATTCCTTTCTCTTATGGACCTGCTGCTGGCCCCACTTGTTTGTGCCTCTGGAGAACCCGTGCTGTCCTCTGGCTCCGGCCCTCCTGCCCCAGCCTACTCTCTTCTCTTCTACAGCATCCTTGGGAACATACTTCCTGGCTCTGTAACTGCTGTGAGCAATTCAAAGTTCCGAGAGTCAAGACTACCTGAAGGACTAGCTCCTCTCTTTGAAGATAACACGGGCCAGAATATGAATACACAGCTCTGTGCTCATGTGGTTCAAGGTTCATAAAACGAACAACACAGCTGCCTTGGTCTGCTCCTTCTGCAGACCTGATCAACCATGTAAAGTAAAAGCTAAGTTACTTTGGATCTCAGGTCAGAACATACACTAATTCTGGTGCAGCCAGAATTGAAATTCACCTGCCTCAGTTTATCACTCAGAATAATCAAATTCATTTAGACTTATATTAACTTTTTGAATCACACACATACCATATAGTTTAAATAATCACAGTTTCTGAAGAAAATTAGACACATTAAACTCACAGAGCATAGTACAGTCCTTCTCAACCTGTGGGTCACGATCCCTTCAGGAGTCAAATGACCTTTTTGCAGGGGCTGCATACCAGATAGCCTACATATCAGATATTTACATTGCAAATGTAGAAGAATTCCAGTTATGAAGTAGCAACAAAGATAATTTTATGGCTGGGGGTCACCACAACATGACGAACTATATTAAAAGGTCACAGCATTAGAAGGTTGAGACTCACTGGTTTAGAGGGACACTGAAGTCTAAGCTTCATTTCAGAGACGAAATCTAGGGGTAAGAATGGCCAAGTGACTTACCTAACAACTAGTTTAGAACCAGAAAAGAGCTAATCTAACTGAGAAAGCTTATGCCATTAAACAATTTTACTGGGCATATAAATATACACTTACGAGAGGAAAATGAGTTAAGGGTCACATGCGGGCTTGACTTCTGGAGCTTTGGTTAGAAAACTCTGTGTGTGTGTGTGTGTGTGTGTGTGTGTGTGTGCACGTGAGTGCACATAAAACATATATAGATATATAGGTATCTATACGTATGTTTATGGATACGACATGCATATAGATACATGTATATCCAAGGATCATTTTATTTTTATTATAGAAAAATAAAATCAGAGCTGACCAACTCAGGCCAAGGCCAAGCTGTCTAACTAAATTACAGAATTTAATATTTGCCACGACTCTTCCAACATAAACAGATTTAAAAGACAAGCAGCCTCAAATTAGGTGGCCGCTGGCCAGGCTGATTCTACTCAGGGATGCTGAGGAGCATCTCAGCGAAGGCGCTTGTCCTTATCCTCGAGCTAACAACAAACACCCCAAACAAAAAAGATATTCAGTGCTTTTGCTCTCTTTGTTTCCAGGGAGTATTGTGAAAGTAATTATTCTGTTGTATTTAAGAGGCCTATTTCATGGATGGGAAAATGTATTAAATTTCATTTGGCAGTTATTCAATTCTAGTTAATGTTATCGCCAGAGATAACTGCTTCCAAACAGGCTTTCAGACCCTGGCCCCTCCTACTCTACCATAATCCTTCTAAAAGAGCAGGATGGGGACTTTTGGCAAACGTCATCTACCCCTGTCTAGACCCATGTAACAGTGGCGCAAACCCAGATATGTTATTGGAACTTTTGGCTTATTGAAAACTGATGCTTGTTATTGATCGCTTTCTGTTTTCAGAAAGAAAAAAACAACAACAACAAGGAAAGTTGGACTAAAAAGGAAGATGCCTGATTCGTTTCTTACTCTTCTCTCTTATGTTTAAAAAAAACCACACAAACACAGTCACACACACACACACACACACACACACACACACACACACACACACACTCAAATTGGGGATGGCTCCCTGTCATTCTGACTTATTGACACAGCAAACATTTTTGGTGTTCAAAGGCAATCTGCCCATAAAATATCATTAATATATGACAGTTAAAGGATACTCAATTTCAGCTTCTGTCACCTTCTTAGATCTCTGTCAAGTTAGAGAAAAAGCAAACTTATATTCGCCCATGTGCAAAATCCCATTTAGGCAAACAGTGGATTCTTTAACGAGGTAGGAACCAGATGGAAGATTATTTATTACTGGTTTGTACTTGGAGCTCAGAGCTCACGCAAAGCTAGCAGTGGATCAATACTGTGAGGAATGTACCTAAGACCCAGGGACTTGTAGCAAACAAAACAGAATTCTAGAGCCAGCCATTGCAGGGAAAATTCTATCATCCAGGGTATCCTTGAACCATGAGTACAATCCCCTAACCACTCAGTTTTTTCAAATTATCACTTTTTTGTAATCATTCTCATCATTAAACATTTCAGGGACTTCTCACCGAAAGCAAGTCTGGGTACAGCTCTGGTGTTCTGATTTCCTTGACTCTTTTAAATATTACTGGGAGCTGATTTCATAACTGTCGTGAGAATACCTCATTTCCCCCCACCCCTGGAATCCCACTTTGTCTGAAATTTACTGTGGTTTCTTTTTAGACATATAGTTAGCGCTTATTCTGAGATGGAATAATTTTTAAGATGATTTAAAATTTTCAGGATCGACTTCGTTTATGTTTATGAGTGTCTTCCCAGCATGCACCTGTTGTCTGTGCAGCATCTGCATGTGATGCCTGCAGAGTTCAAAGGAGGGTTCAGGTCCCCTAGAATTAGAGTTCCAAATGACTCAACGGCCATTTAGGTGCTAGGAACCAAACCTAAGAGCAGCCCGGGCTGTTAACCACTGAGCCCTCTCCCCAGCCCCTTCCAGTGATTTGCATAGAGTCTAATTGATTGTGGCTTTAGTAGGATTTATCTATCATGTGACCAACTAGACCACTCCCCTGTACCATACACCAAAAAAAATGGTTATAGCTCTGTGATAGGGTTCTAAAGATGTAAACTTGTAAACACTGAATTCAGTTTGGTTTTCTTTCTCTTAGTCTCATGTGTTAGAACTGTTTTGTTTCTTCCTTCTGTATTTCCAGCGTTTGGTGACTCCAGCTCTTTACCTCATTTTCCTACAGTGGAGGTGATAACAGGATGCAGTGGGCCAAGTAGGGACTGGAGTGGTGACTTGGGGCGCCCAGTCCACTCTACTCCAGGTAGCAGGGTACTAAAATCTATTATATGGGACTAACATTGATCCAGGTATAGTGAGCCACACCCACCAATCATGGGGATCATGCCGAGGATCTGCAATGACCTGGAAGTCGTTTCTTTTGTTTAGAGACCAGCTGGACGATTGCTGCACACTGGTGACTGTGGATCCCTGAAGCATGCGTGCGTGTGCGTATGCGTGTATGTGTATGTGTCTGCTCTTGCAGCTGACTTCCCTGCACACCATTCTGGAGCCACACAAACTGGCCATCGTTAGAGGCATACCATGACATTCAGCATCTACTCATAGTTTCCCTAGTTGTGGGGAGCTGAGGATGTGCTCCGTGCAGGTATAGAGGGTGGATGACGTCCTGAGGAAGTGTAGATTGTTGATATAGGGAGGGCCATGTCAAAGAACTGTGCCTCAGACCCTCGGGGATGGCCAAAGCCTTCCACCCAAGGTGAAGCTCGGAGTGATGGCTGAGCCTTACTCTGGCCTGAGTGTGAAGGCTGGCAGCATGTGCAAGTAACAACAAGGATGTTTCTGTCCTGATACTGCACCTATAGAAACCTCCTTCTGAGATTAGCCAACCCCTCCCTCTGCGCTATATATAATAAACACATGGAGTGAGTCTTGGGTTGTTAGCATAGTTGGTGTGGCTCCTTCAGTGCAGATATAACTACCTGATCCCAGCTTCTATGTATACGCCTACCCTTTCCTTGGTGCTCATTCTTTCTTCATTTGCTTTCCTCCCCAGCCAGGTTTCCAGTGCCAGGCTGTGCAGGACATAGCACCTAACAAATGCCTATAGTAAATATTTTTAGAAGGGACAGAGGTATAAAGAAGTCTGCTCAAATGAATGAAATGCATCGTGCCCATCTCTTCGGAAATCTTCACCTTTGGAGTAATAGACCCTTTCCCCAGGATTTGGCCCTCAGTCAAGCATAGTTGTGTTCTATGGGCCAAGTCTGCAAGTTCCATCTTCTGCTTGTTGATTCTTCCCCTGGACACCAGGGGACTCTCTCCGTTGTCTCTTATTTTTAAATTAATCAATCTGAATCTTTTGCTATCTACGTATGACTCCTCAGTGGCTGGGCTCCCTCCAACATTACTGTGGGCCAAGTGAAGGCCTTCCTGCTGGGCTAGTCTCTTCTCTTGACCCCCTCAAAGCTTATTCATTATGTCCTTCATAAACACAGGGCTGTCTCTAACCCCTTCAAGACAGCGGAGATCTCCATAATTCTGCATTTTGCCACTGCTGTGCTGGCCCTGACTGAGTCACTACAGGTACTGCGCATAAAACGCAGCCAAGGCGCTGTTGGCTGGCACTGGGCATAGACTTTAAACTTTGCTCTGCGTAAAGCCAACACTTGCCTGGGTTGTGAATGCCACTGGGACAGGGCCTGGCTCCAGAGCACAGGACACCACAGTCATTTCAGTGTGCAGGTGACTGTTCCCCAAATACCAGTGCTGTGCATCCAGGAGGAGAGGTCTGACATTTATGACATTCAATGATGCCAAATATCCATCTCTGCATGTTTCTGACCAATAACAGACATTCCATTTAACTTAACAAATGCCTTTAAGATATCCATATGCCAGGCACTCTTTAGGTACCCAGAGGGGGAAAAATAACATTAGACAAACATACCTATTACTTAACAGACACATTGAATTGGTGGCATGATATCATTATGATATAAGACACAATAAAATGGATTTCTTAAAAGAGAACAAGGTCACGGAGGGTTTAAAGGACGATGCAGTCACATCTATTTGGAAAAACAAGGGCAACTGAGATAAGTTTGAAGGACAAGGAGGATTTTGATGGCAGTTCTCTAAACCTATCTGTAATAGTCTGAGATTTGACACTAATTACATAATCTCCCACTGTAATGGAAAATTTATATTTTTACATCAATAAATGCACTAGGTAGTCTCTGTCTGCCTCTCTCTCCATGTCTCTGTCTGTCTGCCCCACCCCATCTCTCTCTCTCTCTCGCTCTCTCTCTCTGTCTAATTCTGTATCTTTCTGTCTCTCTGTACATGAAGCAAGCAACTAAGGGTTCTGTGTTAACATGTGTTTTCATATTGTCAGACTACATATCTCTGACAGAAAGCAGATTGTGTGTGTGTGTGTGTGCAGACCATTCTAAAGCTCAGCAACTCCACTACAAAGCAAATGCACAGGGCATTCTGGACACACATGGCACCTCACTGTATGTGAGTATTATTGGCTCAAATGATTCACTCTTATTTAACTGCAACGAAGGCTTTCATCTCCCAGCTATACAGTAATGGTTTCCATATGACCAGTGGCTGCTATAAATAAGATCAAAAGCAAAAGAAAGGATTTAATAAAAGAAAATGACATTAGGAGTAGCAGTAAATCAAGGAAAAATGCCAATATCCATTTTTTTTTTAATTCTTCCTTTCGGGGGTGGGGAGGACCACAATGCCCTAAGTACCTTGTTCAGTATTTCATGGAGCATCGCCTCAAAGAGCAGGTGTGTGGAAAGTCTAACTGTGTATGTTTGACCGTGGCAAAGGTTTAGTGGAGGAGGGTGATGGAGAAAGTGAAGGGTAGGGGCCACAATGGCCCCTTTAGAGTCACTATGGAGAAGCAGGAACAGACTCAATAGCCAGTTTGAGGCTGTGAAGTCTCCCCTTTCTGCCCTAGTTAACTGGGACAAACTTTTTGGTAATCTCAGAGAATCACAACATTGCTCAACTCTAGTACATGTGTTCTGAGAAAGGAAGTTTTTTTTGGCAAGGCAGAATTGTTATACTGAGCCAACTTCCCAGATTTTCTTCTATTTTTTTTTAAGAGTTTACAATGTTACTCTCAATTCCCCCCAGTTCCTGACTGGATAAAGAGCTGTCAATAACTGCCTGCTCCCAGGGGAAGAGGGGGCTTATTTCCCTTCATCCCCAGAATGGGAAGCTGCCCTGCCCTGATCGCTAGTGCTTCCTGGTGTTTCTGTTTTGCTTTTTTCAAAACTGCTTCAATGCAAACTGTGCCAAGAGGGCTTCATTTCTCCCCTTTCCCTTAGATAGCCTTAAGGAAAAGGAAAGAAGAGAAGAGAAGAGAAGAGAAGAGAAGAGAAGAGAAGAGAAGAGAAGAGAAGAGAAGAGAGAAAAGCCCTACTCAGACCCAGGCAGTTGGGTTATGACTTATGTAAAATAGTAGTTATTTCACTACTGGTATGTTTAAAGAGGAAATTCAAGCATTGAAAGCCCCGGAGGAGCTGTAGAAGCTCAGACCCTTGGATCTGTAGCCCCGGAGAGGAAATGACCATTTTGGATTCCTTCGTACTGAGCTAATTATTCTCCCAAGGGCTAGCTGTGTTCAAGGATACTCTTGTTTCTAACGGTATTGCTAATGTGATTACTAACTTCACCCGGCTGGTGTCCTGGACACAGGAGCAAACTTCGCCACTTTTTCCTCTAAGAGGAAGCCCCCTGCAGCCGATTCCTAAGCCGGCCAGCCCCTGGCAGCTTTCTCACTTGTCCGTGAGCACCTGCTTTTAACAGTGACCTCAGTTCTATATCTCAAGATTCAGACAGTTCTCAAAACAGCTTTTAAAACAAAAACCAGCTGTTTCCCATCTAGTCTGCAGGGGGAAAATTGGGCAGCTTACAGCAACATTACCCAGAGACTACCATTCTCCAATAACTTTCACACACTTGCGGCTCCAAGCAGGGCTGAGCGTGTACAGAAACTGGGGAGGAGGCGTATGTGAAATGAAAATGTGCAAACTCAGTCCTGTGGCTTTTCACAATACATCCAATTAGCCGCTTTCAAGGGCGTGTGGCTATTGTACACCCATGCTTCCCCTTACTAATATCGGACAGATCTTTTGGCTACCCTCAGCTGTACGGTTCTCAGATGATTTATGGATAGAGGGGAAGCCATAATTAGGCACAACTGTGAATTTCAACCAATTAGATCTGACAGAAAATGTAACTTCCCGTCTTTCCATTTTCAGCCCCAACGCTGAAGTTTTCCTAAACCCTCCTTCTTGCCGCCTCGAACCTGTTCACTTTGCTTTTTTGGTTTTGTTTCGTTTGTTTGAAACACATGTTTTTTTAATCGGCTAAAATACTTGATTTGAAAAATTTACGGCCACAATAAAAGTTAAAACTAACACAACAGCCAGGGAATTTGAAGAAATATAAAATGGCCAGGGCCTCAGTTTGGCTTTTAAACAGTGCCAAGCTACACCAGTATTTTCTGTTTTGGTATGAATGACATAACCATATTACTTCATGGACTGCTACTTTAATACCCAAGGGTGGAAAATTCCATGAGTTAATTTAATTTGGGTGTAAAATATATATATATATATATATATACATACACACATGAAAACTCACTCTTCCTGTGGACTCTCCCATGCAATGCTCCAACCGAATGCTGCTGCTCCGTGGGGGAGGGGCTTGGAGCAGCCTGGACTACCAGCTGCAAGGCTGGATCAGCAAGCAATTTCCTTGCTGCTCTTTGAGCACATAAGCACTTTTCTTTTTCTTTAATTCTTTTGAGACCGTGTTTATGCTCTGGTTTCTCTAGCTCGCCTCTCTGGAACTGTTAGAGCCCTGCACGGACTCCTGCCTTTGTTCAGTCCTCTCCTAGGCTGGTAATTTCCCGAGTTACTCTGTAATCCTACCTTGTCCTAAATGGAGGCATGCACTGTACTACAGGTTGGCCAGGACAGGTTTGCCCTGAAATCCTAGACTCTAAAATCCTATTTGCTCCACAGCACATGGCTTCAGGATGCTCAGGAGGTGTGTTGGGTTTGTTTGCTCCAGCAGCGCAGACAGCAGAGGGCTGGGGTGACATCTAAGTAGATGCGGCCTGAATTTGAATAAAGAGGTTATGGGAAATCAAAGAGAATGTACCTAGTGGAACCCCCGGTGGTGTCTGTGGGGCTGGAGTTCTAGTCAGTGCTCTCCAGGTGAAATGGTCTCATGGCGCTGGCTGCACAGAGTCTGACTGTTGCTGAATGAAGGCAGAATACAACTGCGATGTGAGCTTAGGGTCTCTGAAGCTGCGGTTGAACAAAGCCTCCCTAGTTGAGAGAACTTTTTAAAGTTCTTCTTCTTCTCTTTTTGTCTCCTTAAAGTATTCTTTTAAAAAGTATGACAGGAATATCAAAGAAACATCTTTCCATTGAGGCTGCTAATCTACTCTCAGGGATATTTGATAATCAAGGAGATTATCAGAGACAGGGGAATTCTATAGGCAAGCAACTGTCCTGATTTTAACAATAAAACCCCTCAGTAAGAAAGAAATGGCTGAAACCTGACTGAAGATTACACTCCTTGGTGAGATTCTATAGCAGGATGCTTGTGTCAGTGTCTGTGTGCTGTGTAGGATAGCAACAGCCCCACGAACTCAATTTGGTTTAAACAAAAACAAGTTCCTCTAGGCAAACCCCATTTCCTCACTCCCAGTGGATGTCTGCATGCCTGGGCTCTTTCTCCAACAGGGTGGACATTTTATAGCAGAAGCGCCATGGACAGAAGTAGGGAACAGAACTGGCCGTGACTGAAAACTCCAAGAGCCAGGACCGGTGTGAAGAGAATGAACGTTGTCTCGAGCCTTGGGGCTTTTTGGTCCATGCTCTTCCCTGGCCAGCATTTTTATTGGTGGCTTTGATGTGGACTTTAAAGGCGCACGCCACATCTGTCAGGGATAGAGCTGGCAGAGAATAGAACAGAATGAGGGCGTGAAGTGGCCCTATAGACTGGAGGCGGATGGAAGGGGGAAGTGTGAGATTCAAAAGGGTTCTGGACACACACAACACTAAGTCCATCGGGGCAGAGTCAGCCCGGATGCCTAGTCATGAGTTATAGAGTACAGGTTCAAGGCGTGTCAACAAGACTGTGAAGGCATCAGGACTAGCAAATAAGATGTTTGCTTGACAGAATGAGCAGAATGCAGGAGCGCGTGAATTAGTAAGTCCACCCTAAAAACCCCTTGAGTATCATGTTCATCTTGAGATTCCATTTGCTAAAAGTTCCTTACAGTGGGAAAGTGGAATCTTTGACCAAGCTAGAGAGCAGACAGCACGAACCAATGGGGCCTTAGAGGGGGGCCCAGGAGTCTCAGTTGTAGGTTAATATTTGAAGAAATGGATGCTGACTTTAAGGAACAGAAAACCGTGAATAGTCTCTCTACAAAGACAAGACCTGTGTGTGGATATTGGATTGAGGTAAAATTTGCCACTTGACAAGGGAAACGGGCTTTATGAGGTGTGTGTGTGTGTGGGGGGGATGCTGACCAACATAATTTGTATGGAGATGAGAGTTGAGATGATCTTTAAATTTAAAGTCCCTGGGTTTCTGTATAATGACTGCACGTACATGGAGCATGTACCCAAGCACAGGTAGAACTTTATGGACTTACGATCTGTAAAGACTGGAGGGGCCAATGCCTCTGCTCGCCATCTGTCAGGCAAAGTTCCTGTTTTCTGTGTCTGCCAAGATGACCTTTAAGGCAATACTATCGAGGCAGCAAAGGGATAGCACCCAGTGGGTACTCTGGGTTATATAGCTCAGTATGAGTGGCAGAGATAAATTGCTGCTCACAAATGAGAGTCCAGGGACAACTGAAGAGTGTGCTTGAGTTCATTACCCAAGAATAAGGAATAGAGGGGTCATAAGACCATTCGTTGAGTTAAAACTGTTGGGGTACTAGGTAAGAGGGGACACGTACTGCGTAGGATATGGTGGGAAGAATTTAGGGACCAGGGCTATAGGTCACTGGGAGAATACCTGTCAAGCATGTACAAGGCCCTGACTCCAATCTCCAGCATTGTTATTTTTAAAATGCTGATACAGTTGCTGGCCCGTCTGCTGTTTAAAAGCCTAGCTCAACAATTAACTGGCCAAGCAAGCAAGGTCGGATCACTTCCCCTTTCTGAGACTCAGTCTTCAGTGGCAAAACAATGGCAACAGGCTGACTTGTAAGCCATTTTCAGAACCTAAATTCAATAATCCAAACTCAACTATGCAAGCAGAAGAAAACTGTCTGTCCATGAAGTCTCACATTCTCTAAGTTCCTTCATGCTCCACACCAGCTAAAGAAAGAGTATTGCTCCCTTGATATGAGTTCATTGAATGAATTTTTAAGCCCAAAATAAAACTCTCTGGAAAGAAGGAAGTGGAGCTAAGAGGTACATGCATCAGTGGGCTCTAAAGTGTGTTCCACAGTCCCCACTTCGCTGAAGGGATGCAGCGGAGGGCAAGTATGGGAGACAAGTGACACAGGACTCCTCCATCTCTTAATGAGCCGCAGTTCTTAGGAGATTACTAAGGTTAGGGCCTGTGGTATAAGCTTGTAAGCCCAGCGAAGGGGGTGGGGGTGGCGGATGAGAAAGGAAGATTGAGAGTTCAAAGCCACGCCTCCTTGAGCTAATAAGTTTAAGGCAAACCTGAATATAATAGAGAAACCCTACTTCTAATTTTAAAAAAGAAAAAAGGAAATGAGGGCCAGAGTCATAGCTCGGTGGTAGTGCACCTAGACAAAGCCCTGGGTTTTGTACACACACACACACACACACACACACACACACACACACACACACACACACAGCACTTCTCCTAAATCAGCTAATCATGACGCTGTCCCTTCTAGATAAGAGAGTCCCTGTTTTCTTATAGGGTCTGGTGGACAAGCATACAGCAATTTGTTTAAAGATAGTGATTCTTTCCAACTGGTTTGTGAGCCCCCCCCCCCCCGAGACCAGAGACCATAACTGAGCATAGGCCTGACACTAGCGACCACAGCCAAATGGTCGTGAGATGAACAAGCAGAATTCACTCAAAAGAGGAACTGAGAACAGAGTCATTACACATGGATAATACACACAGCATCGCCGAGCATCTACAGGTAACCTCCCGGGGCACACACAGGGCCACATGAAGACATGCTTGGTGTCGGTTTTGTTCCATTAGGAGACAATGTGAGGTCATCTGCAAGGCTTCTCTCAGGCCTCCTCTGTGAGTATGAATATCCAGAGAATATGGAAGAGAACTGGCTTTGGAAGACTGTTTCTAAAGCGGTTTGCAGGAGAGCAGATTTAAATGCCAAGATTAACAGTGAGATGTGAGTGTGTGTGGATGTGCTTAAGGTTTCCTAACGAGGTAAGAGACAGACCCAAGTGTTTCCTTCTCCTCTCCATGGAGTTTTGACTCTGCCAGGGAAGGAGGCTGTTATGGTAAGAAACATTACTTGATGGCTTGAAACTCTATCCTCAGGGATCCAAGGGGGAAGAGTTTACAACTCTTGGCCACTCGGCATGTACACGGTGACTCAGGAAGACACTTTGAGAAGGATGTTTTGCCCTGAGCATGTTATACGTGCACCCTGCACACTGGAGAGAAGAAAGTTGCCCTGGCAAACCAGACCATAAAATATACAGAACCTTCTTCTACCAACCAACATTTATCAAGATACAAAAAAAAAAAATCACAAACTCTGCACCAAAAATGAGTTCTTTAAAGGTGTGTTTATAATGTCCAGGAAGGAGGTATGTCTGTCAAACAGAACTCGGAGTAAGGTCTCCAGACTTAAATGTGGCCATGGTCTTGACTTGTTTGAATTCATGAGGCTCATATCCCAACACCCAACATAGCACCTGACACTGGACTGTTACGAATGCCACCAGAGATGCTACCAGAGGGGACCAGCTAGTCTTTTCCCCGGGAGGGAGAGCACTAGAAAATGTGGCACTCAAGGACCACACAGCAGCCAGGCAGAGCGCAGTGGCACCTAGAAAAGATGCACAGCGGTGTGAAGCTGGGTAAGATAACTATGTGCAAGTGTCATGACTCGTTGTGCTATGTGATGGAGGTGCACGGGGTACAGAAAATGGCTGCTATAAACAGAAGCAGCAACGGATGGCTTCCTGGAAGAGGAAGGGTTTGTCAGAACTTAGACAATGGGTGAGAAGAGAGAAGTGGACAGGGCGGATGAACCTGGGACATGTGCAAACGAAGTACTTAATGGGGCCCCAGTTCTGGTAATGTGCATACACTGGTCTGGCTGGAAAACCTTTGCATAATGGAATGGCTCTTATAAGGCTTTTGGTAAATCATCAAGGCCCTTGACGGATGAGCTAAGGAGCTGATGCTATTCTTACAGCAGTGGAAATGCCTACAAGTTTCTGAGACAGGAAAAGCAGTCCAGCAATGCTATCTAGAAAGCCCCGAGTATCTGCCATTCACTCCAGTTGTATAAGCCATGTCAAAGTGCGGGGTGGAGGGGTGGGGAGGGAATCCCTTTCATCGTATGAATAATTAGTAAATTACACAAGACCAAAAGAAGACATTTTGAGACTCAAAGCTAAGTGCAATATGTGAGCGATTAAAGGAGATAACACACTAGCTGAGGCAGGACCACAGTGTTCCCCATCAGTTAAGCTGCTGGGGAAAGGAAGGCTTCCAACATCTTCCAGTGTCCCAGGCCATTTTGTTTTGATATTCGGGAGGCAGGGAGGGAAGGAAAAAGGTGAAGGTCAAGACCAGTTGGAACTGTCTATTCTTTAATCAGGAGGAGTGGGGAGGCAGAGTTAGAAGGGAGATTTACTCAAAACAAAACCAGCCTTGGGATGAGTCTCAAGTTTCTGTACCTCTGTCCCACTCCAGAACAACAAAGGAAGGCGTGGAGCTGAGAGGCCAGCCTCTTTCCAACCCTTCCTGCCCTGCTTCCTGTACAAACCTCCCATCGCTACTTTATTTCCTGCAGCTGGCTAAGGTTTGAACGCCTGTTTCATGTATTAAAATCCAAATGTGGAAAACATTATCAGCATCCTCCTTGAATTTTTGTTGTTGTTGTTAGGGGTAGAGGGGATTTTTCTTTCCTTTTTTCTTCTTTTGCTTCCTTTCAAAACTTTTTTTTTGTTTTTTGTTTTTTTTTGTTATTGTGGAATGTGTCAAATGGTCAAAGGCTAACCTCACACTGACTAAATTCAAAAAAAAAATATTTCCTTTGTTCTTAGGTTTTAGTTTGAGAATTCATACGGGTCTCTGTTGAGAAAAAGATTTGCCAGTCTGCTCTTCATGCACGTGAGGAGTTCCGGGTTTTTAGGGACGCACTGCCTGGTTTCTAGAAAGCAAAGAAGGTGACAAGTCCTCTATTGGACTCAACAGGCACATCTCTGGAACTACGCCAGGATCTAGCTGGCTCCACAGGAGGAATCCTTGGAGTGAGAGGTAACTTTTGTTAAATCAGTAGAACTCTCAACTTTATGTCTTCTTTTTTAGTACCCCAGCAACCATATCTAAGAGGTGTCTGTGTAATATTGGCCAATCATTTGTCTTTTTAAAGTTGTTGGCCAATCATTTGTCTTTTTAAAGGTGCTCACTTCTATTCTCTCTCTTTACTTTCCATTGGGGTCAGTTCAACTTCCCCTCTCCAAAAATAATTCTAGTGTTTTTTGTCTTTCTCCCACCCCTTTTTCCTCCTGTCCTATCTCAGAATCAAAGGTCAAATAATTCCAAAAAAGCAACAATGTACAGTTTAATACATTAAAGAAATGCTTAGACTCCATCTGGTATTTAAGAATAAACTACATATTTATGGAAAAGACAGTTTTTACATCAATGTCTTGGGTGCATGCCGCATCCAGCTAACTTATGCAAAGTAACCACAGCTACAGAAATTAGTCTATTTTTCTCTTGATTGAGAGCAGATATACATAACTGGTTATAAGGCGCATATCTGGATTTTAATAAAGCCAGATTTCTTAATTAAAAGCAGTGTTGTTTAAACACTGCAGTCAGGGGGAAAAAGAAAGCTGTACAAATGAAAACCTCATATTAAATGCATCCCTAGTGTTTAACACATTACCTGAGGCCAGGCTAAATTAAAATCTAGACTTGCCTTTGTAAACTCTTTAGCAACTGCCAATGAACATGCAAACAATTTTTACTCAGTGATGGATTTTTAGGGTAGAGGTCAAGATAAAGAAAAAAGTAGGGAAAAAAGGTTTAGCATTGGCATTCAAAAATATCTTTCCACATTTTAGAAGTGAGTTCACTGCTTCTATTTATAAACTCACATTTTTTTTTCCCTAATCGGTTGCAGGTTTCAGTAATATACTGTGCAGGGTGGCGCTCTGCATCTTGGTCTTTCAATTAAGAGAAATTGAAGAAGGACCAAAAAGCCACGCGAGGTTTCGCAGTTATTTTGCACTTCCTTTTGGAAGCATCTCCAAGTGAGAAAAGTTGCATCACAGGATGGAGAGTGGTCCTCACCTAAGCAGTTTGGAAACCAGACATGGGGCAAGCAGCGCAACAGGATGATTACCAGCAGGTATGGGTAAGGGGCAGAACTACTCAAAATTCAGCAATAAAGTGAAACTTACACCATTTATGAGCTAATTGTTATCACTTAACATTTTTCTAATAAACTGTCTCTGACCCCTCCCCCCCAAAAAAGGCAAATACACGACTGATTTCTAGCCTCTAACCCTGAGACTGAAAGGCATCATTTTAGTTTCTTAAAGACAAACCAAACCACCCTCATCTTTAGAATGGCAATGATGTAACGTGAACTTGACTTGTGGTCTTGGATCAAAGTTATCAAGATGAATAACTGAACGTATGAGCGGTGATCTAGCAACTTACTAATACCTATGTGGAATGGAAACACATGCTCATATAAATACGTATGCATGAGTACTCATAGGAGTGTTTGTTTGCAAGTGTCAAAGAGGGAAGGCAGCTATAGGATCTGCCAGCTGGTAAGTGGGCAATGTAATGTGCTCTGTAGAACGGCAAGAACAACAAATAAAACCATAGTATGTGGTAAAACACAGAGAAACCTTAAAAAAAGATGAAGTGAAAGGAGCTAATAATAATAATAATAAAAAGCCAATGGATTGTTTAATTCCATTTAAACGAAATGCCCAGAATCTACAGGGACAGGAAGTAACTTGGTGATTGCCAGGAGTTGAAGGGTGGGTACACAGGAAGGGTAGGAAGGGTTGGTTGGTTGGCCACTCAACCAACTGTGTGATGGTTGAGTGGCTTTCTCTCTTTGTACATGAGGCGAAACTATTCTAGAGTTAGACTGTCGTGATGGTCACGCAATCCTGTGAACAACCTAAAACACGCTGAGCTGTTCACTATCCATATTGTGAACAATAATATCCCTCATGAAGTGATTCTTACAAAAGCGGCCATTTTAATTCTACATGAACAGAGCCCACTTACCATGAGCGAGTGTCTGTTGGCTGAGAGAAGACTAGTTCCGTACCCTGAGCCCAGGCTACCCATCGCTCCGTTGTGGGAGGGTCCCATGATCCCATGCATGTCCCCATGGCCACCAGGCACAGCTGTGGACGGGCCCACTGCGTGGTTCCGGAGAACATGAATCGCATCGTCCAGTCTTTCCAAACGGTCTTCGATTCGGCTTTGCTGTGGGTTTGTAAGTGAGGTGAAATCGGATTTAGTTGGAAATGCATGCATGCACAGGTTGCACAAAGCAGAATCCTGGGCTGCTACAGACGGGGCTGGGTTACGGAATATATGTTTCCAATAAAGTTTGTTTCCTTAGAACAATAATAAAAATAAATAATGTCCTTCCTAGAAAACTGGTGGAAAATGTTAATGTTAAAGTTACAGTGTTATTTTTCATGAACAAAGTAAATTCAATAATTCTTTGAGGACATTATTATATACATATGCTACACTGGACTCCATTAGCTTGAAAGAGAACTGAGATTTATGTTAACAGAGGAAAACATGCATTGAATTTGAGGAACACTTTGGCAAGCACTGGCTGAAGGGCTAAAATATTAGTACTGGAAAGATGATCTATTTTTGGTTTTTGAATTAAATGTTTCTTCAAGTCAGAGACAGGTAAAAGTTTAGGCAACTTTAAGCCCCCTTCTCCCTCCCCCACTTTAAAAAAATCTGTTATCAATATTAACCTGCATTATGCATGTAGGGAAGGGGCTCAGAAATTGTTACAGCAAAAATATCTTTAAAAATTCTGTCACCCAAAGTGCTACGAAAGCACAGGACTAAAGAATAACAAAGATTTTGCTTGATCATCTACCCAGGACCCACAGCTGATTTCAAAGACCATATAGCAAAGTCCATACCTACGGCAGCAGAGAACTCACTACCTTATGCAATTAAAAGCCAATAAGCCTACCCCCATTTTAGACATTAGGAGCCTAGTTTTCTTCAACTCTCTAAGGCTTATGCTATAGCTAACAGTGAAGAAAAAGTACACAGTTTTGTCTTCATTTTTTAAATTACTATGTGATTAATATACATCAATTACTGCTTGCCATTGTATACATTAAAATACACCATCTCATCAATGCATATTAAACATGTATTCATAGACAGGACAGGGGTGCTCTTTCCATATAGACATGAAAAATGAAGCTCAAAAATTAAGTTGATTAATTACTCTGTGTCTTATTGCCAAAAGTAGTTGTCAGTGTTGGAATCTATCTTTTCTTTTCTTTTCCTTTTCCCCTCCCTCCCTCCCTCCCTCCCTCCCTCCCTCCCTCCCTCCCTCCCTATCTCCCTCCCTCTCTATCCCCCTCCCTCCCTCCCTCCTTCCCTCCCTCCCTCTTTATCTCCCTTCCTTCTTCTTCCTTCTTTCCTTTCTCCCTCCCTCCCTCCCTTCCTTCATCATCCCTCTAGTGCTGTTTTCTACTAGAACTGTCTTGGTTCTCTTTGGTTTCCAGGGCACTATGCAAACAGATGTATCAGCTCTACTGCATGAGAAAAGCAATTTCTAATTATTCTGTACTGACAGGAGGAATGTGTGTCTAATAGAGTTAGTCTACGGTACAGAACATTTTGATTTGGTGGGCTTGCAAGTTGTATGGTGTTCCCTAGCCTGCTAGCTCTGCTACTTACTTGACCAAAGGAATATTACTAATTTTCTCTGAATCTACCATTTTTAATCCGTAAAAGATAGGATGGTGGTAAATGGTTGGGTCAATGTGAGCATAGAAGGAAATCTAGGTGCCTGTCATACTTCCTGGCTAACAGTTCCCTGCTGGAGGGAAAGATCTCGACTTAGAATCCCTGGGAGTATTCAGAACGTATGAGGAATCCAAGCTGTGGTCCACAGCTATGTACCAACCTCTCCAGTTCTACAGCTGAATATAGCCTGCTTTTGAGGGCTAGGCTATGGAGACCACCCTGCAGAGGGTAAATACTTAGAACAACTGAGCTATCGGGATGGAGTCTGTCAATGAAAAAGCTGGGCTGTTGTCTTTATTGGCTAAAATGCACAGCTAGGTGATTCATCCGGCTCATAAAGGAAGAACACGAGGAAGGAAGACTCTGCATTTTCATCTGCAAATCTCCCTTTCAAAAGTAGGCTGAGAAGGAAGACAGTAGCCCCTAAATCATAGACAGGCTCGCATGGGTGGAGACAGGGAAAGGCTTGCTTCTTCCGTGTTTCTTCTCAAAATATGCAAGAAGAGCAGAAAACTCAATCCCGAGGCAGAATTGGGCTCCCCACCACTTTTGACTCATGGGTACACACCAAACCTGCACTGTGCAGGGAAGTGTCTTGCGTAATTCCAGCTCCACCCACCCTAAGCTGGGGCAGATAAAAGTGCCAGACTTTGAATCATCCTGTGAGTATTTATAATATGAACTAGGCCCATGGAACTGTTCAGCTATTTCCCGGGGAAGAGTGGTCACTTCCTCACAAGTCAAATGGCTGGATTCCTTTCTACAAGAACCACAGCAGAAGGGGACAGTAGGCCTCTTGCTTGAGGTTAGGAGGAAATGGCCTACTGTTTGCCTTGCAGGCAGGGAGGAGGAAGATAGCTTCATCAAGTGTCCCAGTCCTTACATTTATGTACTTACTGCTCTGGATTGTTTCCCAAAGAAGGAGAGCACTATACTAAGCTCCTGGGATGACTCTTGATCTCCTATCCGGTCCTAGGTATTTGGAGCCCTGGGCTTTCATTCTCGATGCATCTAGGTCACCATCTCCAAACAGAGATAGGCATCCTAATGATGCCGGCTCCCAGAAGCTGGTGGTCCTAATGTCGACTTCAAGTATCGATCATTGAAAATATGCACCGCAGAGTGACAGAAGAAAGGAAAACCTGGTCAGAGTGTCAGACCCAGGGGGCGACATACCAGTGAGTGCAAGGGTCCTTCATAATTGGGAGATGACGAGGCCTGTCCTCCATTTCTAGACCAAACAGCTGTGCCTGCTGACATTAAAAGGAGAAAAACAATCAGATTTCTGTGCACCTAAACCCACAGATCCTTAGAAAAGGAAGCAATGTTGATTTCTATTAGTCAATATGATAACTACACTTAGTCTTCCCAGATGAAAATCTGGAAACTGGGGACATCTTTTAAAAGTAAAACATGTAGTCTTTTCATGGGCTGGCTCCCCGTGTGTGTCTTGAGTCTGCTCTGTACAAAGGAATATTTTATTGGGTCTAAGTTTCAGCTAGCAGGACTCCTTTGAGACATACATATCTGTCACAGGAGATTGGATAGTTGTGGTGCTTTCAAGAGTATAGAGGAAGGGTGGGGGAGGGCTAGGTCTTTCCGGAAGGTCAGACTGTGTCCAACCAAAAGTCCCTTGTCCATACATGAGAACTTTGCTCTTGTTTTAAAAATGTCTATGGGATGAGATAAACCTTTAAACAAGTATTTATTTATTAATTATTTATTTTGGAGCTGGGGATCAAATTCCCTGCTAAGCACATGTTCTTTACATGGGCCCCCCTCAGAAACTCTGGAGCAAATAAATTTAGTTCACAGCAGTTCTCTAAAGAGAAAGATACAAAATTCCCTAACATTAAAAGCTACATAGTTTCTTCCAAAGAGCCTTTCAGAATATATTCCCTATATCCAACCTACAAAATAAATATCACTTTTAAATTGAAAATGATTGTAATGTTAACACCCACTATAGAAAACATATAAAGTCTATAATTCAAAAATAGGAAAAAAATATAATTGTGATCTCTCAAGATCCTGTGCCTGGTGCTGCCTGTATGTTTAAAATCCATCCTTTTTGTCTTTTCTGGGTATGCCTGTATATTTTTATGCTAAACAAAAATAGGATATTTTGTTCAATTACTTTTCCTGACAGAATTTGGACAGAGCCGTTGGTGTGAAAATAGCAATCTGTCCCCTTATTTATATCTTCATAAAAGTTCTTTCTTCCTAACATGTGGTCTTTCAAAATGCATCACCAAGACCCCCCAAAATGGCTTCCTCTACCTACAGCTGGTTGCAGAGCCTGAGGCTCCGCCGCAGGTTTGTGCATCCTCCTCCCTAACCTCACGTACAGTGCCACAGTAGGAGCATGCGCACCAGGTTCCTGAGCACGCATGTCTCTCATGGTTACTGGCACAGCCTTGGCAAGTCACCCAGCCCTCCCTCGCTTCGGTACACTTATGCACAAAACCAGGACATCTGACATAAGTTGTTCCCACACTTCCAGAGCGCGGAACTAGCTGCTTTGTTTGAAGTAGTGAATGTGGTGTCCCACCTGCTTCCATCCTCCCCTCCCGTTATTGTCTCAAGTCCTTTGTACTTAGTCCTCCTCTGCTTTGGGAGATTGATATTTGAGATGATTCTTTTTTTTTTTTTTTTTTTTTTCAGAGCCTAAGAATCTGGTGCCAAGACAGAACAACACAATACTAAGCTTTCCTTTCCATTTGTACTATGGACACGGGGGCGTGGGGGGAGGGGGCGTGGTGGCGGTATTCTATTACCGTCTTAAAACGCCTGCTTCTTCCCGGTTTCAGTTTGGTCACCCAGAATAGCCTGACTTCAGGACCCAGGTGACCCTCTCTCTGTCCTGTTCTGTGAACTTCCTACGCCAGAGAGGCTGTCATCCCATCTGGGTTGCAGCCATCTCTTCTTAGACTGGTTCTGCAGTTTGAAACCTCTTGCTTTCTATGAGGGAATTCTTCGGCCTAAGGGGAGGCATGGGAGGGCCGCACACAGGCAATGGCACGGGACTCAGAGACACAACACTAAGGCTGAGCAAATCTATTCTAAATCCCAGTAAGGTCAGGTATACACGAGACAGTTTCGTATGGAAGCCACCTTCCCATCTTTCAAATGAACTGATGCATGGAACAAGGTCGCATGACCTAAGTAGGAACATAGATCACTCATGTGTACCTTAGAAAACTAAAATGATTTACTATATAGCTGTACCACTTATAATCATGTGATTGGAAGCCATACATCATAGCAACTTATTATATTTTAAAGAGAAACATCCCTCTTACTGCACACATTTACATAATTTATATACAAAATTACACTTTTTTCCAAATATTTCAATTTAGGGGAGAAGGCTCAAACGTCTTCAGGGAAGGAATCATTTACATAGCCTATATTTGGTAATTAAGTATTAGATATTTCTGACTACATTTACTGTTTTTTGAGAAATTTTATTGGAATATATGATCCAGCTGTCGAACATCTGTACAACTAAGAAGAGTTCAAGGAATGAATGGCTTTTCATCCAACTTTTAAAAAAATGGAAACAAATGTACCCTCAGATTATAGTTTGTTATCCACCCGTTCTGTTTTTCTATGGGCAGGCTAGGTTTCGAGATCTCTATAGGTTCTGGGTGTGTAGGAGGAACTGGGGCAGCAGGCAGCAGGTACCCAGACTGTTCTATCACCCGTGATGGCTGTGAAATGAAGTTTAGGACACAGTACCTGAGAGTGAAGGAGGGGAGCCCACAGGAGTTGAAGGATTGGAGGAAAAGCTGTTGTTCGTGTGGTCAGGAGAATAGATCTTGAAACAGTGGAGAAGAAAAGAAACTCTCATTGATTTCAAATAAACAGTTTTTAAACAACAACAAAAAGCATCCATGCAGTTCCCTTAAAAAAAAAACCCCACAAGTCACGAAACGCATGCAACATTCAACTGTACTACAAACATTCCAAAATGAAAAATGCAACAGTTACTTCAGGTTTGCAAAGGAATCACTGTGGCAGCGTGTGACAGTGGGACACGGAACTGGGGGTCAGCCAGTTTCAAGTCCAATCCCTTTCCCGCCCATAACTGGCTGAATGGCTCTGGGCAAACCACAGAGATACTGCTTTCTAACTTTCCTCTCTTCCTGCACCAAACAAGGGGCTGGGCAGTATTGTGTGTACTGTAATTAGGGCATTGGCAAGCAGGGCACAAGAGAGCCCAGACTAAATAAGTACTTTCCCTTAGAACCAAAGGCTGATATTAGTTGAACTTAGCTTATGTCCACCATGGGAGGGAAAAGGCAACCAAAGACACAAAATCTTAGGAGAACAAATTTCCTTTTAAAAGTATAAATGATTGAAGACACTGCAAGGAACCATTCTCTGGCTGAGTGAATAAGGAGTGCTGGTTTGTCACTAGGGAGCACTCGGGGACAACCCCAGCTTCCAGGCAGTGGGTGGACAAAGCAAAGAATTGAAGTCCCCCAGGTGCCAAAGAAATGACAAATCCCTCCTGAACCTCATTTTTGTGTTTGTCATTTCTTTTTCAAGTAGCTTTTCCAAAGCGTCTTATAACCAACTCTTGATGAGTCAGGCTTAGCTAGCCAATGGGCATCTATCATACTATAGAGATGAGAAAAGAGAAATGCTCACTGAAACTCTATGAGTCCAAAGGCCCGGAGAATATCCCGGCCCTCACTGAAGATGGTTAAGCACCAATAAGACAGCAAGGTGAAAAAGGCTAGCCAAAGGAGGTAAAACAGCTTTCCCTCAAAAAGTCTCAGCGATCCTTATCCCCCCAACCGCTCCCCTCATCAAAGCTATTTGCATTTATTTTCTAAAATTCCATATGTCCACTTCTCATTAAAGTTCACCCTGCTACGAGCGGTGCCCGTGGAATCCAAAGTCAATATTTCCTCACCGAAGCTAGGGCTTTCCCTAGAGCGTCTCCAGTCTGCGAGCTGCCTGCTGCCCCAGTTCCTCTGTTTGCTGCAAAAACAAAAGACAGAATATGAAAACCAGGCAGTGAGACGTCTAACAGTTTTCTATTCTTGGTCCATTTACTCACAATTTAATTGCATTTTTAATGCTAATTACAACACATTAATCTTTAATTAGCATTAATTTGTTTGCTGAGGTAGATGTCAAATATAGTCATGTTACTTTTTTTTTTCCAGATAAAATACAAACCTGACACCTTGGTTTGAAGACAGAGTGCTCCCCCTGCCATTACATCCCCCACGTTGCTGATGAGCAGTTACTGGTGACAGTTACCAAGCCAGCCCTTGGTGGTCATCATCACTAAGAAAAAATGTGACACTTGAAGGACCTTAAAAGTCCTCCAAGTCCAATATTTCTTTATATATAATTCAATTACCTTCATGAATAATTTATACCTATCATCAAATAAAGAAAAATTTGATAGACAGCAGAAAGGGCTTGCATCTCAGTGCCACACACATAGCAGTTTTGCTATGAAGAGGAAGAATATTTTTATTATTCTACATAGACATTTTCCATATGTGTGTGTATGTGGGTATATGTGTTGTTAATAATAGTAATGCATGTATTCCTACATAGAGCACAGCCGACTCCTTTGCTGAAGATAATGTGCCAGTCAACCACGTGGTGGAAATGGGCTGGGGGGACTGACAGGACTTAGGGAAGGCTGCTTTTACTAATCCCCTCAACGCTAGCGTATAGACTAAAGGATAGCCTACTAATGGTGTCCAAGAGTTGCTTTTCACTGTTGACTGGGATGGAACGAGGAGACATTAAGTCAATAGATGAATTCAAGCAAAGTTTCACTGCACACATATAAAGGCGTTGAAATCCCCTAGTCTTCCTGAACAGGAGACCCTTTTAACTAAGTAACTTGGATCATCTCCTTCCAGACCCAAGGATGCGGTGGGATATGACCACAACTCCACAAGTCCGACCTACAGCTTCTCTGGGTCCTGCCTTCGTTCCCTGCATCTCTGCTTAGTGTATAGCTGAGGTATTACTGTCCCTGTCGTAGATTCGTATGTGTGGTGTATCAGTGCAATGATTTCTTATATATGCTTTACTCGACGACCACTCCCCACCCCCACCCCCCGACTCATTTGCTCATTCCAGGAACACTGACAAGTGCCACCTGTATCACAAAGCAAACACAATTACCTTTACTTTCAGAGAAACAAACCTCTTCTTTTCCCTATTACAAATGGGTGATGTACACAAGCTATATGAATATAGTAGATTATAGTTGTGGGCAAATTCTCAGAAAGTGTTTCTGATATCATAGAAACTAGACAAATAAAAGCAACTTAGAAAGGTATCAAGGACACTAAAATATTTAAGACAAAAAATAGGCGAAATTCTGGTATGAAAAATGGGAATTTCTGTATTAGAGAGTTTTAGAAACAACTAAAGATGGTTGTAAAAGGGGTGTGATGGAGAGTTACAGACACAGAGTATCCTATCAACTTGCATCATTACACTATCTATGGGAGCGACTATTGTTTTCTCATCAAGCAATATTATCTGTTCGTTATTATATGCTTAAGTGGAGACTTCAGTCAAAAGAATCCATGATATCATCCTGATTCTTATACAGGGATTCATGAAGTGAATGTTCAGAGAAACATTGGTGAAAAAAAAAAAAAAAACCCACATTTGCTAACCAAGAATCCAAAAAAAATAAAAAAAGAAAAGCTCATCAATTAAAAAACTTGCCATAGCACTAGCTTTCGGAAGACTTACTCTTCTTTTGAATAATTTAAAAAATAAAAACTATAAATTAAAATCTATCCCTGGAACCATCCATTTTCAAGATACAAATCAGGAAGACTTGGAAAACCAACAAACACATTCTAAGAACATTCACAAAATGAGAGGATAGATACTCTTAGTGTGATTTAAAAAATTCTTTTGACTTGTTTATTTTACTATATTATTTGTATGAGTGTTTTGCCTCTATGGTGTGTATGCACCACATGTGTGCCTGGTACCCAAAAAGTAAAAATGAGGCTTTGGGTCTCCTGGGACCAGAGTTACAAATGGCTGTCAACCATCACGTAGGTTCTGAGAGTTGAATCTGGGTCTTCACAAGAACTCCAAAGGCTCAAATAGAGCCAACTCTCCAGCCCTACTGTGATTTTTTTTTTTTTTTTGTTCTAAAACACCGAACCTTTTAAACTAAGCTATTAGTGTCTTCTTTATACAAAGAGATATTAAGACTCAGGAAGCTGAATCAAAAATAGAATCAAGTCCTTACCTCATCTGGTCATAAGAATGTTTTAGAAAACTACAAAGGCTATTCATGCAAGCCACTGATAAAGACAGACTATTTTTTAACATGAAGCCATTTTACCTTGCAAGAGCTGGACAGCCCAACCAAAAGGCTTATATTTCAAAGCAGTTGGCTGGGGCCAGTCTACTCTTTCACTGGGCATGCCTTTTGTTCTGTTCCAGGAAACACGGAGGGGACACATTTTCAACATGAGATGGGTCCGCTCTTAAAGATGTCTCTTTTTGTTTGTGTGACCAATATACAGAAGGCCACACAGCATTAGAAAGGAGATATGTTTTTAATTCTCAAATGGATTAATATTTGGCTTTGGTACTGGAAAGTGGGTCATGCTTAGCAAAACATATATCAAATCCACCTTTCAGACTTCAGTATATTAGGACTTCATTGCTATTTTAGTACTGGGGTTCTGTCAAGGTATATTATTAGGAATCACTAATGTTCACGTCACAGATACAGATTTGTCTTGATGTGTACCAGTTTTACTTTGGTTCTAATCAACTTCTTTTGCTTAACAGACAGAAAAACCAAAGCCAAAACCCAAAAACCAACCAACCAACCAAACAAACAAATAAACAAAAAACCCAAAGCAACACCAAAAAATGAAAAACAAAAATGAAAGAACAAAGCACAAAAAACCCCACAAACACCCCAAAAGGAAACCAAAACACAAAAAGCAGCCTCTAAGTAGAAGTACAGCAAAGATAAGAATGGAAAATGAACAATTATGAAAAGCTTTGTGATTTTGTAGGAACGTTTGATACTGTTAGCCACTCAAGTATTGTTCAGAGAAGGCTCCAACCCAGGTGCTGTTGCTGGCTAGAAACACACACAAAGGTTTCACATCCTGTCCTGGGTGTTGGACCACCCTCCGTGAGTGTCCGCTTTGGGGAAATGGTGGTTCCCATCAGAACACACCCCAAACAAAATACCAGGACGACTGGTGCCTGGGGATGAGCTCTGAGAATCAGAATCTGGAAAATATGTTTCCCCTTTATTGCACACCCATAACCTGCGGCAGGGAAGAGGGGACATCAAAGGGCGGGGGAAGTACAAGTCGGTGTGTTCTCCAGACCAGCACTGCCTTACGATGACGCTCTTCTGAACTGTGGTCGGTGACCCTCATTTCATTAAAGTGCTAAGGAGAAGAAGCATAGCAATGCCATGAGTTTGTCCACAGGGATGACTATAAAATGGAACATTGCCAACGCTCCACCAAGACTCCTTTAGAAGAGCCTCCAACAATGGGCGTGATGTACTAATGCCACGTGGGAAGGGCTCCAGGCATACATGGGGGAAGGTGGGCCTCCTGACTGTGTGCAGGAAATCTCGGAGAGGCTTAAATCAAACTCATTTATTGCTCTCCATTGGTGGTCTTTATAACTACAGACCTGAAGCTGCTGGATAAAATGTATCTTTACTTCTGTCTGTGCCTGGTCATCACCCAAATTCATCTGAAGGCTCATGACCCTCATAACACAGACTGGGTATTATGTGACTAGCTTAATAATAATAAAAAATTACTATGAAACCAAGTTCTCTAGGGAAAGAGGACATAATGTTTCTACTAGAAAGCCACATCCCAACATGCTTCCTTTCATACAAACATGTCAGGAGGAGTGAAAGTTGTAAGATTAATTCATGAACCAGATAGATATTTCTGAGTAATCTTTAACATATGGTGCATTAAATCAAACTTAGTAGCCTGTTCCTTCAACACTACTTGGTTTGAGGTTTAAAAAACATGGGAAATAGCATCTTTTTCTATAGTCGGAAGGCAGACCACTTAAAGACTAATAAAAACAATTGTGGCTATTATAAAACATTATGTTGTTATTTGCCCAATTCCCTGTGAGGGATAGGGAAGGTTTGTGGTCCCAAATCTCCAAGAGCATGCTGTCAATGTATACACATGGAAATCTCTGAATGGAATCTGCAGACGGCTGAGTGGCTCAGGGGCTTGGGAACCTCCCTGACCTATCCTATGGCAGAAGGTTCTCTCCCTCCTGATCATCAAGAGCTGATTATTCAGGAAGGAAGGAAGAAGGAAGACAGCAAAGTGTACTACCCTGCAGACAACTCTGTTCTCTGTGGCTAGCATCTAGGAACTTCCTCTGAGTACATCCTTGGATAAAGGCGATCTGGGCTAAACCACTTCTGACACAAGCCAGCTGAGTGGCATTGAAATGGCATTTAGGAATGAAACTGAAGTGCTCAGATGCAAGTGAATTAATGCCTAAAGGTCCCTGGTCAACTCTCACCTTACCCAGGTGCTAAGCCAGCTGAGCTGCGGTAGATCCGTGATGTGCCCTATTGACCCCACTGAGCTATGCTGTGCCCTATTGACACCATTTATTCCAGGGTGATTCTGAGACCCTTCCTATCCAGAAAAGGCTGACGTAATCACCAGAATGTGCTAGTATTTGCTAGGAAGAACAAGAACGGGCCATAAGCCACAGGGAAATATTTTACCGTGAATGGATATGCCATTAAAAGTTTCATAAATGTTCCTCAAAAGAACTGGCACTGAACATGAAGGAGCAAAAAAGAAACAAATGAGCAAACAAAAAGAAGGCGTGGCCAGTTGTCTCAGCAAGACAAGTGATGAGCCGTCCCCAACCTAAGTGAGTGAGCACTTTCCATCTTTGGGATGCAGCAAATGGACATGACAGGAGATGCAGGCCTCGCGAAGCTCCAGGGCTTATACCTCACCCTGTAGACACCATGGGGTTCCATGGTCGGTTTAGGACAAAGGCTGACAACCGTGATGAACTATTATCTCATGGCAGCCCTCTGAACCCAGGAAGCTTCGGCAGCTATGGGTGCCATGTTTCAGAGAGCTGCAGCGCCTTGCAACTTTGTGCCAAAAGAACTTGAAAACTGGGGCTGTCCTCGTGTTAGTGCTTGAACCCATTCTTATGGCATTAGTGCTCTTAGGGATTTTTTTCTCTCTCTCTCTCCAGGATCATGTGTGTAATCTCAAACATGTGTTGGGCTATGTGTTCCTTATTTACCAATTATTTAATTAGCCCTGTTTGTTCTTTGAGATACAGGCAATGTAGTATTTCTTTATTTCCTGCATTTCAGAATGAGTGAGTATAGGCCAAATATTTTCAAAGTCTACAGATGTATCCTATTAGCCAGCACTGCTTGTTAGAGAAACGCGCTGACTTCAGAAGAGAGTGCTTCTCTTCGTGTCCTGTGGACATGCTGCCATCACAGCCTTCTTCCACATGCCAAACCAGAGCCGAGGAGACTTTTACATGAAGACACGTGAGGGTCAGAGAGCCAGGAGAATAAGGCTTACAACTGGTCTTCAAGGTTCCTTGCCATTTGTACACAGGGAATTGGGAGAATACAGTATTTTAAGGCAGAGCATACTGGAATATTCAAGAACTTTCTCCCTTAAAGTAACATTAAAATAAATTTTATATTTATGCAAATTTAATACGAATATGTCTCACTGTAAGATTGAATTGCCAGATGTACTTATTTTCTAAGATATTATGATGCTTTTTAAAATACTTTTTTCTAGTAAGATTTTTGACAAGAATACTAATTATTATAAAATGATTTATGGGGTAAATTTCCAAAAAAAAAAAAAACCCTTTGTCTGGGTTCTAAGAGTTTCTTATTTTTCTTTTTAAGTTGGAGATCTTCACTATTGTCTGGACATTAGCAGGACCTTGAGGTTTATATATAAAGTCAAATTCATCTTCAGTATGCAGCTAGGCTCTTCCTCTGTAGGGCTCACACCCTCTACTGTGCTTAGGCTACTGCCATTGTCCATAAGCTGACAGCAATGGGACCATCTTAGGCAAGCAACCCTTACTCTGACTGTACTGGGCAGCTAAGATGTTCAAGGTTCACAGAGGATAACGTGGCGCACTATCCCTCTTCTACCCAGTGATCCATGCCTCACTCACAGAGACACTGGAGACCAGGTCTACACAATCCTCTCTAACAGAGAGCCCAAATGTGTTTTCCTGAACTCGGAGGTCCGCTCCACCTCCATATCTTCCTTAAAAAGAAAATGACTCAAACCACGAGTAGACAGGAAACCTGTCACGTACAAGGATGAATGACCGGCCATTCTTTATAACCGACCTCATGACTGCAGAAGGGGCTTTCCATTTGCCAAACCACACTGAAGTGAAGTGTGCCCCTTTCAGTCTTTCAGTTCTGCACTTTTCTTTCTTTCTTCTTGTTTTTCAAATCTGCCCCAACTTCACTGGGTGCTAAGAGAACTTTTCCCATGTTACCTCGGGCCATAGCTCTGCAAGGTCAGACTGGCGCAACATTCTTGTAAAGGTTCCCTTATGGAAAGTTTCAGAATGGAAACTCATTCCTAAATTGGCTTCTCTGTGAGATGTGATAGGACAGGGCTGCTAGGTGGCTCATCTCAAGTGTGAAATAAATTACTGAATAAAGAAGCATGGTATTGGTTGCCTAGAGAGTATATTTGAACAGTTTAATATCATCTCTTTCACCGAGAACTCTCCCATGTAAGTGATTCATACAATTCCCCAAGTTCAAAGGAAAAAGGAAAAAAAATTACAAAATGCTAAAGCAATAAACAGCTGCATGACGTTCTCTTTAGAACAAACCCTAGTTTCTCATCAGTGACCCTCTGTGAATGATCTCAAAGGCCAAGCTGTTACAGTTTCAATGTGAACCGTTCCCCGCAGGCTCCTGTATCGGAAGACTTTGTTCCTAGCCTGTGGTGCTCTTTTGGAAGATTCTGGAAACTGTGAGCCACAGGGCCTGCCTGGGCTGAAGGCACACCACAGTGGGGACAGCGTAGCCCCGTTTAAGCTCTCAGTTTTCTGATCCACTGAGATGTAGTAATTTACACTGTAAGCTGTACCCTCCATGGACAAGGCCCCAGGCCACGCTGGACTGTGTCTCTTCAAACCATGACCGCAAGCACAACTGTCCTCTTGAAAGTTGCTTCTCTCAGGTATTTGGTCACAGCAACAAGAAAAATGCCAAAATGCCCAAATGCACCTGTCAAGTGTGGCTTAAAGTCGAATAGAGTACACTGTGACCAGTAAAGTCCTGGGTTATATGAGGACCCCCGAACATCTAGATGTGCTGTGCAGCAGAACGATCCACAGGGAAGTAGCCGCCTCTGAACCAACTAGTATCTTCCCTTTAGGAATAGCTAAATGCCCTGACTAGCTCTTCCCTCAGGAAAACAGTACTGGCAGAGATCCATGTGTACTAAGAGATCACCACAGACATCAGAGGATGTGAGCCGAGGATACATTTGGCAGCAACAATCTGCCTGAGCCTAAACTTATTACAAAGCCCACAGGAAATAATTTTGGACCCACTGTTAGCCAGACATCTTTCCTCTGTGAACAAGTACTATTTCTCTTCAAGGGCTCTCTAATGCTACATTCTCTCTCTGAAGGTTAAATTCATCTAGCTATTAAAATGACTGTGAACTGAAAGCTTCATATAAACATGTCTTTGGAAGACAGTGACACAGCATGGTTCACAACGGAGCATGATGTTCAGTCTTTGTGAAGTGGTGAATAACTACTGGTGTTGAGTATAACCGGTTCCCGTATCTCACTGGTCTTCTATGAATAGTCTTAAGAAAACTTTGCTAGCTTGGTGTTTGAGAATGGGAGATGCGAGTGATTCTGGGTCTACTGGAACCCTTATTTAACTTAATGACTCATAATGGACAACCAAGTCAAATTTCAGTTTCTTGTCACTAAAAAAGAATGTGGCTATGGGCAAGCCAGTGAACTCAATACATTCATCTGTTCACTCGATGATGTGACAAACATTTATTGCCTGCCTATAACTCCACTGTGAGAGGAGAAAGAGGGCCTTCATTATTAGACCCCGCCATGGAGCACTGGCTTCTGGGTTGCCATGCGGACTACTCACCCATTATACTGTCTGTTCCGTTGGCAGGGGGTGTGCAGGAAGAGGTGCTGTAATGGTTTGTGCCACTACGATGGAACGTGGACATCGGAGGAAGACTGGAGTTGATGTCTGCCGAGGAGTGGGATGGATAGCTCTGCAGCAGGAGGAAGAAGACGTTCAGTCACGGTATACTTAGTCTTCTGAACTCACAACATCGCAAGGGAGACGCTTTCCGAATTGCAAAATGGCCAAGGAAACAGCCTGTTTTATCTGACAGCTTTCATTCTCTGAACAATCAAATACACCTAGATCCAAAGTTGATCTGTGGTTGTATCAAATGTCAAGGAACCCAGCAACCATAGCAACCCAGGATGGAACCATAGCAACCCAGGATGCCAGGGAAAGACCAAGACCACCAAACCTATAAATAATTGGTTTAAAAACAAAACAAAACAAGATCATCTCATAGACTTCAGAAGCAGACATGGCTACTTCTCGTATTTTTTTTTCCTGTGGCCTACTAAACAACTGACGAAGATTGTACATGATGACAATATACAGATCTCCGGGTTTGTGTTACACTGGACCCAGGCCTCTAGCCTCTACACAGCAAAATAACAGGGACCTATACTGCTCAATGAATCTCGGCATCGAGAAAACATAGAAAATGACAAACAGTTAAAAGAATTAAAAGCTAAATCTCTCTAAAGCCTGAGTGTGAGAAGGCGGACATTAGTGGCCTCACTGAATTGATTGGGTATCCAGAGACTTGCTTGGGCTTTCTTTCCCTCTGAGTGCTCCCTTTGCCTTCTACATATACTATTTAGCTGACTAACACGGAAGAACATCTTTCAATGGTCGCTGGGCTTAAGGCTTAGCTTCAAATTTAATTCTACACCAGTTGTTCAAATGATGGAAGGTGGCACAGTGGTTGTTGTATACCCATCTCATGGGTGATAGGATCACTAAAGGGAAACATGGATTTAAAAGGACACCTCAGACTATCTTTTTGCCAAATAAACAAAAAACCAAAACCAACCAACCAAGTAAAAAAAAAAAAAAAAAAAACCCAGTGGTTAAAAGTTGCTCTCATTTTTGCGTTGACAAGCTTTTGGATGCACTTTCGATGTTAAAGAAAGTATGTAAAGATAAAGACGTTTGTGGCATGCGATAAATTAATAGTTACAAAATTTTATTATATCATTACTGGAGATGCATTTAATTACTTAATTCAAAAATAGAGACTGGGTAATGGATCGCTATTTTCTCATGCCTAGAGATGCTTTCTAAAAATGTTTTTAAGTAGAGCTATTAGATACTGCAGACACTGGCAAGTACTAGAACCAAGGCATTTGTTAACAAGGAAGGAACGTGGTTTCGCAGTGCTGGCCAACTTTTCTGCTTAGTTCTGCCTCTTCCTGGATGCCCTTCCCTTTGCGTGCCATTCTCTGATGAGTTCAGTCCAATGTACCTGCACTCTGCACTGTCACCTCACACTCATTCCTGGGTCAGCCACTGCCTGTTGCCCAAGTCCACTCCCACGACTCCCTTGAGGGGAGGGAATGGAGCTCATATGACCTCATGCTAAGCAGTAAACATACAGGAAACATACAATGACAGTCCATGTGTATGGACTGAAGTCTGACTTATTTGAGGGACTGCCAAACAGTCCAGGTCATGCATCTAGATTTTAGAGCTGGGTCTGACACATGGATGTCTTTGAAAATATCATACCCATGTACCATAAGATAGTTAAAGAGGTAACTTTCCCCTGGGTCACTGGTGAAACCTCATTTACAATGGGTACTTGAGTCTCCCAAGTCACCCATACAATGTTCTCTAAAGAATAACAGAGTGGTGCTTCTCCATGGTACAAATTATTTAAAAAAAAACAAAAACAAAAACAAAAAAAGACAAGTTAAGATACAAGGCTGGAAAAACCAAGCTTAGATGAGTTGAGACACAGCGAGTTCTGCTTCTGAGATAAAAGATTATGATAGAGGTGGAGAGAAAAAAAAAGAACTACATGGAAAGGAGGAACCAGAGAGAAATACAATAATGAGAAATGTTTAATTAGTTAATTATAAAAACTAGAAGATGGGAAAGAGAAAAAGGAAAACCATCAGTGAGACTTTTTGGACTCTTCTAACTTTATGGAAAATGGAGGATAATTTAGAGCATGACCCACAAAAGGGTTAACACTAAGTGCAGAGACTATGAAGGAAGAAAAGCAATCCCCGGAGTTTAATGGGGAAACCGATGCAGTCCATACTAAATCAGTTATTTTCAGAGACACACTGAAAATTAGATGCTGAAACAAATGAATGAGATTTATAACTAGATTCCTTGTCAATGAGACTATCTGGAAAACTGATGTTATCGGAAAGTTAATAACAACACAGCACAGAGAATGTTAGTGATGGCAAGTAGTGTCCCGTAGAAGATTTAAGAATCAAGTCCTTGATCTTCCTCCAGTCACCATTGTCCCTCCTGCTTGCTATAAAGGTTCAAGGAGAATGTGGCCCATTCAAGTGTTGTGGCCTTCCATGTCCATCCTCTTCAAGGTTTTTGTTGTTGTTGTTTTTTAAATTTCTGGTATCCAACTGAGAGTCTACTGATCGTGTAAATGTTACAAACATCCACACTACTGATGTTTGTTATTGATCTATGGGTTGGTGATTTGAAGATTCACAAATCTAAGAATAAGTAGTATACACTAAGAATAAAATGGTGCCACAGGCCAAGGTAGTGTCTCATAGTCTCAACACTCGTGGCCTTTGTGACACATATTTTATTACCATGAAGTTTCCTGTATAGATAGTTATTAGCATCTCTTGCCTCTACCCACTGGACACTGGTAGCATCCATATCCCAGCTGTGACAACAAATATGTCTCTAAACATTGTCTAGTGGTTCCTGAGGGCAGCCTTAAACTCAGTTTGTAAAGTGCTGATGTACAGAAATAGATGACAAAGTAACTTCCATTATGCTAAGATTTCAGAGGCCTCAGAAGGCTACACCATGCAGCTCTGACGCAGTCCCGTCAGGCAGTGAGGCCTCTATCCTTCTTTTTCAAACATCTTGGCCAAGTCTTTCCAAATTTAAATTTTCTATAAAAATCCATTCCAAAGCTTAACCACAAAGTCCATTCATTGGGGTTAGTTCAGCGTGTGTGTCTGGGACAAGTAGCAATGAACTATGGGATTCAGTTGTAAAAGCCAAAACTGTAAAGGGTGATTTAAAGACTTAAAACTGGTAACAGTTTGGGGTAAAATGTGCAGAATTGAAACTTCCTCATTACACAGTCTGTTATAACATGGTGGAAAACGATGATGTTCACCGTGTTTCCAAGAAGTTGCGCCTTCAGTGATAATATGGTAGTGGTCGAATTACAGCCAAAATAATCAGGGATGCCTCTCGCCCTTCTAAGTTAGCCCCCTTTAACATGCTGTTAGCCAAACATTACAGACAGGAGCTGTAGGGAAACGTCACTATTTTCAAGATAAAAGATGCTGACTGCTGTTGGATATTCAAATTATTCCCAATCAGTGTCAGAGTCTTCAAAGTCACTTCAGTGAGAGATTGTCATATGGCTAAATACTGAAATTACAATGATAACTAGATGTAATAATGCAATAGTTTCACTCTCAGTGGGAAAACTCATTAGGATACATTACCAGGACCTTATTCATTTACCCTTTAAAGTAAGGATCGTAACTCTCTGAAATTTGCTAACTGGTCAAATTAAGAACGGGAACCTGGGCTCTGTGATGAACACATGGCTCTATCACTGCCTCTTCTTATGTGATCTATTGAGGCATTGCTTTAAAATGACCTTTCTCTCTGAACAACAACACTGTGTTGATTCATTAGAACTTTTTTCTAAAATGTGCCTGGTTTCTGACTTGAAATTATGCTTTTTATGCATCTAAGCATCATGTGAGGGCTCCCTCCATATGCAGTGAACTCTAGTGGGATAAAATCATATCATAATGCAATATTATAAAATATGATTTAAAAATGAAGTAATATAGGGAAGAGAAAAATAACATGTGGACAAAACTTCCAAGGATTGAAATTCTAACTTTTAACATGTCACTCCAAACTTGAATTTGCATCCATAACTTCCCCAGTTTTGATTATGAGTCCTAGGCAAAGTCAGAATGAATAAGTAAACACGTTGCCAAGAGATCTTCTAGGGACAGTTGGTATTTCCCAACACCTTCACTTGAATGCCTACAAGTAGGGGGTGGGAGAAGAGGCAATCTGAAGCTCAGTTATTTGCTATTTAGTGAAAATGTGCTAAAATTTGAGATGTTTGTGGTTCATACATTGGAACACAGGAGAGATAAGAAACCGGACACTCCCATCACTCCCACCAGCTCCTCAGGAAAGTAAAGACTAAGTGACCACGTGATGTCGAGTGCTCTGGGACCAACTAAGTGTGAGTTTTCAGACATCAGAACTTCTATATCTGGAATCTTTGGGGCACGAGGGAAGAATATAAAGCTTTTTTTTTTTCTTCTATATATGCAGTGATTGAACAAAGGAGATCTGAGACTAGAGGAATCCAGAAAAAATTTCCCTGTCAGGACAGAGAAAAAGTAATAAATGTGAAAACAAGGGAAAAAAATATTAAGAGACGAAGTCACAATCACAGACCATAGACTTTCCTTCACATTTGTGGGGTTTGAAGGTCTGTGTGTATATATCAGTGTGTGTGTGTGTGTGTGTGTGTGTGTGTGCATGTGTGCATATTAGTGTGTTTGTGTGTATATCAGTGTATATCGGTGATTGTGTTTGTGTGTGTGTCTGTGTCTATCAGTGTGTTTGTGTATATATATATCAGTGTATGTATCAGTGTGTGTATGTGTGTATGCATAAGTGTGTGTATAGCACACGCATGTGGGCATGTAGGTGCATGCAGCTGTGTGTGCACATGAAGAGGGGAGAGCAGGATTTTGGGTGTCTTCATCACTCCCTGCCTCAGTGCCTTGAGGCACAGGATTTCTCACTGACCACAAGGCTTTTGTTTTTGACTAGAGTGGCTCTCTAGCAAGCTGTTGGGATCTGTCTGTCTCCCTTCCCCATCTTCTTCCCTAATGCAGGGGTTACAGGCACACACAGGCATGCCCAACATTTGACATGGGTGCTGGGGATTTGAACTTAGGTCCACATGTTTACAGGTACGCTTACCTATGGATTCATCTTCCCAGCCTGAGGGCCATAGCATTTTAATTGCATGGTACTAAACACTGAACTCAAGTCTCATGTGACTTGCATCCCATACCTTACCATGATCTAGACATTTTTATTTTCCTCAATGACAGATTTAACTATGTAAGTTGGTTCTTGGCCGGGGTCATTCTTAAGCCTAGAGAGAGTCAGGTGGCTGATTCCTCTAGGACAAGGACATAGCTGAAGGTCAGTTTGTAGAAGCCATGGGGGGAGTGGAAAAGGCTTACTGAGACAAGACTTGATGTTACACAACTCGGCAGCTCTCACTGGGATGTTGAGCAAAGCAGAATGAATGGCACTTGTATGGAATTAAAATTTAAAAAGCCAAATGATGGAGACATTCCACAGCCTGCTATTCCCAAGGCTACCCAGAAAACAGAAACTTTTCCTATAGCCCACCATAGGTCAAAACTAACATGGTAATCCTGTCATCCCAGATCCTTCCCACTCTTCCCTCAGCAAAGCACTCTCCAGAACTTCAGACAATAAAAAAAGAAGAAGAAGGAAAAAAAAAAGATCAGGCACTGCCATTGTGGAGGCCCTGCAACTAAAAAATCCAGTGTTTATGAACCGAAGGAAGCTGACACTGCCATAAAGAAAACTGAACAAAACACAATAAACGAAGGGACAATGGCAGAGAAGCCTCTGGAAGGTTTACAGAGGTGATCCGCTTCTGTCGAGCCTTTGATCACAGAAACAATAAAACTCCAAGACTAATAGGTGAGAGCTATTTTTGCCTTTTTTTTTTTTTTTGCAGAGCCCTTGCGTACACACAGAGATGAAACTCATAAACCAGCTAGCGGTGCTCTGCCCGTCCCCGGGAGCTTTCCTTACCAAACGTTCATGTGGATGCAGGCTACAGTAGCTGCTGGACTGTGGGATATGAGAAGAATTGCCCAGCATCCCTCCGTAGCCGGGCTGATTCATCCCGCTGGAGGAGCTCCAAGGGTCGCTGCTGTGATGGCCATCTGCAAAGGACAAAGAGAACCGTGACTTTTCTGAGGCGTCCAGCCTTGCCTTTGAGAATAGGGTTTTCTTCCTATACTTGAAAATAACCTCCCGTTGTGTATTCATCTTTGTGTTGCTTAGCTGATTACATCACGCCACAGTCATCGTTACTTTTTTCCCAAGTGGCTTTTTATATTGTCAAACAAACAGAAACGTTTAAGTTTGTGTTCTTAGCAAAAGAGAAAAAAAGAACTTAAAAATAAATCAGCTGCAAAAGAACAGAGCATGTTTCTCTGCGGAACTATGTCAAGCAAGCAAGGTTAGTTCATTCCCAGACTTTCCCCTCTCTTAGCTTTTGGACGAAATCGAGTACTGGATTCACACCAGGTCATCAGCTTGTCGTTGAAGGTAGTTAGGCATTCCTTGTTGAAAACAAGCCTATTTCCACAGTAACATGTATGTACTCATAGCCTTTTGAATCAGGCAAATTTCATCTGATATTTTATTTATTTCATCTGATATTTTATTTTATTTCATGAAGCTGTCTCCCAACCCCTGTTCCCCCCCCCCCCCGACTTTTTAAATTCTGGAGTTAGAATTTCAGAACCAGTCTGGCCATAGACCACAGAGGAAGAGGTGGTGGAGTTCTACCTATAAGAACTGTGTATGCTATGCGAGCCCACGTCTGTCATGTTGACCACTGTAGACTTGTAACCAAAGGATGAAAAGATACAACATAAGAGATCCCAGTAGTGGATTTAAAATATGCTGGCTGACAATCCCATTACCCCACTGCATCACCACGCGTTCTTCAAAGCCCATCCATGGCTACCTTGCATCACACAGAAGGAACTGATGTGTGCGAGACAGAATCATGAGGTCACTGTTTCTACCAATTCTCGCCATGTGGGAACTTAGGGTCTTTAAAAAGTGAACTGGTCTTGGTGTGTATGGGGTGTGTGCAAAAAAACATGTGTTCAAGAACTTGAAGGCCAGAACTCATTCCTCTGAGACAGCGTCTCTCACTGCACCTAGAGCTTTGTGGTCTGGGTAGGCTGATGGCCAGCAAGCTGTAGGGATATACCTGTCTCTACCTCCCTAGGATGCAGGCACTTGGAATTTACGTGTGCACTAAGGATCCAAACTCAAGTCCCCATCTTATCACAGCAAGCACTCTCCCTTCTGAGCCATCGCTCCCAACTCAAAGTTAACGTCCCATATACTTTAGATTTAGTAGGGGATACGGAAGTTTAAATGTTACCTTAAATTTAAATATGAAGATCGAGACCTACTAACACTTTGGGAATATGCATCTGACAAATAAATTGAGCAAATGGATCACTGAATAAGCGTTTTCCTGAAATACTCTGACAGCTCGATGCATGGGGTGGCAATACACTTTGGATTGTTAACACAGCATATTCTCCTCGATGCAGACTTATAAAAATATGTATTTTACATAAATTATGCTTTTCAGAGTAAATTAATATTTATCACATCCCATGATCTTGGCATAATGTTGTTTTGAAAGAATAGAATTAAATGTGTGCAAATTAATTGTGCTCATCATAAATGTCAACTGGAGGGTTTTTTTTTTTTTTTGAGTATTCATATGCAGAAAAAAAACAAATCTGTTCCCCATAGTTTATGGGGTGAGCTATGGAAAGGCACCCACTGCTTTAATCTACCTGGCCTTTTTGCTAGGCACACAGTTCAATACAACAAGTTCCTCAGACACACAGAGGGGTTTCATTCTTCTGTCCGTTCTCTTGATGAAAGCCTGGATCTTGACATAGGGAATCCTTCAGTTGGCAGCATCCATCAGCATCTGGAGGGCAGTTTCTCCCACTGTTTAGAGCCCAAGGCAGTGAGCACGTTGTCATAGCACAGAATGCACCCAAGTGACTAGCCTCTGTGCCCCTTTGACAGTTACACCTCAGTCAGGTCACAAAGACAGAGGAGGCCTGTGACCATGAGCTCAATGACGTGCGCAACAAATTCTCCCCAATCCCAAGGGACCCGTTCAGTTCAGTTTTAATAGACCTTTGGTAGAACTTCACATGTGAACCAGCCATGAAATGAGCTGACATGGGAGGCAAAGGTAAGTCTCCTCTCTTCAGAGTTGTCTTGGGTATACCCTCTGCAAACTCAGTGAGACGCCAGGCAGTTACCTTAGTATTGCTGTCCTGAGTGTGTCCTCATTCCTGTATGTCACTGTCCTGACAGCCCTGCCCCTCTGCATTGATCCATGGCATACCCAAGTAAGGTATGCACATTTAGATAATGGAAGAGTTGTGTACTCACAGGAGTTCTTGGTGAGCCCTACCTCTGAGCTCAGGGTATCTTGGGACTCAGACCATCGCCACTGGAAGTAAGTTCCCTAAGCATGGCAAAGGATGCAATTTGCAGCTCTGTCTTCTGAACAGACCATTTGTGAAGTAGCTGGTGTTATTTTTACGATCCTGGCCTTTTCCAGTTAGTAGAAAGGAGCTAAGTGACCAGTGACAATAGTATAGGCTCCAGGGACATAGAGCCATCTGTTTTTGACTAAAAACAATGGATAAATGAACGGAGCACACAGCCACTGTCCACCACAAAGCTACAAATCCCTGCCGTGGGCTCCCTGTATGCCCTTCAAATTTTTCTTTTACCTTAAATCAATTAGTACGCCTCAGCACGACTTTCACTGTGTGACATTCCCATGGTTCAGTGGGTCACTGAGTCCTCAGTGGAACCCTTGCCCCCCCTTATCCACTACTAAGACGTTCAAAACTTTATTGATGGCTAGACCCGAGGGGCATCTCTTTTCCTCTTGACAAAAATACAAGAACTTCAAAACATATCCTGAGTTGGATGGGACATGGCTAAACATGCACATGTTTGGAAGATGGCTGGGCGATTGAAGACCAACCATCTTGGAAGACCAGCAAGGCATTCATTTCATGTGAAGCAATTTAATTTTAACCTATCACAGATCAAAGGGCTTTAACGTAAGAGGGGAAAAAGTCTTCAGGTCAGTTCTGCTTAATTTGGTAAGAAACTCAGTTCCTAAGAAGGGAGGCACTTGTACTCCCTTCTGCTGCTGTCTGTGATTCCATTTCTTTTGCCCTGCATGTAACAAACACTCAATGGCCTGGGGATTTCACAGTAGGCCGAGGAGCACCTTACCTTGCATGAAGAAGGAGCTAGGGAAAGTGCTGGCTGCTGGCTTGGAGGAAGGATAGCCTGGCGAGTCCCTGTTGTAGTCGGCAGTGCTGGCTGAAGGAGCGTAGACCTGAGGAAGGAGAGCCACATGAAATTTGCTTTCAACATTATTCAAAGCATCTCTTCATCCATGATTTGGTAAGAAGCTGGCACAAAATGCAAAATTCGGATGCTGTAAGATTCTAAACCTGATCCAATCCTAGAAACACTGCTTCCTTTGAATACAGGAAAAACAAAACAAAACAGTGCTGTGTATTTGTGTCAACATAAAATAATCAGGAATGAGATTTTCCAGTCCAGGCGAGAACACTGCAGACCATGTCTCAGTGGTAAATACACTCTGCAGGTCACAGAGTGGCCCCCATAGACAGATTCCTTTCTTTTTAAAATACAAATGGCCCCTGAGCACATTAGGGGGTAAAACAGAATGTTTGTACGCAGTCTCTCCCTAAAGACAGACCAAACCTCTACCTTTCAATTAAAAATGTCACTTGCAATGGAGAAGGTAGGGAGAAGGTAGGCAGTAGGAGGGAGGGAGGAGGGAGAGAAAGAGAGAGAGAGAGAGAGAGAGAGAGAGAGAGAGAGAGAGAAGAGGAGAGGAGAGAGAAGAAGAAGAAGAAGAAGAAGAAGAAGAAGAAGAAGAAGAAGAAGAAGAAGAAGAAGAAGAAGAAGCAGCAGCAGCAGCAGCAGCAGCAGCAGCAGCAGCAGCAGCAGCAGCAGCAGCAGCAGCAGGAGGAATGAGTGATAAGTACATATATATCATGGACTATTAGTCCACACAGTGTCTGCAGAGATGCAGGAAAAAGGCCATTAATTGCCTGAATCAGCACAGGACCACCAACAATCAATATGTACACAGGAAGAGGGGGCTGTCTCTTTTTAAGTGCTTATTATATTTCTGTGTACAATAAACTTTAAAAGTGTGCCAAAACCCTAATTTACTTAACATTCGTTTACTGGTCCTCATGGGGCTTGGGGGAAGCAGCTCCTTTTAAAAATAGCCCTTGTGTTTGCTTGTCTGTGTTTCCTTGAAGCAGGACAGCATCACAGCGAAGCATGAATTCATAAGGTAGAGTTTAACTTTAATTGGTTCTCTTCCTTGCCTTTTCTGCTAAATATAATCTTTTTTCTTTTTTTCTTTTTTTTCCATTCCCATTTTCTTTTTGCTCTAAAAGTTCCTCTCTCCAGATGGTCGGAAAGACTGAGCGGCTCATCCTCTTGATGAAAATGGATACCTTCCTGCCTCCATTTTGAAGCAGGCAGCGGCTCACAAACTTGGCAGTGAGCCTACACTGATATTCACAGGTCACAGAGAGAGGAGAATTCCCCCAACAAAAAGGCAGCAGCGGTATTACCAAAAAAAAAAAAAAAAAGGAATTAAAAAGAAAAACTTTTTTTTTCATTTTTGCCACGTATATCAAACAAATACCCTAAAAATTATATAATTCTCTCAGAAGAACCATGACTCAGACCATGCAAGCGTTAATACCAGGGTTTAGGATTTCACAAAGGGTAGGTCCACAGAGACAAATGCGGGAGATGTGCCTCTGCATCCATACATCAAATAAATGCTACACACGCCCTTGAAAATCTGGAGGTGCTGGACATTAAACAAAACAAACCAAACTAAAAAGGGCCAATGATGCTGTGCACAGAGAGGATGTTTTCTTCCTAAGTCGTGGAGGGATTTAAGCTGCGTTTTTCATACGTAATTTTGTATTCCATTTTGTAATTTTCACTATTACTTACATGGATGGATGGTAATTTATTTCTATTTCTAGAGGGTTCGTAATAAGGGACGGAGGAAGCACCACGTCACTTCTGAAGTATCTTTAAGAAGAGTGAAAGGCAGGGCAGGATCCAGCCTGGGTTTTTCCTGGGAACTGTATAGTCAACAAACAGGTGGTGCACTACAATTCAGAAAGAGCCCAAAGCGGGACTAAACGGGCGATAGAACGATTCCTCCCATGAAAAGTGCAAAGTGTTCATTAAGCCACCTCATTCAAGTGTCAGAGTGTACACACTCTGGCTGCTGTATGCTCACTTGCCTCAGCCTGATACTCAGCTGGTCTTAATGTAAGCTGCCTGCACCTAGTATTGCCTTCCACATTTTAGAAACCAATGCACATTTACTGAAAAAAAATGGCATTTCATTTTATTTAACTGTCTGTGTGCTAAAAACTAGAATCAACTTTTTAATGATAATTTATAGCTTAATATCAGTAATTACTCTACCACTATTACACTTAAACATGCACAGTAGAGTATCAATACATTTGATCATATTAATATGGTCTCTCCCTCCTCCCTCTATGTCTTTAAATTTTGGTGAAATTATTTTACAACTTTGAGGAAAGGTAAGAAAAAAAATTGAAATCAAATTTAGGTATATATATAAGACTCTAAATTATGAATAACATAAAATAGCTAAGGGTAACATTGTTTAGGAAAATTCATGGATACTGCCTGGTTGTGAAATAACATCTGCAAGATGTAAAGATATTAGCATACACTTAGGTGTGTAATTTCTGTTATCCTGATATGCTGTGGCCAATTGGAGACTTGTTTTGTCTTGGATTTCTGAGACAGTTTCTCTCTATTTTGTAGCCCCAGCTGTTCTGAGACTTGGTATATAGACCAGGACGGCTACAAACACAGAGCTCTGCCTCCCAAGTGCTAAGATTAAAGGTGTGCCACCACACCAAGTGGAGAGTCTTTATACAAGATGAAAGTTTCTGTTAACCAGAAACAGAACACATGTTTATGATTTTTTGAAGATAGTGTCTATGTATCTTCTAAAACACAAACAACAGCTTACAGCAAAGGCATGACATCACTCTCTTCCCCTTAGGGAGGGCATTTTCTCACATCGTGTCATTTTACGGCAAATGACCTATATTTTTGTTTCTATAAACTAATATTGCACAGATCTGTTTCTGAGAAGTTGACGAGGCTTTCTTTGCTTCAGCTCCCCACGTTCTATTTATTTGCTTAGAGCTAACTGACGGTGGCCCTGGGGATGAAATCCGAGGCATAGCACAACTCAGGGACACATTCTACCCCTTGGCCAGGTGCCAGCCTCCATGCACAAGGAAAACAGGAGTCTGAACATTCATACAATTAAAAACTGGAAGTTCAAGTAACTGTTGTAATACGCAGAACCTGCTGGAGCCACACACTTACTTTTCATTCGTTGTTTCTCATCCTTTGATATGCAATCACTTAGAGTGGCAGCGCAGGTATGTGATGATATTCGCATCAACAGCAATGGTAATGTCCAAGCTGTTTTAGATTTTAATGACAATGACAGCCAGTGGGCAGCTGCTCTGCTTCTAGTTCACGTGACTATTTTGTCAGTTTCTCAATCTTGGTCCATGTGGCAATTTCCATAAGATAATTTATAATGATATTACTTTCTATAAGAACTCATATATTTGTTGATTTTATTATTGTTATTATTATTATTATTATTATTTCTAGGTCAGTAGAAAGATTACTCATCTAACTGGAATTGTTTAAATATCAAATATCAGGGGAGAAAAAAAATCAGCCTAAAAAAAAAAGTCAGCTCAATTTGAAAGGAAAATCCCCAAATCTATGTAATCTATTTGAGAGATCTCAATAATGAAGCAAAGAAAAATGTCACGAGAAACAAAAGTTCCCAGTCCCCCAGGAAGGCAACTTAGATCAAGAGGACACTGGACTCTCATTGTCCCCTCAAGAGGAAGGAAGGAAGTGTGAAGTATTGCCAAATTAGAACTGGGAGTGTTGGCTGTAGCTAAGAGGCCATCAGCCCTTCACTCAAATCGTTTGGTGAGTGGAGACCTCATGGAAAATAGAGTATAATATATTTCACACCGAAGGTCTGCATTGTCATCCTGTCTCACATTCCCAGATTTAAAGTAAAAATCACAGAACCAAAATGTTAACAATAATCTCCAGGTAACCCTGAAGCAGAGCATGATAGGAGTGTAAAAATAATTTCATTTTACAGAGAGCATTTCTACTGTAGTGTGAGAACAACTGTAAGGTGCACGAGCTGTCGCTCAATGGCCTTTCCCATCAGACTTTCATCAAGAAGAAGATGGGAGTCTGAGTTCATCTGTCCGTTAGAAATAAAGATCAAACAGGAATGCCCACCCACAAACCAACTGGAGGGAATGTGGTCTGTAGCCCTTTCCCCTCTTGGCCTATGGGTTTCAGCTAGGGAGATGTAAATACAACAAGGGTTGTAGTTTGTTCACAACCTTGTATAGAACAGTTTTTGTGGTAGTAGTCCATGATACAGTTCTTCTACCTTTCACAATGATGAGGCAGGGTGGTAACAACGAATGCCCTTCATTCATAAAGCTGAACAAAGGTATAGAGTGAAATGGACCGGCCCACATGAGCCTGGTTTGACTGTGAGTTCCATCATTCAACTTTCAACCTCTTGTCTCCTGAGTCCTCTCTGTGAAAGGGGAGCAAGGAGACCTACTATGCATCCTAGTGAGAAGTGAATTGTAGCACATGTGTAAAATAACTAGAATAGACCCTGACACACAGTGAGCATGCCAAAAACAAAAACAAACAAACAAACAAAAAAAAAACCCCATCAAGTTCTTGTGTTCAGGTCTTGTTGCCGCTAGTTTTCTTAAGTGTACAAATGTAAGTTAGAAAAGATCCCTCTCGCCCATTGAAAATGTTGTGTATGACACGACAAAGACAGCAGCAGAACTGGCCAAGAGAGTGGTCTCTGTTAAACTTCCTTCTTAAAGATGAGCTGGTCTCCATTTCTTAAAATTTCATTTATTTTTATATATTTTACGTTACAATAGAATGCCATCATTTTCCTCTTTCCCTTCCCTCCCTTCAGCCCCTCCTCTGAACTGATCGACTCTTTCTTTGATTATTATTGCCACACACATGTCTGTATGCATACATGACCATGCAAACACAACCTGCTGAGCCTGTTTTTTGTTGTCCGCGTGTAGGACAAGACATTCTTAACTATCAACATGGGCTACACTTTTAAGGCCGTTTACAGAGAGTCTTGTGGGAATCTCAATATTCTTTTTTTCCTCTTTAGCAGTTTTATTTGCATATTGTAAAGCAACCTTATTGTGAAACCATGCATATGGTAAGTAACATGCTTCCTAAGGGGAAATGATAACTCAGAAGAGCAGAGAAGACGGCTGCAGACCATGCAGTATGGCGGTCAGCGGTCACTGCATGCCATGGATGATAGCCACTATATTGTACAGTAGGCCTGTCCTGTCCCTTAATATTACCTGATTCTGCAAGTACAATGAGAAAATGTCATTTCCAATGAGGGATGTGATGGGCAAAACTGCCTGAGGCAGGAACTAAAATGGCACAATGATGTCAGATCCTCACCGGGAGTTACTGTACAACCCACGATGGACAAAATTGTCACATTGCAACAGTGCCACAGGTGCCCCAGTGCTGGCTTGGCATCTCGACTCTGCTCTACTCCCTCTGAGCTCTGACCTCAGGAGATCTCCTACTCCTTCTCAACTGGGACAACCCAGCATTCACACAAGAAGCTTTTGGCATATGCTTTGGGTCTGGTGACCTTGGCGCGGCCTTTGAAGCCTCCTAGCTGGTCATCACTCAGCCAGAAAGCAGAACCTGAACAACTACACCATTTCTTTCAAGGAGATGGCTTCCAGATGGAAGAAAGAACACCTGAAGGGCAAGATGGCATGTAAATCCACAGGCATGAGATGGGCAATGGTAGACATGAGATGGGCAATGGTAGGTTCCATGAGGCCAAGTTAAAGCGAAACTGTTAGCTGACCCACAGAGAAACAAGAGGAAGATGCACTTGAGGAACCAGTCTGGAGACTAGATATGTCCAGGCTTGGCAGGTCCTGGAATTACTCAGCTGTGAACTGGACTCACAGGGTTCAAATTTCAAATGAACTCTTACAATTCATTGAGAAAATATGACAAAGTGATTTGTCTCCTGGAGCCTTGGTTTCCTAGTTCATCAAATGGGGCAGTTATCACCATGAGGGGGTGTGCTGACCCACCAATCATAATCCTTAGTAAATCACAGTCACTTCATAAATGCCCGGAATTTACACTTTGTCAGACGTTTCCTGCTTGCCTTCCAACAATGTGTCTCGAAAAGTGCTGTCCAACATATTTGTCACTAGGAACTTAAGGTTATTTTGACTGAACTTCGTGAAAATGAAACAATGTGCAGTTGTCAGTCACACTGGCCATGTTTCAGATGCTCAGCAGCAATAGGCGGCCATTGGTTACCATAGTGGACAGCATCAGCCCAGAACTGTCTTTATGGAAAACATCCTGCCCAACAGCGTTAGGTAGAGGCAAGACTGTCCATAAAGAGATCTACCTCAGCAACAACAGCTTAGCTATGACTCATTTTACCCCAGGATGCAGAAGCTGTCTTGGTGAGCTGGTGGTGGGACAGGCAAACACTATGTCTCCCTGATACATCAATGTTCGCCTGATGAGTTAGTTGATGGGGCACTGCAACCAGTGTCTTTCTAATTTTTGAAGTCCTTTGTACTGCTGCATACTGGAGTCCTTTTTGTTCTTCTTTCATAACCATCTTCTAAAATGATTTCAAGCTGTGCCATGTTAAGCACACATGGAAGAGGAGCTGTGAGCCTAGATCTCTGCCTACGTTGGGACTGGAACTCATGAGCCGCAAGTTCACGTTGGGCCACTGTTGGTTCTGATGAAGGAATTACAGTTGGACATGTACTGTCATTTTTATTTTTTAAAACAGTAAAAGGCTTCTACGTTTTCCCAATTAGTTCTCATATTAGAGTGATTGGGTCCCCTCACCCTATAGTCTCTGCTTTTATGGCCCTGTTTCCCTCAGGACAATCTTTTATATCAGTTCTTTACTTTCTCTTGTCCTGTCACCTCTATACCCGCTGTCCTCTGTCGCACTTCCTGGCTTCATGCTTTCAAAGCTCTATTGAGTTCAACCTCATTTTGCAAAATGGGCAGCAGCTAGAAAATGTCTCCAGGTGTGCATACAGTAAGGCGACTCTTCCTGTATGAAGTATCCTCGTCCAAAGGCTACTCTAGCATTCAGACTTGAAATGGCCCAGCAAGATAGTAATGAAAGTTAACAGACTCAAATGCCAGCTCAGCCACATGGAAAGGCAGTTAACCACACAAGAACTCAAAACCTCGAGACAAGAGCAAGCTCTAGGATGTACACCCCTCCTGGAGATACATTTTCAGTTTGCACTGCGAATGCAAGGAATCTTGAAAGCGGACAGGAGGACTCTTCCTCCACACCCAAGTGATGATTAAGGACTACACTGCAATGCAATCGCAGTAGTTACATCTGGAGAGGCAAACACTAATGCATACAAATCTCTATGGACACATCTTACATATGGAAAAACACGTGCAGGTATGAGATAATGCCATTGCAAAGATCTTATTTCTAACTAAAAGCCTTAAAATTTTCAAAGGAACTATTCAAATAGTTCTACGTTTCCTTAACTGATTCACAATGAAGACTTTGATTTCCCAAACTGTGTTTATTGCCATTCTGGAACTCACGTGGGAGTGGGTAGATCATGGGAGAATATTTCATGACTAGGCATACATATATAAGATTCACCAAATATATGTGATACATCTATATATTTTTGCTACTAACAGAACAATGTTCTCTTTCCATTCTATCAGATTACATCACAAAACATAGGAGAAAGAGAATCTACATGTATTTCCCAAAGGAATTCTTTGAACATGTTAACATATTTAAAATAATTTCCCACAAGCACACATCCACACACTCGGTCAGAAACATCACATATCAATGCCCCTTCCAAGTAGTAGCTGAATCTTGATTATTTCATGAATAATGAAACCTGAAACTAAATCCTTTAAATTAATTTCAACCAGTAGATTTGTTTTTTTTTTTTTTTTTCCCTCACCAAGTAGATTTTCATTTTCGGATTAAGGAGTAAGAGATAGACGAGTGTTTCTATCCCTTTCTTGCTTGTGTCATTGTCAATCAAAGGACAAGTCGGAAATACCAAAAGGATGCGGAAGGCAAATGGAGAGAGGGGGAAGGGTCTCAGTAGTGCTCAGACAGCAGGTGGACAGACAGCAGTCAGTACCCTCCTCTCTAAGCCACTGTGCCCAGCCTGGTAGGACCTCTGTGCCCACACAGATGACAGCCTCATCGATGCTAAAGTGTGTGCCTTTCACTCACAAATTGAAACAAACCTGGCGTTTGTTACGGCTAGCCATCTCTGTCTTATTTTTTCTCTCTCTAAATAAAAAGGCAAGGCTCTCGTTCCCACTCTTTCTCCCATGGGTAACTTTAGAATATTATCCCAAATCTCTGAATCACACCTTTGACACATATAGAGATGTCCTGGAGTGGGGAGCTAGGTGGGGACATACCAACAGCAACAAAATCCTTGCTTTCATCCATAAAGAAGCACACTTGAGACAGAATTACTACTGCCAACAGGCTAGTCACATTGCACCTTAGCTGTTTACCCTGACCAGTGCTTTCAGAAAGCATTTTTCCACTTGGGGTTACGGAAACCCTGAGGCAGTAAAATGGCCAGCAGAAACTGGGTAGGTATTTTTTCTGCTATGATGTCACATACACATTTGAGAGTCTGTCTGCACATACCATGCTATTGAAATCTCACAGCCACGCCAGCCGTTAAGACAGGCATGGGTTATCAAAGAGAAATCAAGGAAAGCAGTTAATAATGGTATCTCCTCTTTGACACAATTTTCCACAACTGCAAAGAGATCCATTTCCAAGGCCTGCGAGAATCCAAGTTCTTGTCACAGCTGACAGGGCCAACTGACGATGATGCACACTGTTGACATGTTACTTCTGATAGGCCAGGCATGGCTCCAGCCAAATTGTGCATATAATTTTGTCTCATTCCCTTAGTCTATTGTTTTATTCCCTTTTCAGTTTCACAGATAAGGACTGTGAGACCCAGAGAGTTGAAGTGACTGAAGTGCTCAGTGTCATAGTTATGACATAATTATGACTCAGACAATTAAGTGGCATATTTGAGATGTACAATTGTGTAGTCCTCTTTCAGTCTTGACACTTTAAACAGTGTGAAGTGATGGTAAGTGTTGATGGTCGTGCACTCTCCAAAGTGACTGATGATGTCACTCCTACCAAAAGCTTTGCTGAGTCCTGGCTTGGCAGCCATTTTGCTCGCAAAGGACACAGGAAGGAGGTTTTTGATAGTGGAGCTCTTGGGAGCTGCCTCAAGAAACATGATTTCCGGAATGAGGTTGTAGAAAAACAAAAACAAAAACAGCAGGTATACATACAGAGTTGCTTATCGGCTCGACAGACAGACACAGAGACACAGAGACAAAGTCATCTGCTAAGAGTTTCATGGGATATAGTGATGGAAATAATCCAGGACTAAATACAAGGACAATAAGAAGATAGAACATTATCATCCATGTACTAAAAAACAAGTGTGGACCCAACCTTGCCTGCATGCGCTAGCCTCTAGCTCCAATACTTCATTTTATTTTTATAATCTCAGTTCTCCTGCTCTTGGCACTAACTAAGCAGACGATGCAGTTGCTATTGCATTCAACTCAGTGTATCACAAAAATGCCCACTGCCAACATCATGAACGCCTTAGCTTGAACTGCATGTGTCTTAGACTTATGGAGTTACTCTCTTGAAAACACTGACATGCACCAAACTGGGTCCAGTTGAAACCAGACTTCTTCCTCGTTCTGTTCCTTACATCACTCATTCCCACGGGAGTTGGCTTCATCACAGGCTCAGGATTGGCACAGAGAAACCACTGTGGATGCTAAGCACATCACAGCTCTTTAATATGTTCTCAACACCTAACTAAGTTGTTACCCAACTTCTATTTATTGCATGTTCATCAGAAAATTAAAGGTAATGTTAAGAAGATCCTGATGAATGATCGAACTATGTTTCATCTCTCTGGTTAGTTCATATCTTCAATAGCTATAACTCTATCATAGGTTATATCTTTATTTACACTAATAACAACCAACTCTTGATCTCCAGGTATATATAACAGATCATCTCCTACCTCAATGCTTTCTTCACCTTCAGCAGCCAAATGGTATTTTTCTGATGACAAGTACTGTGTCATTAGGAGGTGTTGAAACAGCAAAATAGTGTGTGTTGTATCTGCCAATAAATTGCTCTGTGACCTCTAAAGATGCTTTTTTTCTCAGTTATGTAAGGGCTGCAGATCTTCCCCAGGAAAGGAATTTCTGTGACTCTACAATAATGACAGAAATGAACTCTTACTCCAGTGGTGATCATTGCCTTTTATCCTATACTGCAGTGGCCTCCAAGAAAATCGTCTCAGGCTATTGGTGTACATGGCCACAGAAAAAATGTTAAAAGCAGTATTTTTTTTTAAGGCAAATATGTTTGGGTCTATGTGTGAATGTATAGTGCCTACAGAGGTTCAAATCTTACCAAATGTGCTCACGGAAGCATGAATAAAAGATTACATAAGAAATACATATCAGAGTAAGAGTAATATTATAACAACATAGGGAAAGATAGGCATTCCTTGGTTTCACCAGAATAGATCTCAACTTCTTGTTGCATTTATTATTGGGGTTTCTTTAGAAAAGAAATTCTAGGAACACCATTCTCCACTTCTTCCATTTGAACCTTAGTACATGGGTTAATGGCAATAGCATAGAAATTTACAAGCTGTGGTGCAACTTAGAAAAGGGACTAGCTCAAGTGTGGGTACCATTAGATGAATAAATCCACCCCAGTGCCAAAGACTTAGGTCAAGGCATCTGACTACGAGGAATAAGAACTGGAAGCTCTGCAAATACTTCCATGGCCACAAGACCACTATTTAGCACATCACTACCCATCTTTTGGAAGCAATGCTACAGTTCCTTAGAAAGGATGAGAGGAAAATGACAAAGGAATAGGGAACAAACAGGGTGGAGAGAGAAGGGGGCAGTGGATGAGAAAATATGAATGATTTCATACTTTGACCCTGTGGACCCCTAAAGGAACAATCTCTACTTCTCTGAACCCAGATGCCTTCAGGTATTTTGCCTCCACAGAGTCAATACAAACGGCCACCATCCCCAAGTGGCCAATTCCAGTTAGGAGGTGAGAGGAGGCACGAAGAAGTTGTTTCAAACACAAATAGAGGGTCACAGTTTCAGAAGAAGAGACCCAAGAAAGAAAGATGTCAGTGAGGTTATGTACTCCAAGGGAGGAAACTCAGAAGCTTCGAGTGTGCAGAGGCCTTGGTGACCACACGCTGCGTGCTTGTATACTCACACACAGTTACACATTCAACTTAACTGCATAAAAGAAAATTAGGTAAAATTCTATGGTTGATCTAGTGGTCTCAGAATGACTGTGAAAAACAATAAGTCTTTAAACCTTGAACAATTATCTATGCAAGTGGTGACCATCCTACTCATGGTGTACCATTTCAAAATATCAGGCAAGAGACGGGGTGTCTAAACACTCCTGTTGTCATACAACTGAATGAGGCTAGGAATCAGACTATATCCTACATCTTTTCAGTCCAAACTGCAGGTGAAACATGACAGCCCTTAGTCCAAATAGCCTTACAAATTACCAATGGTCTAGGCTACCTAAAGAATAACTTTCATAAGTAAATGATATTTCCTGATGGAGAGTAGAATTACCAAACAAACTCTATGCTATGTTTTGAAGCATCTCATTTGACACTGACTGATGTTTCAAACAGATGCCTTTGTCTCCTGCACACCAAGAGAATTGTTATGAACGCTGAGGCTCCAATCTGCTAGAGTTCCGAACAGCCATGGTACACTGCAAAACTATTACCCCTTCTCCCCTTTCACTGAGCTGAAAAAAAAATGTAGGAATTATCTTTTTTTTTTTCTGTTAAAACATATGGCCCTAACTACTTTCAACAGAAAACAAAGGCATGAAATAATTACCAAATGTAGGACACTCTGTGGCACAGATTGAAATGAAAAAAAAAATTGGTATGCAAATTGTCAACATATATAGCCAATCAGCTTCCTCTCTGTTACTTATTTCAGTGCCCACCTCTCCCCCATGTTTCCCCACACTAAGGGAAAAGTTTAGATAAAGTCAACCAGCCATAGTTCCCCAGCTTAACTCGGAGCAGGGCTTCCCAGCATACAGGGCTGGAAGCTTCTGTATGCACTAAAGACATGCGGGAAAACTATTCAATAAGGACCAAGTTATTCAAACATTTCTTAAAGGAAGTGGGGGATTAAGGGCCTAATGTTTCTGACAAAAGACCATGCAATAGAAAAATAAGGAGTCAACAATGATTACCTTGTGTCCTCAGGCACAGTCAAAATATCCTTAAGTTAGCTTTCTTTAATAGTGAGATTTCAGATATTTTTTCATAAAATGAAATTTTTCTTAATTTTAGAGATTAATCGTTTAAAGATTTACTACCAGTGATCTTAGTAATATTCCCAAATAAGGTCACTGCAAATAAATGTAAACAATAATAATTTCTTTAACAATACAATAACAGTACATATGCTCCTTTGAGTTCTAAGAAATGTAATTTTTAACAGGCATCTTATTTTGTTTAATAATTTTGAATTTTCAAAGTAGAAATGTAAAATCCAGATGATTTCTTAATATGGAGAAAAGGGAAACAGCTCAAAAATGTTAATCTTTGTTCATATAATTAGCAAAGATTAGGTCTTCTGTCTGGAATTTCCTAATCAATAGGCAGATAGATTTAAAAAAATGATATGCATGTATTAAATATAAAATATGTATGTGTGTCTGTGCATAAGATGATGTCAAGGATGAGAGCTTATAAAACGTGGGCAGAAGGATAGAAAAGAGCTGCAGAATGGGTGGGAAGTTTCTCTGGGGTCATGAAGGTAAGAGCCAGTTTGCCATGATGGTTCAGCATCCTGAACATACCAAATATACCTGAATCGGTAAGTTCATGCTGGTTAATTTTAGGTTATATAAATTTTACCTTAACTAAAAAAATCCACCAACCAACCAACCAACCAACCTACCAAAACACCTAAAATAATACATACCAGGTTTATAACTTGCATACCATCCCTAAGAAAAGTTCAGACCCATGTGTAGGAAGACAGATTGTGGACCACTGTTCTACAGTGCTCAAGTTTGCTGTCATTTCCTAGACAGACAATTTAGGTAAATAAAGTAGCTAGTGTTAGGAACAGAAGCTGCCTGTCCACTGGAATTCAAACTGTCCTCTCACTCAAATTATTCACAATCTCTGAACATTCACAATGTTCGTCCCATCTAAGGAAATGAGCATGCCTTTGTTTCCACATTGGTCTTACAGCATTAGCCATGAGGACTGGCCACTGGAAGCAGGAGAGCATCTTTCTGAATTTGGCTCTATCACCAAGGACTTGACCATGGGTAGGCAGGCCATCTCCTCTCGGTGTCATGTGACACTCATTGGGGAATGGGACTATATTATGAGAAGGTCAGATCTCAGGATATCTTGCTTGCACAGCCTGAAAACATTTTTGACAGTTTTCTTTAATTGAAAACTTCTTGATATGTAGGCAATTTACTCCTCTCTTTCCCCAAACTAGTCTACGGAGGAACTAGGTATTTGTGAGTAACATCAGGAGTGATGTGGACCAAATAACCTCCTGACAAAGGCTATTTCAATAAATGTTATGGGAAGGTTTTAGCTTCTTAAGCTTCCTTAGCTCTTTTTTGTTTTTGTTTTTGTTTGTTTGGTTTTTTTCGAGACAGGGTTTCTCTGTGTAGCCTTGGCTGTCCTGGCACTCACTCTGTAGACCTGGCTGGCCTCGAACTCAAAAATTCGCCTGCCTTTGTGCTGGGATTAAAGGTGTGTGCCACCACGCCCGGCTGAGGCTGCATTTTTTTGAGCATGACCAAAGCGAAGGCTCTCTTAGAGTTGAGAGCCAATAAAGTGTACCAAATAAATAAGGAAAACAAAGTCCAGGAAAACCAACCTTCCCCGCTTGCAAGACTCAGGTATCAGATTAGTAGCATTGAAGGGTCTCCCCAGAATCCTTCCTCATTCAGGAAAACTGTCTTCAGACTCATGAATGGGGTTTTTAGGGGACCATAGGTAAGAACGTCTGTCCTTCCATGAGGGAGAAGACGTCAGGTAGAGGTAACACAGCTGATAAAAAAAATTAGGTTGGCATTGTACAGCTGTCCCCAAACTGACCTGCAAAAGGCATTCACTAGCGTAGGTACGTGGAACTCAGTTGTTCCAACCCATATTCTCAGAACAAGATTGCATGAAGCCACAACCAATCACAACCTGATCCACCATGTTAGACCTCTTGCCCCACTCCAGTCTGAAACTAAACCAGATCCATAAGCTAGGAAGTTATGGGGCACTTTGGGGGTGTCTTCCATATGATGAGAACATAGAACCAGGGTTCACTGGTTAGAAGACAGCACAGAACACAACTCCTAGTTGCATGCACTCTCTAAAAGAGCGCTCCCGTTCCCACCTCTATGTTCTCAGGGATGGTCCACTCCTATACCCCTTCATCTGATGTTCAGACCACTATTCTGGCATTTATACATGTCCCGCCTCACTGGTAGCTTGCTTTACCCCCCCATATATTTCATGCAGCGGGTTGGGTAATTCTTTCTATTGCGACCCTCTTATTTTCCCTAGTAAACAAGAGGTCAGCTAGTTATCTTCCAGTTAATATTTCTGGGTTTTGCTGCCTTGGTTCCCATTTGACTTCCATTCCTCCAAGTATGGAAAAGGTGCCCTTGTACAAGACCCTTCTGAGACCCCAGTTTCCCCGGGATCAACATTATCAGAGTACCCTAGAGGTATCTATGACACTCTTCGATCCACCTTGTTTAGCTATAATCTAGCACTTGTTCATACTAGACCTGAACTGAATTCTCAGTGGAATTGCTTAGCTGTCCTGCAAAGTTTCTAGTCACCCTCAGAATAAAGAACTTAGGAAAAATACATTCAAGTATTTTTTTAAGCATCCAAAATAAGTCCTCCCTAAATAGGAAAGAAGAAATCTACTGCCTCCTAACTTCAAACTGATAATCTTAAGTGAGAAAGCTAGTCCAAAGAGCAGATACAGGATTTCAGCCAAGTGCATGTCAAAGACTTACAGTTGGGGGAAGAAGCCTGAAGCTCTGGCTATTTTTGTTCCCTGAATTCCCTGTGTTCTGCTCCTGCACTTAAAGCCAGATGCTGAAGCACACACTATCAAGGAGAGAGGATACAAGGGCTCTGAGGATTCTGCAGTTGTCCCAGGATTCAGAATCCATAATGTTAGCACTGGTGAGTACAGTACATGAGAGGGAACAAAAGCGTCCACTTCTCGCATCTCTTCGGAACTCAGGCAGAGAAGACAGCAAAGACTCTCAGCTAGCATCCAGCTTCCATGACTGCACAGCTGAACCAGGAGATGGTTCATGGTCATCCATGTTGACTGCCCCTAGGTTTTGGCTTCTGTTTAACCAGCAAATTTATGTTGGTGCTGGTTTTCCAATACTAACGCCTTTCCTCTGTGATGTATCATATACATCAAAAAGGACCACCTCAGTGTGACTGCTCTTAAGGTGAGGATCTCTGGTGTTTTTCTAAAAAGGTCTGATGTCAGCCAACTGGGTTCGAAAAATGCTAAGATTTGCACTTTTCTTAAAATGTGATGCTATTTTTGAGCTTCTAATTGGAAAAAAAATTAAACTGCAAGCAATTAAGTGTGGAGGAGCACACCAAAGGTGGCTTCGATTTGGGCATCTGGTAAATTGATTTGCCATTGAACCAGGAGGCTAATATTAGGAATGGGTGAGCCAAGCCATGTTTTGTGTTTGTTCAGTGTCTCATACTAGTTTTTCAAATGTCATGGGCTCAGCAAAACCCAAAACACATTTTCTCAGCACTTCTCCCTTCTTCAATCCATGTGTATTTTGAGAGAAGTTTAATTCATATGTTTCTGATTTATTTACATGCAAGTCATCAGAACGTTGTTTTATACTTGCTATTTGATGTCCAGGAAGCCCGTTGAGCCTTTCCTTTGAGGTTTTTTCCCTCCCCGCCCACCCCAGGATCAGGAAGCAATGATTTGCAAACAGTAAGAGAGTTGGAGGGGAAAAAAAGATGCTCATCACAATCTTCCATATTTCTCCTCAAAGCTTCAAATTCTGTTCAAAACTCAGATTGTATTAAGTCTGAGTCTAATTCTAACTTGGCAGACTGTGTTTTGGTATTCCTAACTGTCCTTGAAGTTACCAATCTCTTCCTTGTGCACATGAAAGCGCACACTTGCCATGGGTACCACAGACAGATCTTAAGGAGAGACAGCAAGCTGTTTGGGATGAGCTGATTCAGGGTGTAACCTGACATCTGTGGAAAGCCCTCGGCCTCCAGAAAGAGAGCTAAGAAGCCAGGCACAGGGCTCCCCAGGCAGGAGACCTTCACTCTTCACTCCAACTTACAAAATGAACACCGGATCACTCACGTACTGCTTGGTGGCTGTTTACATATATTTAAAAACACTTATACCTCTATACATATTTCTCCATTTGTTAATAACTAGAAAGTAAATAAATAAATGAATAAGGTAAGTACCCAACCAAATAATCTTTTTTTAAAGAATTCTCAAGGATGTACAGAATTTGTAGAGAGGTATAATACAGCTATCCAAAAGGCAGCTTTTCTCTTTCTTTAATATGGATAAAGACACTGTGTATTGGAAACACAAAGGGAGACTTTTCATACGCTAACATCATTTGTGTTACAATACAGTTGAGCATTTCAACAGCTACACTGGGGTCAGACTGTATAATTCCAGATTAGATATTAAGAGCTGTTGATAGCTATTTTGTTGTCCACTTTTAAAAGAATTATATACAAAACAGGACTGTGTCCTTGGTTAAGTTTTCCTAAATTTCAGAATTTCAGGCTGGGCACCAAATGAGTATTGGACAAGAAGCAGACAGGCAGTCTGGGTGGCACCTGCTGCATCTGTGGTGTTCTCACTCACTCAGGGCCACACTTTCCGTCTGACTCTGTCCTCAGGGCGGGTAGCTAGATTACCAATGTTGGGTAGTCTGAGGCAATCTTGAGAGATGTTTTAGCTATACCCACTTTGAGGTGGAGAGAGCTCTCTTCCAGAAAGTTCTTTTCTATTTCCATTTGGTGTTAGGATTGAGAAGACTCAAAAATGTCTTCTCAAGTCATAGCTCTCTCCAGCACAGCTGCTATTAAGTGACCCGGCATCTTCCAAGACAAACCAGCAACCTGTGCACAGATCTGTTTGCAGCAATGAACCACTGTTGCTGTGTATTTCAGGAAAGCAATACACACACACACACACACACAAACACACACACACACACAAACACACACACACACACACACACACACACACACTGTTGTTATTAAATAACCACATAGGACTTTTACATACAAAGCAGCTAGCAGTGGTACACACAATAAGTAGCAACATTTAATCTTTATGTATGTGTACATTGAATGACTCAAATATCCAAATAGCAGCTTTTAAAGTTATGTGACTAGAGAAAATCAAGTAATCACTAGTTGCTTTGAATGTAGACATATCCTAGCATATAAGATTACAAGATGTCAAAATCAGCACCATTTTCAAACACCTAAAGACTCAGTTACCAAAGTGAGGAGATGGCTTCCACACAGAAAAGAAATAGGCTTAAAAAATATATCTAAAGACATTATAACCATCAGAAAGATATGCTTGCTTCTCTACAGAATCAACATCTCCACACCAGTCAGGTTCATGGCTTTTTGAATGATATAGCTAAGCCTTGACATGCAAAGCTGGTCTACAGAACTAACAATTTGATGCCTCACCCCCACCCCCCGCCCACTCTGAGACAGGGTCACTTTGTATAGCCCTGGAATTCAATATGCAGACCAAGTTGGCCTCAAACTCAGAGATCTGCCTGCTTCTGTTTCCCCCGCCTTAGGATTAGCCTGAGCCACCACAGCTGGCCAACCTTACATTTTTGTAAAAACAAATCTTTATTAGGGGATACAGTTTTGGTTATTGTGATTAGGGTGTTCCTGTTAATAGAAACACACCAAAGACATCATGTTGCCTTTCGGACTATGTAAACTATTCACTATGCGTTTTGTTCTCAAATGCAATAGTGGATTGTATAAATCGGCAACTTCTCCTTGATGGGCTACCAGTCTGTGGAGCAGAGCATGTGAAATCTGAACGCATCACAGAAAATGTTTACGGGCAGCATGAAGCACGTCTGTAACGCTCTTTCCCCCCACTTCCCACTAGAACTTCCCTTGGCCTATCAGAGATGCAGTGCCTACTGGGCAGCAGTAATGATGAGTCTCTTCCTGGGCATCCCCCACCCCCACCCCACTGTCACGAATCCAGTGGGGGAAGATACGGTGTGTGGCACACAGGTCTCCAAGCATCTCTTTTCCTCGGGAGAAATACTTGGAGAAATTATTTTTCCCCATCTTAGGGCTGATGATACATGGGCAGATAGAATCTGATAGAACTTTACATCATGCCCCTGCCCCTTCATAGCATGAGCTCAAACAAATTCCAAGAACTGTCTTTTTACACCACACACACACACACACACACACACACACACACACACACACACACGTCTACTGCTACTATTTTTCAGTGTCACTTCAATGTTTAACAACCTGACATTAAAAAAAACATGTTCTCCGCTTCTAAGGGAGGGGCGTGATCCTCACCCCCACTTGTTTGTAACTTCAGGCTGCGTCTGACCATCTAGATGGAATGACCTGTTCTAGGATTTTAACAGACCAGTGGACAATTCTTTTTGTTTGTTTTAATTAAAGGTCCTTAATGTGGGCCACATGTTTCTCTTGGTGAGTTGGACATCCCGAGGAGGAGGAGGAGGAGGAGGAGGAGGAGGAGGAGGAGGAGGAGGAGGAGGAGGAGGAGGCGGCGGTGGCGGCAGGGCAGGGGGAGCACAGGGGTGGAGAGGTGGGGGATGGTGGGGAAGAGGAGAAGGTGGGAGCTGGTGGATGATGAAAAGACCAGTTCCACAAGCAAAGCACATTAGCAAGCCAGAGTGGAAAGGGCCGGAAGGAAAACCCACCCACCTCACCCCTGTGCTCATTCTAGCAACCTGCAATTGCGGCAATCAAAACCACATGTCGGTCCTTCCAGATCTTTCTCACAGGACAAACATGCAAAGGGCCTCAGGCCTGGCGCTGCCATCAAATGGTAATTGATACCATATGAGCCACAAACTAGAAAAGCACATGCAAACAGCAACCTCTCTCTCTTTTTCTCTTTCTGTGCAACCCCCTCCCCCCGCCCCCCGCAGCCCTTGCTCGGCCCCTTGAGAGGGATGAAATTGCAGGTCTTTGCCGGGCTGCTAAGTGCACCATGCACCGCGGAAAAACAAGTGTACGGAGGCCTCAGGAACCACCTGTAAATGAGAGAGAGGGGAGGGGGTGGTCCAAGAGCCAAGAGGGCGGCCCAGGGAACAGGCAGAGGCTAAGGGTCACCCCGGGTTAACGCAAGGTCATCGATCATGCGGGGGTAAAACGGGCACAGGTGTGAAGCCGATCACAGGCCTGGCGCAGGAAATGACCCTCTGGTCCCTCTGCACATCCGGCCAGGACAAGCCTGTTCCTGCTACAGCCACATCTGTCTTCCTTTCCTCCAGCCAGTGAGAGATTAGGAAAGTGGAAACCACTCCCCAATTACAAGGCAATTAGAAGCAAAGTGACCCCATCCTGTATAGGCTACTTCTAGTCAGTGGCTTTTTCCCCCCTACATCCCATTGTTCTCCATCACCGGAGGGAGAGAAGATGATGCAAGGGAGAGAAGAGCTAGAGGCCCTGGCAGTTGCTGGCTGGCTGTTTAATACAGTAGGTAAAACCGGCTCTTGTTTCCACTGGCTCTGACAGAACCGCCAAGCAGCACACGGATCTCGCCTCTGCATGTATATATTTTCTTATTAACTCGATCGGGCAGAAATTTGCAGAGATTTGTTTGGATCTGGAAGTCACAACAGAACGTCAGTTTTACAAACCAAGGCTCATTCTGCGGTGGAATGTTCAGCCCTGGACCAAACCATCGCCCCCCCCCCCCCCACACACACACACAAGCTATTTGTCCCAATTCCTCCAGCAGCCGCTTCTGAGCGAACAACCAAGTCTAAACACAGGCGATGGCTCTCCGTTCTCTTCCTTCTGCATAGCCCCCTTATATGTGGTATTTTCATCTTATAGATCGTATGAAGTTTAAATATTTTCCAGATGGGACGAGGGAGTACAGAACCCTGTAAACACTCTAAGTTATAAAAGGACCAACTAAATACTTAAAACAGAAGAGTATGACAGCCACATGGTTCCTCTGCCAGCGGGACACGGGTGAGTTAACGCTGGCAACTGTAGGAAGGGGGACAGAGAGCAATCCCCAACCCCCGAGTCTCAAGATGGGCTGATTCCTCCTCATTTAGATCGGATCTATTTATATCCTTTCTATGTAAACTGGTTCCAAAAAAAGAAGATTTTAAACTCAATTTAAAATTCAATACATCTCAGTGGTAAGAAAGCCAAATATGTTTATAACCTGAAGAGAAATTCCACTGTTCTGCAGTGGGGGAAAATTAATAAGGTCTATTCATTCCATACATTTGTCCTGAGCACAGCAGCCCTTTCTCCCTTTAAGTGTGGCAAGACCTGAGCAAGGTCCTGCAGCCTGGAGGCAGAGCAGGTCTGTCTGGGACAGCACTAAGCCAAGAGGGAGAGGAGATGAGGAGCCAGACTGAAGAGAGTAGAGATGCATCTTCTGGGGACGCAGACAAAAGTTCTGGTGAGTGGCAGGGAAGAAAGGCAGGGGAAAGCAGGTGGCACCGAGGCAGAGCAGCGGCAGTGTCGCTTAGGGAGTGTCAGACCAAGCAGGCTGGGGACAGACCACTTTGGGGAGACTGAGACCTTACCTCTGCTCTCCCTTCGTGGTCCACGAGACATAACCCTGCCTTTGAGCATCTGCATTGTTTAAGTCTCATCCCGTGGTGGTGTTTGCTGATTGGTCAGGCATGGCTGACAGCATCAGAATTGCAATCTGACAGGCAAGAGCAGGGAGCAGGACCACAGCCCAGAATTCATAGCGGGAGGCAGAGACGCAACCTCAGGCTGGGTATATGTGCCTCATGCCCGCAGATGTCTGCAGTGAGGCCCCTGACTGGCTTGGGGGTGGGAGGGCCCAGGAGGAGGGTGGGAGGAGTACATGGGGAGGGGAGGTGGGACAGGCCCAGACACCCAAATGACCAGGCTCCAGGCATCATCCTGGTGTGAGCCACATCCACTCCATCCTTAGTGGAGTTTTTTTTTTTTTTCCTTGTCATTCTCTGCTCCTGTTACCTCAGAATCAGAGGCCTCTATGCCTGAACCTGTTTTTACACAGTTCAAGTGGTTGGTGCTTCCAGTCTAGGGCTACTATAGCTAAGTTTTCAGGTTCATTTGTTTGTTTTTACCGAGTCAGGGTCTCATGTAGCTCAGGCTGGTTGCCAAGCCACCATGTCAAGAAGGCTGACCTTTAACCCTGATTCCCTGTACCTCTTCATGCCTCCCCCAACCATATACTAGGATTGCAGGCATTTGTCACAATACCTGGCTTTCTTTTCAGGTATTTATTTCTCAAAAGTGTCTCATGTTTCCCCTGGGATACAGAGACCCCACTTCACAAGGGCATCCCAACCAGGTAACTCAAGGGGTTCTCATGTCATTTGACTGTTGGCAGTAAAGCTGGCACAGGAAAATAGAGGCCAAAAGTAAGCCAGGGTAGACAGCCAGGATCACCGAGTTACAAGATATGCCTTTATTTTGAGCCAAGCTACCTATTTCTTTCTAGGCTAGTAGGAAACAAGTGCAATTGACTGAAAGTGTCTGTGGCTGCCCAAGGCTCATCCTCTACACACACACACACACACACACACACACACACACACACTCTCTCACACACATACACACTCACACACATATACATGTATACACAGCACATACACATGAATGCAAACACACATACACACACTCACACGTACACTCTAACATACATACATATGCACTCAAAGACACACAAATACATACACACACATAGACACTCATAATACAGACACATTCACACATACACATGAATACATATACATACACACTAATAATACACTCACATATACACACACTCATATTTACACACACACACATGAATACACACACCCTCACACAGAGACACACACACGCAACCCTACTATTCAACACTATAACTGACATTATCTGTTATTATTAACGTGACACACACATATATATGCACACACATACATGAATACACACACCCTCACACAGAAACACACACACGCAACCCTACTAGCCAACACTATGACTGACATTATCTGCTATTATTAACGTGATTCTTTTCCCTCCTAAGATTTTCAACCTCGCCTTGGTCTAGCTGAATGCCTGACTTCATGTCCCCACTACCTAGATTCATGGCTGCACAGCTCTGGGGACAACTTAGAATTTAGTGCAGACATCCCACAGTCCACCTAGGATGCTGCTTTCGGGAGAATTCATGGAGAGAAAGTGTCACAGAGTTGATAATCACAGAGGAAGAAAAGACACAAGATAAATCTCGGACTAGAGTAACAGAAGAGATGGAGGGAAGGGGAAGGAGCTGTGGGTCACGCACGGACCTTAGAGACCAACAGGCTCACTGGAAGGATAAACAGGGAAAGGTGCTTTGGCTGAGGGGAAGGCTAATACAACGTGGGAAGCAATATTTACTAAGGACTAAGCCTTCGAAAGCAACACCATTGGTCTAACGTTGATTTTGAGAAGAGCTTGCTGAAGAGGACAACACGTAAGCACCTGGTTAAAAGAAAACTTAAAAACTCTACTATGATTCCTAGTCCTCAAAAGGAAAAGAAAAAAAAATCTAATACCTCCTCTTTGCTGGATAGACACTGGTTATTACGGAGGACTCATTTCTAAATATTAAGCTGGAAAGGTGGAGGTGGAAATGAACCATGAGTGCAAGGGAAGGCTGTGGCTTAGAGGAGGACATGTATGAACAGGGCAGCGACAGAGGACAGAAAGACAGCCGTAAGTCAAGGTAGAGGAGCCCACGGAGGAAGAAGTGGTCAGGACCTACACTTTATACAAAGAAATATCCCGATGAGAAAAAAAAATACACTAGGTGAGTGGGCAGGAAAGATGGAGCGACAGAAAACATGGGGCTGGAATCCCGGAATGTGGCGTCAAGTGCAGGTCTCGGTGCAGCAGAGCAGGGAACAAACAGAGCTGGGGAGAAGAAGCTTGTCAGAAGCACAAAGCGATTTACAAATGTTGCCCCCTACCCCACATGTTCTATAGAAGTCATTACAGACTGGGAAGAATATAAAGAAAGCAGTTGCGTGAAACTCTCTTGCAACTGTAAAACTCCCCGCCCTAATGTCTGGGACCTGTTCATAGCTGCAGGAGACAATGGCAACAGAATCACACCACCAAGGGCCTTAATTGTTACAGTGTCTTCATCAGGAGTGAACCTGGGTGTTCTGCAGACTACTTCTGTCCTGTCCCTCATTACCCAGGACACTAGAGGTGCAACCTCTTTGAAGGACTCTTTGAGTGTGCTGTCCCCAACCAGTGGTGATGTGATGGGCCTTGTTTAAATACTGAGACCACAGCACACTCTGAGCACTAACCCCAGTGAAGACCTGCAATAGTAAACAGCCTTTGAGAAGCAAGGATCTCTCCTGTTAGTCCTGGGGTCTTGAGCAGCTTTTCAAGGGTTTGGGTTTTTTAATTTTTAATTTAATTTTATTTTATTTAAAAAAAAAACTTAGGAGAGGATCAAGTTGGTTTTAGTGATAAACCAGTAATTGCATATTTGGTAGAAAAGCCTGCAGCTCTGACAAGCAGCGGAGGAAGCTGGCTGACAGCAATTTCAGGTGCTGGGACGCAATAAAAACAATGAAGAAAGAAAATGTTTGCTTTTTCTGTCAACTGAGATGTCAGTACCCATTAATAAATCTATCTGCTAAATCTACTCTTATTCATGTGGGACATCACCAATTTAAAGTAAAATAAATTATCTTTAATTAAATGGAATTGTCGTCTTCCTCCCGCTATCATCCCCAATTATTCTTCCTAATCAGCCCTTTAGGGAGAAGGCGAGAGAGAGAGAGAGAGAGAGAGAGAGAGAGAGAGAGAGAGAGAGAGAGAGAGAGAGAGCGCTGAAAGGCGCCTTGACTATAAACAATTTCTCTTTCTGTCAAGGGATGAAGTTTTAATTTTAATTACACTTTATAACTCTAATTTTTTGGATATATGGAACGAAAACTACAAAAATCTTATCATTTGTTGTGGAGGGGGGAAAGTACCCGGTCACTTCCAAACTCTCCCTTTCTCCTTCTTGAGAACAATCCAGAAGAGGCCACTTATGGACGGCCAATTCATTCTTTCGTTGTAGTTTATTACTTTGGTTTGTAGTACAAAAACTAGTGGCTTTAATTAATACTTTAAAGTGCACAGCATCAACTGAATGCCGTCGTCTATGGTACTTTCAGGTTGATAAGCTTTCAAAACCTGGGATTTCTGAACGGTATCAATTTATGTTTAGACAAGAGCAGTGCACATACTTTAAATATTAAGACAGGGCACGGGGAAACGGATGAGTCTGCATTAGCTACGCAGTAACTTCTCTCCTTCCCACCTCCTTTTTGGGGAAAGGGGGGAGGATAACGGCACCAACACTCTCCCAAAAGCACTAGACACTTTAAATCAAGTGACAGTGCAGAATTCTACCCCTCAGTCCTCATATGAATTTAGCTATGCCCTCCCTCTAAAAGAAATGATGAAATCCACAACCAACTTACATGGTATCTCAGACCCAATCTCAAAGGCACAGAGATGAAATATTATCCCATGAGCAATGAAGAAGGAATTTAGGACCCATCTCTGTAGCAGTCACCCTTCCCTACTGCCAGAGACAGTCAGGTAGGTTGATTATGGGCCCTTCACTTTTTATTATTACTGGGAGAGTTGGGGGAGGGGTCCTTTATATTGGGGAAGTGCGTATTAATTATTTACAGATAAACGGGTTGGGGCACTGACTGCTTACTGACTACTTACTGTTACTTTTAAAAATGTATTTCCCCCCTCCCCCCCCCCCCAGGGTGTAGCGCTGTTTTCATTTAGCCTTTGAATTGCCGCCTACAGAAGTAAAAAAAGGAAGCCGCAGCTATACAAGCCTGCTGACTTTCTTATAAAAGAACCAGTTTTAAACTTGTTTATACTACTGATTCCAAATGAATTCAAGATGGTGGCTAGTTAAAGAAAGGGAGCCCATGCCAGGGACTCTGATCAAAGAACTTCAATTCAGCAATGTTCGGTTTTAATTGACCACTAATTAAGCTACATTAGTCCAAGAACGGTCTGTATCACTTCGACTAATAAAGAAAAGAATTAATTTAACCCCGTGTCAGTCAGCTTTAGCAAATTCATCTGAAAGCAACTTCTCAAACGACAGGCATGAAAGAGGTGTCTAGAACTGAATGCCAAAAGTGGTCTACGGGATTCAGAGGAGACAGGGGACTTGGTTCTCAAGTGCGTTTGTCACTTTGCTAGTGATGTCACCTTGCAGGTGTAATTATCTTCATTACAGATACAAAGATGTCAGTTTCACTCCCCGGGTTGCAAAGGGTTGCTTTAAAATTGGATTCAAAACATGGCAGCCGACCAGCCAATTTTAACTTTCCTGTATTCGCGACAAAAATAGAGTGGATTTGCAAAATCATGAGAATTTTCAAAGGCTTGGAACTCTCTTCTGGGAAAAGTGAGTTGAGGGGGGTGTGGGGAAAAACAACTGCAATAACACCACCAAAAAAGCTCATTATAATTAGGAACCACAAGCTATGACAGCCATGGCAGCAGCAGCGAGAGAGCGCATGTGTTAAAGTAGAGGATTTCTAAAGAGCCAGTTGCAAATTTGTAATTTTTTCCCTACGTTACCCTGAAAATGAAAAAAGAAAGAAAGAAAGAAAGAAAGAAAGAAAGAAAGAAAGGAAGGAAGAAAGAAAATACATTGCTCACTATTTTCATAAAGCATTCCCAGAAAGGGGAGGGGAAAAAATCATAAAATGGAGGGTGGGAACTCCACTCTGGATTTAAGACCAAAAATGTAAGCTTTAAGAACACACATTACTTCCCAACTCAGCCTTTCTGACTGTCAAAAGTCCTTTGCATTAATTTTGAGGCGATGCCCTATGACCTCATGACAGATATAAAAAAACGTAAAATATGTTTAAAACTTAAAAATCAACACTGGTGTCAATGGTGTACTGGCTTGTATTCTGTATTAATTAACCCCACCCTTCATGCCTTCATGAATAGCATTGATTCTTCCTGCACTGAATCCCACAGGGTCGCACACTCCTAAAGAGGGACGTCCTCAGAGCCTCAGTGCACACTATATTTGGCTTTAATGATTTCTGGCAACCAACTGCTGTATTTTCTACAATAGTATTTAATGAATAACCTTTTTATCATTCTGCCAGTACTCATTAAAATGCACTTGTTTCTGAGATGCAATAGCTAGCTATATGAAACCAAAATATTAATGCAAATTGGCATTGCTAAGTTTAAAGTGGTATTTGCATTACAGGAACGAAATGTGGTCCAAACTGAAAGAGCGCACAGAGAGCAAATGCCTCTTGACACCATGATTATTACTAAGAGAAACTGGGGCTTGTGGTACCATCAATAAGCCCAAGAAGAAAGTACTGGGAGCATGTGCCAAGCACCTAGTCTGCGCAGCCGCGCTATATGGGGAAACGTCGGTATTCCTCACTGTCTACTCAGGAACGGTAAGGTATGAGGTACAACGGAACTAATGAATTTGTGCCCTGTGCTCATAAACACCTGAACAGGCATCTCATCTACTTTCAGAAAACTGTAACTTTTTAGCAGAACAACTCTACAAGAGCAGTCTGCTTTCTGTGGACGACAGGAGAGCCTTCCAGTGAAGATCTCTGTCTTACTGTATAGAGTCATGGGTGTGCAGGTCAGATGCATCACATTTATTGTAGTGTTTTCATGTCAACATGTATTGATCGTCTTTAAGAAGCTAAGAAGCTTAAGATGTCTTAAGGCATGGTGAATCCTGTCCTTCACGGTTCCGTTGGTTGAGGTGGTTGAAGGGGATTCCAAGTCCCTGCTCTATGCAAACAGGCGAAGGGACCGATCCGTGAAAAATACTGAGTGTATCAATGGCTAACTTTCAATTAAAGAGCAACACATATAATTGGCTTGAGCATCTAGTAAAATACAAGGGGCACTGATGTCATCTTATCTAACGTTAAGGAAACAGTGAAAAGGCGTACTAAAATACATGGCGGGAGGGACTCCGCCTCTTCAGGATCCATGTGACCTTGAGCAACTTCTGTAACTCATACGCTCTTCCATTTCTCAGATGGAGATTTCTCCAACAAAAATTCCTAGACTGGTGCAAGAGATCCCTGTGCGTATCCAAAATGGAGATAGCAAGGACATGAGACAGGGGATTTGAAATGTAGTTGGTGGGAACTGAGAAACTTAATTTTTAAAATTCGTTTCTAGTTTTCATCATTAAATTTAATGGCAATAGCCTCACTTGGCTAGCAGCTAGCCCATTCATCGGGGGTAGTATTCGCTTTGAAAGGGGCTGACAGCTTCTGGAGTACCTGCCTTCTGGGATGCAGGAAGGTTATGTTACTCTGGGAAGAACTTGAGAGCATTCTCTGAAGGAATGAAGGCTTACAGATGTATTTTATCAAATGTTAATACAATAATGAAAGAGTTAGTCTAGGTTTTATCACAGCTTTAAACTACTTGCTGCCTAAACATGAAAGAAAAGGCACTCTACAAAGATTTCATAACCTATAAATACACAAATATCACATAACCGGCCTTTTTACAAAACACATTCTGAAAGCAATAATAAGCATATTGCTTTAGATTTATTCAAAGGATTATACTGGGGTTTACGAAATATCAGAGAAATACTGAGGACCTAACATAGATAATTAGTGTTTAATCAAAATTAAAAACAAGGACAATGATCTGTAAAAGAGCATTTCTATAAAATTAATTGATGATGTAAAACAAACACCATCTCCCATAAATGGAAATGCTCAAATAAATGGATTTATCAAAATGGTAGCCTGTACTTCGTGGAATGGCGACAGGTCAAATGACATCTCTGTAGCTGCTCACTATGAATGGAAACAATTCTGTACCACCCAATATGACAACATGACCCCCCCCCAAAGCCAATGTAGGGCAAATTCACAGGCACCCCAGAAAGAGGCAGCGCCAAAGCTAATTCTCTAGTTGTTGGTGGGTGGGAATTCACTAGAGCTGCGCAGGGCTGAGGTGCTCAGGGCTCCAGGAAGCCATCAGTAGAGCATGGTGTAGTTGCCTTCGGGGGCCCAGAGGCAATCCCCTGAACCGACGCACTAAACAAGAAGAAGTTCTCGGCACCGTGGATCTGAACTGCCCAGCTGCTGTGTCATGTCTACTCTGACCAATTCTTGAAGAACCTTGTATAGCCTGAAGCAGAAACTGAAGGGTGGCACAAGCTACTGTCAGACTTGGCAACTCTGAAACTTGGCTTCTAAGGAGTGAGGTGTTCTGGGTTCTAAAGTTGGCAGGAATTAAGACTCTGCCATCAGATCTGTCACCCTCCTGCACAGAGTACTAGGGAAGCCAACCGAGGTCTCGGGATCCCTTTCTAAATCACAGCCAGAAAGCTCCAGTAGTGATGGACATTGAGCAGGGCCAGGAAGAGAGGCCACCAGTTGTCAGTAGGGTGAAAAACAAAAACAAAAGCAAACAAACAAAAAAACCCTGCATTATTGGGAAAGCTAAAGAGTTCCTCAGCTTTACTTTACTTTAATCTGTGTGTGTGTGTGTATACATATGTATATATAAATTCAAATAATATCTTTAATTCTCCCCTCAAATATGTCTATATTATTATCAATTATTCTTTAGGCTAATTCCCCTTTTCCTTTTTATGTACTTTGGGGATAAAAGTAATATACTGCTTTTAGGATAAAAGATAAAACAAGAAACATGGATGGAGTTCCCACTATTTTAAGAGATATGATACATACATACACACATGCATATATATATATATGTATATGTATATATATATATATATATATATATATATGTATATATATACATATATATTTCCTTATTGGCTCAACACAGCTTAACAGCTGCTTTGAAGTCATTCCAGTTAGTTCACAAATAATTTACTATATAATATTTCAAATGAAATATTACATTTTCTTGGTAAATCATGGAAATCCTCGAACAATATTATAGAGCAGAGTATGATATATCAAGAGGAAATAAAATAGAAGGAAATTGGTTGGAGGGTAAGAGAGGGTAAGGTTAAAGGGGAAAGGACAATGGGAGGGAGAGGAAAAAGAAAAGAGGGAAGGGAGAATGGAAAAGGGGGGAAGGAGAAGTGGAAAGGTAGGAGATGGAGGTGAAGGGAAGGAAAGGGCTAGGGAAAAGTAGGGAGAGACAGTAGGCCAGAAGTAAGAAAGGAAGGGAGTGAGGGGGAAGGGAGAAAGGAGGGAGGGAAGAGGGACGGAAGGAAGGCAGGAAGGAACTGTACATGAGGCTCACATGGCAAGAATAAACTACAAATGTCCAGATCCAACATGTGTAAAGCAGGACCTGTCTGCCTCTGCTCTGCCAAGGGGCAGTTCTGTACACTGTGCTAGGTTTGGGCTCTAGAACCACATGCTGGTGGCATCCCCCTATGTCTCCCCATAACTGCGACAATCAGAACTGCTTCCATCTGTCCCCTGGGAGGCACTACTGCACTAGAGATTCATGTTTGTCATCAGAGTCTGTCAGCAACGAATGCCCGTTTGGATTTCCTGAGGTTTTTCTATCAACATCTCTAGAAGTTATCTTCTGCCCTCTGAACCAGGCAAAACCATTTACACCCATGACCACTTTGACTGTGATATTGGGACCTTAGCGTGGAAGTCAGCAGTCTGGGTTTCTTCTAGAACTTTGCAGATGGGCTTCACACTGACTTTGATCATGTAACAGAGATGTTTAGTGTTTCCAACTGACTTGCTCTCATCTATATGTAAAACCCAAACCAGTACATTGTACCTAACCTTCTGATGAATAAGCAAATTTTAGCAATAAATAATTGGCATTATCTGTTACTGTCTAATTACATAATCTATCCACCCACCCACCAGCCATCCATTCTTTCCCTCATCCAGGTATACATTTATCACAGTCAAACCTGCCATGCTTTCAATTCTGATTGAGTCACGAAGGCGAGAAACAGAGGGACCAGCCAAAGAGTTTAGTCTCCATTTCTCCCCATTGGCAATGCATCTGGGAAGGCACTATTATTCATCAATAATCCCACACCAGGCCAGCCGTGAGCTTCGCATGCTACACCAAGAGGCCTAGAATGGCTGCATTGTTAAGTACTCAATCCGTTGCTACATCAATGCTCCAATAACCAACTGACTTTGGATTAGAAACATCTGAAGAGACCAATGGAACCTAGGAATCACAATCCTGAAAGGTGTTTGTTTAGTGGATATGCAAAGTGGGGATCCAAAATGTAGTCAAGATCTCTAAAAAACAAGGGCTCGCCTAAAGCTGCACAGGTAACGACTTGGCTCTTCTTCACTACCCTGCTTTCCTTCTATCTGTGGGGGAGGAGAAGGCCATAAAACCCAACCGTCCTCCGCAAGGGACAAATGAGTGTGGTTTTTGCCTTTCTTGGCGGCGTTGTCTCTGAAAGATAACACAGCTTCTGCAGCGCAGAGGTCAGGTCCTCATAATGATTCCTGTAAGTCATCTTTCTAGGGGTTAATTAAGTAAACTGAATCCTAAAAGGTTTTATTAGCAGAGCTGGCACTGTAAAATGGCGCCAGGAGCATCTGCCGTGACACGAACCCTCGCAAAGTGAACCGCGTGGAAACACCCAGCATCTCGTTTGCGGTGTGCTTGCCCATTCGCTGCCTGCAGCCCAGTGGCTGGCTGCATGCTGAGAGCTCTGGGAAGTGAGGTCACCGGACTCATATCAACATACTTAATTTTACACTCATGACAGTTAAGTTTTTAATACAGCAAAGGGCTTTTTTTTTATTATTATTATTCAGGTGTTAATAGAAAAATCAATTCTAAGTCACAACAGCTGTGATCATTTTAAATATCACAGCTGTCATGGGCTGAAAATAACCGATTTGAGCACATACATTTCTGTTGCAAATACAACAAAATGAAAATATGGTGGGATGTTGTCTTCTGCTCGCTCTGAGGCAGACTGTCTAATACAATGGCCAAGAACTCACGTGCTTTAATGTAGAAAATCAGGCTCCTGTTTCAGTGCTGACCTAACGGGCAGATGGCATAAAAGCGGAGGGCTGAGCATGGATCTTAAGAAGTAGCCCTATGGTGACTGCCGAACATGTTTAATTATGGAAATAGTATTAACTTTGGAAGGGACTAGGCTAAATAGTCGATATCGAATTGAGAGTTCATTTATGTAAACATTTTGCTGTGAAGACAGGAGGGGATTAAGTGGGATCCATGCTCCACATTAAGTGTTATTAAAGTCTGGGCATTCCAATTATTATAGGACGAAGTCTAAACTCCTATGAATTGGTGGTAACCACCATCGTTCAGGAAGTAGTGGGGTTTTATCCAGATCTTTAAAAGCTCTGACTAGCCACAGCATGTGACAATATTCTTCCCTCTTGGTCCAAATATAATGCCATTGCCTCTCAGTGAATGGAATGGCATTCTTAAAGAATATTTAAAATGTATTTGAATACAGTAAAAGACAAGGACTGAGCGTCAATTATCCTGCCATGCGCACAAAGTGGAAGTTGGTTCGTGAGAACTGCGCTGTAATAAGTGCTGTCAAAAGTCTACAATTCTATTAGCAAATGCTGCCATCCCTGCTACCGAGAAACTAAGTCAGATGGTGGGAAAATGGTACTCCAGATTAAGAGCAGAAGGTAACAGAGGGATGCTTCAAGCAAGCGTTGGCAATGTTACACACTCACACTTTTTACGTTTCTTCAGGTCTTTCTAACCTCCTGGCAGATACGTAACCACAATAAAATGAATACAGTATTAAAGATTAATATTTTAAAAAGTATTTCTTCCAGACCTTAGAGATGCCCAGGATAAAACTGAAGAGCTGGCCATATCAGCCACTGGACAATTCCTAGTAGAAGTCTGACCTTCCATTTTCCCTGGGGTGGCTCAAGACACCAGGTACAGGGCAACCTTGCTGGCTTCTATTATTTGCATACTAATTCCAAAGCTATGCGAAATACTCTATAGTTGTCTAATCACAACACACACCAAGGCACTACAAAGTGAAACCACACTTGTTAAACATTTATCCCAACCCCCACCATCACACAAAGGAAGCCTAAGGGGGGCGGGACAGGGCGGGGGGGGGGGGACATCCACCCTGCTCAGACCTGCTAGGCTCTTCTGATTGTAATAGCAGGTGCAGAAATAATAATGTGCTGGCCAATCAACTTTTTCCCCCCTCTGATTTGTCAGTTTATCTTAATAATGCCATTAGGAATGTAAACATTTCTGCAATTTATATTTAAAAGTCAATAAAATAATGGGATGCGGAATTTATCCTTTTTAATTTTTTTAAGTAATACATTTGATTATTTTAATCACGTCAGTACTTAACTGGATGGAGTTTAAATATGCATGTAACATCAATTTAATTTGCTTTATTCGCTAGAAAAACTACTGAGGAATGCAGTGTTATTCTTCTTACTTAAAAAGGGGAGGGGGCACAGTTTAGAGCCTGAGAAGGTCCAGAGCACACTTACATATTTTTTTTTCCTTTCTTGGAGGTGGGAATCTAGTGTCTTTCAAATGTGTTCCATTATGAATATTTTAAGATGGTAAAATATCACCAAAGGGGTGAGGCTCCAAAAAGAGGAGAGAGCCCATGGCATGTTCACTGGATGGCTGACAATAAAAACTAGGGGTGTTTCCACACTGGGGTAGACTTTATTGGGTTGTGGTTGGTAAATGCACCAACTGTGTGAGCTTATCCCGACACAGCAGTTCCCCCTTGAGTAGGATCGTTATTGGTGCAGTCATTCATTCGGTACTTTATAAATCTCACCCTTAGGTTTGTGGAGGTGAAAAAGTCGAGTGTTAAGCCTTCATCCTTAGCATCCCTGGTCAGTCATTTCATTTTCAGGTCAGTCACAACGGAAGCAGCTGGAATTCAACTCTCCCCCACTTGGTCCCACCAATTACCCCAATCAGCCCCCTCTCAAAATGAGTGTAGTCTGGCCTGGAGGAAGACGCAGATCTAGGTCCCTGGAGGGTGCCCACCAAATCCGGGCCTGATAGCAATGGAGTTGCCATCTGACCAGCAAGTCTGGAAGCTGACACTTCCTACAGCTCAGGTGTTTCAGCTCAATCTCTAACCCAACCTGGGGGAGAAGGGACTGGGCTCAAGGTGGTGTCCCCTCCAAGCAAAACATTACAGCTATTCCTCTCCCTTCCAAGTCATTTGGAAGAAAACACCAGGCATCCTTAAGAAATGAGGAAAGGTTTGGGTCAAACCTTTGACAGCCTGGAGTGTAAAAACAGCATTATCAGAAAAATGGAACTTAAATATTCTAAGCGGACCATGGCGCTGTAACACAAGCACACATGGGAAGGCAAAGTTGCAGTTTGGGAGTTAGAGATCTCCAGCACTTCAAAGAAGAAAGCCTAGTGTCACCTCCCATAATGTCCTCAAAGGGAGGGGCATCAGCCTTAAGAACTGTTCCTCGGAATAGAAAACATCACGTTGCTTAACAAAAATGTAAGGATCGTTTCTGCAGCTCACCTTACATGATATGATAACGCACCACAGAAGTTATTATCCATTTAAAAACTAGAAGTCTGCAGGGATTTCACTGTTCTACAAGGTCCAGTGGTGACTTCCGGCGTCACCTCTGTCTTCGAGATACGACTCTTTTACTAACTTGTCTCCCACCGATTTGACAGTATTCATTTGATTCCGGGGGTAATGCAGACTGTTGTTGTGTAGGGCTCTGTCTGTAAGTGGTTGAGGAAAAGGCAGGATTTCATTTGTCACCGCCCATCATTTTTATCACATCTCATTGTGCCCCGTGTCATCTTAAAGAGTTATGTTTGAAAGTATTGAGAGCCAAAGAATAAAAATCTAATCAGACACTTAAAAATTTTGAAAACACTTGATCCTCCATCGTCTTCCTTCTATAATGATGATGAGCAAATGTGCCTTTTGTGTGAGTCCAACAGTATTGGAGGGGGGAAAAACAACCCCAGCTACACATCACTTACTGCATGTGCTAGGTGGCAAGCATTTAGGCTTGCTGTAGGGAGCAAACATATGCTCCCATTGAATTCTCTTCTCAGGGTAAAAGTAAGCCTCAATTTGAACAACTTTTAAATGTATCCCAGTCGTTATTTAAAAATTGTTATCTTCTCACCAGGTCAGGGGTTAAGGGGTTCTGGTTCTGTTCGGGACGGCTCTCCTACCGCAGATTCCTGAGCATGGACATGGCCCACCATAAAGAGAGGACACAGCAACATCTCTCAATAATGCCAGAGACGTGCCAGAAGTTTCAAGCTGGTTTGGGAGCGGACACACACACAGCATTCCCGATGATGAAATCTGATAATGTCTTCAGTTAAAAACAAGGTAAAGCTGTTTGACCAGTAAGGTTTAGAGAAAAATAAATAAATAATCATCGGCAAGCCTCCGTGGTGCCTTCTCAATTTTACTAAACAAAACAAAACAAAACAAACAAACAAACAAAAAAACCCAACAACAAAAAAACATAAAAACAAAAAAACCAAAAAACCCTAAATAAATAAAAACAAATTTAAAAAAAAATGGAGGAGCAGTAACAAACCAGGCAGTAAGGATTTTCCTGTGAATCAAGTACACAGAGGGGCAGGAAGCACGCAGTACAATTTCCTGTCTGTCAGCTGGAAAGGTAGTTACCACCACCCAGGTCCTCCTGGTTTCCCCTGACCATTCCTTCCCTGCTCCCCAGTCCTTCCTTCTGACTCAGGAGACAGTGCCATCACCTAGTGCTAGGAGCCGGATGCTTCCCAAGTGTCAAAACATTCAAACCTACCAGAAACCAGGGGTTAAATAAAGCGAACCACATACACATTTTCTTCCTAAGAAATTAGCCTCCCGGGAAAAAAAAAAAATTCAAACTGGTGTCCGTGACTCTCAAGCAGGGATTTTTGGAAATTTAATCAGAGGCAGCTGAGCAAGAGGTAGCTACAGTATCAAGATTAAGTGTCTCGTGAATATTTACCAGCTTAAACCTATTGAACAAAATCAACATAGTTTTGTTTTGAGAAAGTAAATACAAACAGTTTTTATTGTTATCTTAAAATCACTCAATTCAAATGTTTTGTATGTCAATAATACCAAATAGTAAGCTAATATCTATATATACATATATATATGTGTGTGTGTATATACACACACATATATGTATGTATATATATGTATATGTACATATGTATTTGTTTTCCTATATGCTTTTTCTTTGATTGTTTTTTAACATTAGTAGGCAGCTAAAAAAAAAATCAGGTTTGTGATCTAACCATTTTTCTTTGTATTAGCAACTAAAATATTTTTAATTAAAATAAATTTATACTGGTTCCTTTTGTTTATAGCCAAGGTTCTGAAATAATAATTTTCTAAAATAACTTTTAAAATGTCAACTTCAAGTTGCACAGTGAACACATTATGGAAAACTTTAAAGCCTGGTACTTACTTATCTGGACTGCCCTAGCCAGGATATTTTTTTAAAGGTCATATTAAAAATGTACTTAGCAATGTTATTTCTGGTTCTATTAAGATATTCATCTTTTTATGTTGCCTCTTTCCATGGCAAATTCATAAGAAGTGAACCCTTCACACCGGAGCTTAGACGAGACTTGCTGACTGTGATTTTTACTTGTGTATAGGTGAACTTTGTTCCAAGAACGACTGTGAGCCGAGAGATCCTGTGATCCCGATGTTTCTGGGTTTGGGCGGCCTTAATATCAAAAAAGAGTTTCGCTTCGTTTTTTTTTTTTTTTTGCCTTTGAACTTTCTGAAGATGAAAAGCCTGCATAATATGACCAACGGTTGGACTATAAACACGGGGCCCTGGCTCTCATTCGCCTTCCTAGATCTGATGACTTGACAAATAACTATTTCAAAACAACTAGTTTGAAACACGGTTTGAAGCTTGTTAGGATGAAGCAGAAAAGAGCAATTAGAATAATCACAGGTTTCTCTATACGGCTCAACACATGCACGCGCTGCCGGGAGAGCCTATGGTGTGATTGGAAATTACCATTAGGAAGGAATTTTACCACTTTTGTTTTCAATTTCATTTGCCAGAATTTTATCTACATGGAATTGCCATATTTTTAGCTCTATGGAATTTGACCAAATAATTACTCATTAAAATTCAAATTTGATGAGCATGTAAACCTTGGGGGGAAAAACAAACAAACAAAATTTAGGACTAGAATTCTAGCTTTCTTTTCGCCTTTTTGGGGGGGCTGGGGTGGGGTAGACCAGGTTATGCCCCAAGTAACGCCCAGTATGTCTTATGGCCTGAATAAAAAGAGTAACACAATTTGACAACATAAGCTAGAGTTCTCAACACTCAAAAGAAACATTACTCTTCCAGAAACATTTCTCTGATAGAATAATTCCTTCAAACTGTCATTTAGCTGAGACTGGGATTCACTTACATGTAAGGTAGTAATTCATAGAGGAAAAAAAAAATCACACCAAAAATGACTGGCCAAGATCATTTGACTCTCTCCCTTAAGGCAAAGCTGAGTTTTATAAATGCTCTCTCGTTTACACTCAAGATTTATTTTTTGGGAGCTCTTGGGTTAAGGTTATTTAAGGTCTTATCTCATGAAGTCCATACTTAAGGACAAATCACTGTTCTCCGTGCGAGCCTGGCAGCAATTTGGGCATCTGTAGCTGGGGCCCTTTCTATTCCAAGGTGACAGAGTCCATCTACCATTTCCTTTGTCTGTCCCAAAATATCATTTGATTAAAGTGTTTTTCCTGCTAGGAAGTGGGAGAAGAACAGATTTTACAAACACTGTGTTTGCTGGTTCAAAAAGATCATTGTCATGTTCTTCTGTATTCTTGCTGCAACCTAAAAATCATAGTGTTTGGGAAGGGTTTTCCATTTTTCTTCTTTTGTTTATTCACAGGGAAAAACCTGCTTCCTCTAGCCTCTCTCAGTTCAGAGAGTTCAGACTGAATTTAAACAAGTAATTGACTTGTCACTGGGGAAAAAAAGAAGGAATTCAGTGCTGGGTTGTCTTCAGAAGGAAACCTGTGCCATAGAGGGCCACGCTTTAACAGTTCAAGTTGGAAAACAGTGCTCTCTCTCTCTCTCTCTCTCTCTCTCTCTCTCACACACACACACACACACACGATACAAATAGTCAGACCTCAGACAAACAAAATTCACGAAAGGTAAAGCCGCTTTCATAGACATGTTGACCAATCAATGCATGACGTACACAATCGCCACAAGATGTCTGGCATCAAACCAAACGCAGCTGAATGCAGAAGTAGAGGCAGTACAATGCACACTGTAGAATAAACAAAAATCCCTTTCCCCGGGGGATGCACGAGGGTGTCTTGGAAAATGGTCTAGAACTGGGCCTTCTGTGGACCACACACAAGTGGACTTTGCTGGCTATGTCACCAAGTTAAATCTAAGCACTGGTGACCATCCGTGGTTTCCACGGTTTCTGCTGAGGCTCCACATGGCTATTTTCCCTAAATATAATGTATGTACAAGTTGCCTCTTTCTAGTGTTTGAATCAATAGAGATACACATCACCAGATTTGTTTTTAATAAACGTCTTAAAACAGTTCCTATAAATACATTTCCTGTGACAGAGTGATCTTGATTTTATGAGTACCATCCTTTCAAAAAAAAAAAATCTAACAACCAAAATATTTGGCAACTGCGAGGGCATATTAGTGATATGATGTCATAGGCAGCGTTTTCTTATGGTAGAGGCAACTAGCAAGCTGTAGGGATGGAACATATATCTTAAAAAAATTCCTTCAGGCCACAAGGAAATCCAAATGCCCGAGTCTTAACTAAAAACTTGACAATTCAACTGTTTAAGATGTGAAGCTAATAATTAGCCTATAAAATTCATTATTGGTAATCTTTAAGGTTAAAACCCACAACTTATATTTGTTGTAATGTATAATATAACATATAATCTTTTCATGCATATACACATATTAAATAATATGTAATTCTTTAGTGTACAGGGCAACAGATTCCTGGGCTGTATCTCACTATTTCACAGACATTTTTGCTGATCACACTAACAGCATTTGTGAAGTTACCCGAAAGGGGCTTTAAAAAAAAAATCAATGGAAATATTATGATATCTATTGTGGGGAATGTCTAAGAGACCACAGGCAAAAGTCTTAAATAGCTACCCATTTAACCTTAAACAACTGCAATTCAGATACAATTCTTTCTAAAAATTGAGTTCTCTAAGCCCAGTATTTAAAGTCACAGATTTAAACACTGACCAATTTAGAACATAAGCCTTTTACTTCAACACCAACTTTATTTACCACATTTAACTACTATTCTGATTACATGCAATATTCTTTAAAGGGGGACTTTAAAAGGGATAAGTATTATTAACTTGTGATGATTTACTGATACTTCAAAATAAAAGTAATAGTTCATAGACCTGGATGACTGTTAAACTCCTTAAGCTACACTCTCGAAAGCTCTTGTATATGTATACATACCAGTGTAGCCCACCAGAAATAAGCAATATGCAGACATCTGTGCATATTTACGTATATGTGTGTGTGTATATATGTATATATAGGCTTACATGCATATATCAGCACACACACACATTTAATTCGCTCTCATCGGTTTCGTTTGGCCCAAGTATCACACTCTGATTAAGATCAACCCAAATGTAAGTTCAAAATACTACATGAGAACAGTTCATAAAGGGCTGCTTTTCACGGCCATCTCCATTCTTTGCTATTTTAAGGTGAAATTTTACTCCTCCGTTGCCCAACTCTTCTTGAGAGCACTACATACCGATTTACAAAATATTGAAATCCTTTTCCTTCAGAGGGAGGGCCCAGGCGAAGAAAAAATAAAATAAAATAAAGTAAACCTCCAGATGGCAAGTAAAAACCTTCTGCTGGGGTTATACACAAGATAGCAGACACTTTCCCCCACTTCAATAAAGCCTTTCTGTTAGAAGAAGAGAAATTGAGGAAAACGCCACACAGCACAAATAACTTGCAACATTGTTACATGCACGAATGGATTCTTATCCCCCCCCCTTCCTTTTTTGGTTTAAAAAACAAGCTTATATAATCTACTCCATCAGATATGTCCGTTTTAAGTTTTTGGTCTATTTTAATCTCTTATCCATTGTCCACTCCCCATGGTTTCCAACTTAGTAAGACTTCAGACAGCACAAAACCTCAATCCGGAGTGAAACTTACCCCCAATTTTCTCTCAGGCTAACTTGGGTTTTCTCAGTTCTCTTCATAATCTGCTCCTCCTTCCAATCATTTGAGAGCAAAAATAATTTTGCCAAAAGTCCTTTTTTAAAAATTAGTATTATTTTAAATCGTACAACCCCCTAGGTTCACCTGACTGCAAACTTTCTCTCTGGGATCTACTTTCAGGGGCTTTGTAAAGCTTTGCTAGGTCTCTACTGGGGGAAAGGAAAAAAGCAAGAAGGAGGCAAGAGAAACATCCTAGGACTCGCAGATGATAAATATTTCATGGTACCGAGAAAGGTGCGGCAGTCCTGCACAACTTAGCAAACAATGCTCCTCGCCTAGAAGGCTCATCCCTGTGACCATAAAACTTGTCCCCAATGCCCCTCGCAGCCCGAGTTCGCTTACCGCTTTCCCATTATAGTAGTACATCAAAGAGTTGCCGCCCATGCCCGGGATGGTGTATGCGCAGTACATGGCCTCGGATTCTTTTTTCTCCTCAGTACCACTCTAACAACTTTTATTTCAAACTCGCTGTCCCTTTTTTCACAACAATTCCTTCAGTTGCATTTTCCCATATGGCCGGGCCAAGCGTGGTGAATATGCAAAGCAGGAAGAGACCATTCCTGGCGGGCGGGGGAGGCCCCGGCGCTGCTGTCAGACGCTCAAGTTCGCGCAGGCTGGATGGCGGCCCGGCCTGTGCAGCGCCGCAGCCGAGCACTCGAGATCGCTGCAACTTTTCCGAGGGGTTTTTATCAGTTCAGTTCCTCGAATAATGTCGATTCTTACAAATTCCTGCAGGCTTCCCTTCTGCGCTCTCTCTCTCTCTCTCTCTCTCTCTCTCTCTCTCTCTCTCTCTCTCTCTCTCCCTCTCTCTCTCTCTGTCCCTCTGTGTGTCTCTCTTTCTCTCCCTCTTTTTTTTTTTTTTTTTTTGTTTTTTGTTTTAGGCACCCCTTTTCTTCTCTAAAATTTCCACTCAACTGCCTTAGGGTAAAAGTGGAACAGGGTCCATTATTGAGCAGAATACAAATGCGGTTAATTGACTCCCCCTCTCTCTCTCTCCCTCTCTTTCTTTTTTGTTTTAATTTGATTAAAAAGCGAGTGGCAGGAAGGGAATCGTACGATGCACATCTAATAACTCTGCCATCTGTCTCTGCTGCTGGCTAGCTCCCAGCATTGTACGCAGCTGCCTGAGAACTCGATTCGGAGAAAGGGGGGCGGGGGGGGGGCGTAGTGGAGGAAGGGAAAAAAAACCCACCACGTCTCTGACCTCGCTCAAACAGAGAGAGGGGGCAGTGTTTTCTGGCTGCTTGGTCAACAACCTACAAAACCGGGTTGCGGAATGAAACAGAGTAACCAAGCGGCCGGCCCAGGGCTCTGCCAGCCCCAGGCTCTCAGACCCGGGGCAGAGGGGTGGCCGCCGCCGGTGAACTTCACCTCGCCACGCCGCAGCCGGCTGCGTGGACAAAAGCGAGCTAGCTAAATGCCATGAAGCCAGGCGTCCCTTCCTTAAGGCTGAGCACCCCAAAGCCACACACACTACACTCTGCAGTCTGGAGTGTCAGGGCAATGGAGAACCCAGCTGCAACTTAAGCTTGTTTGCTGGGTTCTAAGGCAAGTTTATTGGTTAAGTCCGAATCTACCAATAGCTCACAGCTGTCAATTCCTAAAAAGGTACCTTAGAGACCACGTTTTTTCTACCCCCCCCCCCCCACCATAGTTTTGACTCGCCCCAGGAGCCTGATTTCTGCATAAATATTTTAACAAGCGTTCCACGCACGGTTTTTTTTTTTTTTTTTTTTTTTTTGTAAACTTAAATTTTACTAAACTTTAGGAAACCGAAAACCTCCCTTCACCTTCATTGATCACCACTGAACAATAGAATTGCAAGGTTTCTACCAAGCAGGGGGAATATTTTTGTTGTCCTTTGAAAAATATATCAACTAACAAAAGGGGAGTTAAAAAAAAAAAAGGAAAGAAGGGGGGGAAGATGGGCTGACTTGAGCTTGCCAAATTCAGAGCACCACAGGAAAGGAGGGCCTCTGGGAATTGATCCCAAATGAAACTAAATCATTTGCATATGCCGAGGCAAATGCCACTGAGCACACATCTACTCTTCAGAATCAACTTTAATAATGCAAAGCACCTATTTCCTTACGACTCAACGCGGTAACAAAACACATACAGTATTAATAGACAACGGAAGGCTGGAGTGGACTGAAGAGTAGAGGCTTAGCTAAGGGTGGAAAGTTTCCCCCACACTAACACACACACACACACACACACACACACACAGACCACAGGGCCCAGAGGTTTGTCTAACTCACTTGCTCTGCATTTATTCGGAAGGTCCCCAGAGGTTTGTGTAAACAGTACTTGAATTATAATCACACATTTCATTCAAATTTCATGCTTTGAGGATTTTTTCCTCATTAGAACAGTTAGTTGTCAATCTGACAGGATCCTATTTGTACCCTTTTAAACCACCCTCAGTGTTAACACCCAAAGCCAGGTTGCCCACTGCCACAGGACACAGTGTGAAAACCGGAACTTGGATGCTGGAATTTGGAGAGAGAAGTTGGGGTGGGATTGTCGCTATTGTCCCTGCGTTGTTGTCAGAGAAACCCCTTATTTAGTGGACTGCCTCTAGATCTTACCTAATGTTCTGGGTGTGACTGCTAGAAGCTCTGGACTATTTCCATAAACAATGACCTCTTTTCATCTTCATTAAATCTATTTTCTTGCACGTTTTGCAAAGATGTAAAGGCCTCTCCATCAATTATATATAAACTCTTACTTCAATGGACTATAATGCATGGTTTTAAAGGTAATGATATGATTTCTTTAAGAAAGGATACCACTAAATACTTTAATTTGATAAGGTGAAAGAGACTTTAAGGTCTTTTGACTTGACATATGGAAGAAAAATAGTTCAAATAGGACTAGAACATTAAGCTTTTAGGATTCATTAGCTGATGCCAAAAAAAATTCTAACATTTCAAAAGTGCACATTTGTATTGGTAAATAAAGATGTACAACTTTGAAGGGTTCTTTGTGAATGATGCCCAGGGAGGCAAGATGCACTGTCATCCAGTGGTGTGTGGGTTTTGCTTTGCTGCCCTTGAAGTACGTGTCACTCAACAAGAACTCAAGTCAGTGCCTTGTCAACTGAGACAGTTCTTCAATCTCAGACCCTGAAGATGTCTTGGTGACAGAAATATCATTCGTGATAAATCTTGAGTGTGAAGTGTAGGGGGGGGAGGCGAGCACAGACTGGAGCTGTATGTAAGAATCCACGTGTTTTGTGATAATTTAAAAAGAAGTCTGGCTCTTAAGCAGCCAGTTTGTAAGGCCTTCGACTGGTTTGCATCAGTGTATACTTAACAAATAGGACCTTAGCATTGAGGTCCCTTTCCTTTCATCACTGAAATGACAGCCAGGCTAAACAGAGGGCCAGCTCTCTCTCTGGTACTTAACTAGCAAGCATCATTGGGAACGCAGTAGATGGTGAAACTTGCCATCAATATTTATTAAATAATAAAACTGATTACTAAAAGATGTCAATACCATTTATTTCTTCTAGCATCTAGTTGACAATTTGTTATTTTTTTTTTCCTCCAAGAGTTCCTTGATATTTGAAGTGAAGCACATTTGGTGCTTGCAACATTACATGTACCATGTCACAGAAACCTGGGGATTCTTTGCACATACACTCCCAAGGCAATGGTGTAATAGTCCCAGAAAGTTAGAGAGATATTCAGTAAGATCTTGTGGGGGTGAATGGATTACATAACTGAACCAGTAACTAGCCAAATCCTACAGTTCTTGAAAGCAGACCCTTGGTTAATATGTTCATTCAACATATTAACCACACACACCTTTTAGGTGATTTCCAACTTCCAGTTAAGCTCCATCTTAGAAATGATGTCTCTAAGAGACATGAACATATTAACCAAGACAGAGACATGACCATGCTGCCAAGAGATGCAAGCAGACTCTTGAACATAATGAAAAATATGACTAACGATTACGGCTTCAATTCAAGTAGGAGCAATTCTATATATTTTAAAGACTTAGACAATAAATTGTTACAGGAAGAAAGGAAGGAAGGAAGGAAGAAAACACTCGCAACCTCAGATCATATTAGAGGAGATTCTACCATTTTCCCCAAGAAAAATAAATGCAAACTTATATAACACTAGTGTCTAAATAAACCTACTACACAAATACATGTCTAATCAAATAAAGTGGGGTGGTTTTGAATATGAGCTAAGCAATGAATGGACAGATGGGTGGATGGATGCATGATGGTCTCATGGAAAGGATGCCATGCCCCTATCACATAACTTAGTAGAACATGACAACTTCTTGTTCTTGCTTAAGTCACTAATCACGTTAAAGTTTATACGTAGTGTATTGTTTACTTCTACAATGCCGGTTGCTTTTACGTAGCACAGTTGAATTAGGTAAATGTCATGGATTAAGAGATGGGGGTATCTATCAATCCAGAGATTGACAGCAAAACAAAACAAAAATAAGCAAGACTATACATAAAATCCCCACATTTGGCAAATAGCTATCCCATTAATTCTCTCGGTGAGAAGGCAGTACTCAATACATCTTTAAGGATAAGCAGTTTAAAGAGCAAGGATCTTCGCTTCTTTAATTCTCACACCAGGAACTTTGTGAGAGGTATTTCCGTCTCACTTCCAAGACAGGGAATGAAAACTGAATAGCCTTAGATAACATTTTATAAACCAAAAAGAGACCAAAGCAACAGAATCAGACTACGAACCAATGTATGACACCCGGAAGGCTTCCACTGGAGGGTGGGACTATGGGTATAGGAATGGCACCATTGCTGCTCTACAGCAGAGGGATCTTGGCCAAGCCAGACAGCCCAGGTGTGAGTGCTAGCTGCATCCTTTATGTCAAACATTGGCTCCTTCCAGGACTTAAAGGAGAGAACACAGCTCCCCCAGCAGATCAGCTGCATGTGAGAGAACACTTTCTCCTCTCCCCGCTTCCTCTGTGCAAGAAAATAATCACCATCCTGAAAGGACTTAGGGTCTGGCAGCTTACTAACAAGAAAAGAAAAAAAAAAAAAGCATAAAATTCCAAAGCCAAGCAGGTACCTACTCACAATTTCTCTAGAAATTGTAGACCATTAGTTTGAGAAGTATAACTGTACCAGGAGATTTTTAACGTTGATTTTTGATGATTCCGTAGCATTCAAAAGTATGTTTCTGTACGTAAACTTAGAAGAACAGCAGATCTTGCATGGTGGCAGGAGGAGGTTGTCTAAGCTGCTCTGAACCACTGAGAAAGGATGTCAGAGAAGGCAGTGCATTTATACCATTTGCTCTCCAGTAGGAGTCACTATAACCGAGAGATTGAACTCATGAGCTAAGTTGATGTGGATCTTTAAGTAGGAAATGCTTATACATGGACTGCTGTATTATGAAAAATTTGAATAAGCTCTGAGGGCTTGTAATTAGGGGTTAATGTTTAATATCCAAATTAAAGTGCAGTGACAAAAAAATCCTATTGGGTGTGATGACATACAATTTTATTAAAGATCTAATTACCAAAATAATGAGCTAGGTACAGAGACTCCCAGGCACACAGACATGAGCAGTCAGTCTCTCTCTTTCTCCCTCCCTCTCCCTCTCTCTTTATCCTGCCCCTTACCTCTCTCCCTCTTTCTGTCCTTTCTCATTTGCTGGGATGACTGGAAGACTAAGACAGTTTTGCAATCAAATAGTGAACTCTGATAAACTACTGTCCACATCTATTTCTGTCTTGATATTGAGGTATTTAGAATGTAAAATATTTTATGTGCTCTAAACAGCAATGAAGAGGTGAGCCTGGTGGTGCACACCTTTATTTCTAGCATTTGGGAGGCAGAGGTAGATGGATCTTTGAGCATGAGGCCATCCTACTCTACAAAGTGAGTTCCAGGACAGTCAGGGCTGCACAGAGAAACTCTGTCTCAACAAATCAATACTAATACTAATACTCTCAATGAAGAGGTCTACATTAAAAATGTTTTCTTGAGGGATAGAGAGATTGTTCAAAAAGCATATGCTGCTCTTCCTGAGAACCTGAATTCGATTCCTAGCACCTACTTCAGGTGGCTCAACCTTGTCTGTAACTACACTTCCATAGCCACTGGAACTCTATGGCTACTGTGAGCACTCATGTGCACCCCCCCAATACACACACACACACACACACACACACACACACACACACTTAAACACAAGGCTACAATAAAAAGAAACAATTTTAACGCTTTTCTCTCATTAAAATGCTTATTTAGTTACTACCTCATTATTTAAGAGAATGTATTTAGCTCAAATAAATAGTTAAAAGCTATCTTAATCGTTAGATAGTTAAAAGTTAATCTATTTAAAATAAATAAATACGGTATTCATAACTCTGGGGTAGATGCTGATAAGATGGTGCAGCACATACAGGGTCTTCCCACCAAACCTGACTTCCTGGGTTTGATCCCTGGGTACCCACATGTTGGAGAAAATTGACTTCTGCATGTTGTTCTCTGATCTCCAAATTCACACTGTGTCGGGCACACAGACATATATGCATGCGCACACAATAAATAAAAGAGTGTAAAAAAATAAAATATAAGGTAAGAGTCACACAATCATTTCAGTGGCATGAAAATGCCTCATGGAATAATAATTAGAAGTTAATATAGGCTACTAGATATGTGAATTTATTTTGGAAGTAGCTTTTACTACACAAATAAATCAAATATTAGCAATATTAGCAGAGACTATGGAATTGAATTTCTACCATGACTTCCTAGATGTAAGTTCCTATGTAATCTTCAACTTGATTCTTTTATGGCTTGGGCTCATGTGTAGACTTTTAAATAGCTTACGACGTGACCAAATATTTATTTTCTTCATGGCTGGACAAGATAGCTCAGAGTCACATTGATTTTAAGTACTCCATACTGATTGCTAAGGTAAGCAGTGAAAAAAATATTGGTTTTGAATCAGATTTGTTCCATAAATATTTGACTTTGACCATTGGGAACTTATCCTTCCTCCTCTGGAGAAAGAGATTCCTCCTTTTCCATTGTGGATTGCATGTTATCTGGGAGACAGACAGATCATGAGGAATCAATGTTGAAAGCCGGGTCCCCGGATCCTGTGTACTTCCTCCGGCTGGACTCACCATTCCACCCTCCCACCCACTTTCACTGTGCTGTGCAGAAGCATCCTATGAGCATGCCAGTTTCATAACTAACTGATCTCAATGGCTATGCAGTTCACTAAGCCAGAGGTCCGAGATGCCACTCCTCATACAAATTGACCAGCCTGAGCTAACCTACTATAGGATAAGATAAAGTTGGACACCAGATAGCGGGAGCAGAAGACACAGATGGGCCTGCTTGATCCTGGTGGAAACTGTAGGGTGGACTCTCCAAACCTCCTATCCTCAGGTTACACAAGTGTGAGTAACTTCGATACTGAGACACGCCATCGTGTCTCAAATACTAAGTGGAATCACGAAAGCTAACACAAACAATACTTCTGAACACAGAGAGGGGACATCTTATTTAAGAAGAGGAAACTCACTCTGTTTTTTTTAGTTTTTCCCTATGTCTCAGTCTCTTCCTTCTGGAAGTATTGGGAAAAAAAATTGTTTTTAGTCAATTATCCTAATACCCTGTGACCCATAGCATGTCTCTAAGCACCCTCTACAAACAAACCACTTCTATTTTGGTACAAGGAGGAAGCGTCACACTGGACAATATGAAAACAGGGGTTGAGGAAGTTGACTCAGATTGCTGCGTTTCCTGGACTGGGAGCCCCAGGCCAGACCTCAGGTCTGAACTGAATGAAATGTGAAAACGGCTGTCTGTCTCTCCGTATTGATTATGTCTCTTCATATTGATGCACAGGCTTAAAAAGGTTACTCCAAAATTAAAGGGAGAAATTCTGAGCCTATTTGTTAGGCTAAAGAACTACTTTTGAAAACTCCTTTTTCCCCCACTGAAAATGGATTGATGAAGAAGCTCACTGGAATTTGTACACAGGACGAACAGCAAAACAACACACTTTTTTGTTGTTGTTGTTTTTTTTTACAAATTTATGAATAGATATTTGGTTTCCCAGTACATTGCTCAATAATAATCAGGGTGGGGGTAGTACCACAAAGCAAGTAATTTTCATTCAAAATAGACTAATTGTCTAGGGCTTGTGAACCCCCTCTGGAGTGGAATTCTAGCAATTTCCTGAGGTTTCTGTTGATTACATTTAATAGTTTGACATCATTGAGTGAGTAGAACGGCAAATTGCTGGACAGAGAACAAACAACTCTCAAATACTGGAGAGGCGATCTCTGACAGTGCTTATAATAGAAACACAGGTAATAAGAGTGAGCAAGCTCTAAGGCAGAGAGTGTTCAAGGACAGCACCATACTGACCTTCAAGTGTCCAGTTCAGATTCCTGTTTTATAAAGACTCTGCTTAAAATGCTCTCTTGTGTCACTGGAAGCCAATTTGTTCTAGAATTGACAGCATCTTAAGGAGGAAGCAGGAACAGGCCAGGCCTCCCTAAAGGCAAGGGAACGGGTTGTACTGGGCAGTGATTCCTCCCTGTTTTAAACTCTGTGCTCCTCCATGCTAAATGACCTGGGGGTGACCTTCGGTCCCATTGATCTTAAGTCCTCTCCCTACACAGAAACACAGGTATGGCCACAGCAGCACAGGGGAGACAAGACTTGCATCCTCTTCAGCAACATGTCAGGAAAATCTCTCGAGGATCTTAGAAGAAATGCTCTGTAAGAGCTAAGGCACAGTTAAGAAAAATTCTGGGCCACTGCTAGGGAAACTGAAATAAACAATTGAGCACTTGTCTAACGCGAACAACACGAAAATAAGAATTTCTCAGTAAAAGTTTGATGTTGACATAAGCTGACTCTGAACACTAGATCAAGTTAATTATGATGCCTGGTGACAGCTCGCAAGGAATATGGAGCAAGGGTCTTAACCACTCTCCATTTATGGCTGAGAAAAATAACTAATTTAAAAGAGGTTAGTAGAATGTTTTAAAATTAAAAAAAATATTTTTTTTAGTGTGTGTGTATGTATGTGCATGTACATGTATGTAGCAGACAACTTATAGAAGACTATTCTCTCCTACCTCCATGTATGTTCTAGGAATCAGACTCAGGTCAACAGGCTTTACCCACGGGGCCATTCTCCAAGCTCAGCATTATTGTTATTGGTACCAAATTGCAAAGAAATTGCTTCCCAGTCAGTGACATGAAAGTTTCCTCTATTTTGCTTGACAGGATATTCACTTCCCAAAATGTCGGCATTTGCTTTGCTCTGAACGTGACTATGAAATACTTAAGTTGAAAAATGACTTAAAATAACTGGTCAATTATTTTTTTATTACAGGATATGGCCCATACTTTGACATCTGTTCAGGCCTTGCGAGTCATGTTTGGTTACCTTTGTACTTTAAGGTACATGTGTAGGGGCTATGCAAAGGGATGGATCGGAAAGGACAGCACACAGGAAATTGTCAGCTTTACGCGTTGAGTGCAGACACTGTGCACCCTTCAGAGTTATTAGCGATACTAAGCTGCATATAGTTAATGGTTCCTCATATCTTTGATAGTAAAACATGTATAGATTTACCTCATAAAATATAGATTCCTAAGAATGACATATTCCTTGGATAGAAACAGTAGTACAATTATTAAATGTTTACATAGTTTACAATGAAAATGATGAAATATGAAAAAGGAAAAAAAATAAGTTGATTGTATTTGTGTTACTTAGACTTTAATGCCAAGCGGTGGTCGCACATGCCTTTAATCCCAGCCCTCTGTGATTTTTGAGGCAAGCATGGGTTACAGATCAAGTTCTAGGACAGCCAGGCATACATAGAGAAACCCTGTTTCAAAACAAAACAATACAAACAACAACAAAAACTAAAGAGAGCATGTGAGCCCCAACATCCTTTCCCATGTGGAAATTCACTGGACAAGCTGCAGAATCTACAAAAACACAACTGCAAATGCTAGCTGAATTTCTCACTTCCTTTTAAAATCTGAACAAGTTCTGGGTTCAACTAAACCTTTTTTTTTTTCTTCTTATGGAAAATAAGTCATAGAGCTGAAAGCTCCTCGTCACCCCTAAAATCACAACATTGCTTTGTAATAAAGGATTTCAGAAAGATCAACTCAAAACATAGAAGAATAATTGAGGGTTACTTCGATCTCTTACCAAGAAAAGCCTCTCTGATAATTGCTGTGACTTTTGGGAAACAAACACTGTGGCCACAATGTGTGCGGGATCTGGAAGGCTCTACAGTCCAGAACCATGAAGGGCAGCCCTTTCTAGATAAGGTTCATTCTGGGATACGTCTGTTATTCCACAAATATTGAATAACATGAACTGCTATTAAATAAATCGTGCCTCTATGTCATTGCCCCAGCACAGCAATGTTGCAGTTGTCACAGACACATAATCAGAGCTCTGACACATTTGCTAACTGGGTGAAGAAAGAAAGACACTAACCTCAGATTCATTTCTCTTCTTTCCACAATGAAAGGAGTCAAGTCAAGAGGGCTAGAGAGATACAGGTGAAGGCACCTGCTGTCAGGTGGGCCACCAGAACCCATGTGGCAGGGGAAAACCAACTCGTGAACATTGCCCCCTGACCTCTGCAGGCCTAGCATGCCACACACATGAGCTAGATGAGCAAGATGTAATTTACGGTATTTTTTTTTTCTAAGAAAGAAATTGCCAGGTGTGGTTGCACACATCTGTACTCCCAGCACATGGGAGGGAGAAGCCAGCAGATCTCTGTAAATCTAGGAAAGCCTGGTCTATATAGTGAGTGCCAGCTAGCCAAGGCTACATACCCTGTCAAAAAGAAAGAAGAAAGCAAGCAAGCAAGCAAGCAAACAAACAAACAAAACAAAAGAAAGAGAAACAAAAGAATTCAAGTTCAGAGAGAAGGTTTGCCAGATAAACACCGCTTAACTAGCTAGAACTTCAATTTGAGAATTATGTCTTCTTAAAAATAATTGCATATTATTAAGCTAAAAAAATAGCACCAAAGCTACTTTTACTGATAACACACAATTATATGGTAGCTATTCCACTAGCTTTCAAATGTTCTCATTATTATTGATTTCATAGTTGGGTCTTTCTCTTGCTTCTATTAATGAGCTACTGAAATAGAGAGGTGGGACACGTTGTATTTGATGCGCTGACAGAGAGCATGCTCCTTCACAGGCACGCTTCACCAGAGGGCACTAGGGAAAGGACCTCGACTCCCTTCATTTCTGTGGAGCAGTTAACAGAGCCAGCAACATGCCAAAGATGTGTATCCAAATGTATCCAAAATGGATACATGCATTGTCACTTTGAAAGGCGACACTGTTCAGTCATTTGGTCACTCGACCTGTGTGATGTACACTCCTGTTCATTTCGTGGAGTCTTTAGTTTTCCTCAGTGAGTCATCTGTCCTTATTCAAGCTAGATTCTACCTTAGCCATTCCACCTCACAGGCCTTAACTGACACCTCCTTCTCACATTCTTGGACACTACTGTTCCTTGTTGTAGAGGGAAACAATGAATAAACGTTCTTAACATACCAGTCTCATATATTTAATTTTGGCTTGTTTCCTTTGCCAAATCAGTCTATTAACCAGATTCTAGGCACTATAGAAAAAAAATCATGTTATTTGTCTCATTGTTAAACATGCTGATAACAAAGAAACTCAACAATAATTACAGTGACATATGGCTGGTTTTGCTTCTGTGTTGCATGGTATGCTACCATGGGAGATGTGATTATATTATTTATGATGTAACTGCGATCACTGGATTTTTAAGAGTCATATAACCTCTGCAGTTATTACTCTACAATGAACATTACTGGGCCTGGGCCTCTTTAACGTATTCTAAAAGACATTCTCGCTTCTAAAAACAACTAAGGTCATCTTTGCATAAGTCTTCATGATGGTCGCCCACCAACAAGGAGCCTAGCATTTAGTAGGTGAATAATGAATATGTGGTTTGGTTTGGTTTGGTTTTTAGGCGATATTTGATTTTTAAAAGGATTCCATTCTAAGTGGGTTTCATATGATGATGTAAGAAAGTGACGTCTACTAAATGGCAGTTTCTTAGCTTTGGGGGAGTTTAAACGTCTTTTGACAATATGATAAAATATGATAATATGATGAACTTTCTACTAGAACTATAGGTAGAACGTTTTACTAGAGTTATATAAGAGTGGTACTAACATTCCGTAAAGGCAAACATGAAATACTCTTCAGATATGGATATACATAAGCCATAATTCTTATCAAAGGCTTACTGGGTAAAAGCTACCTAACACTCAGGAAGTGTATGCATACAGCCATATCCTTTCAATGGCCCTTACTAAGAATATTATGTCAGAAAGCAAACACTACACCAGGCTATTTTTCTATGGCTTAGTCTTTTAGAAAGTCTCTTTAACTTACTGATGTCACAGCTGAAAAACACTCAGAAGCAATACAATACTTCACAACTGTACAGGTTGCCTCCATAAACCCAAATTATCAGATGTTTGGGAGGAAATTGCCAGAGTTTTATACCTGACATGCCAAGCTGTCTGGAAAGATGTAAATTTCATTTAACTCTTTCTCTCTCTCTCTCTTTTTATATTCGTATTTGTTTCTAAAAAATATATTAAACTGCTAATCATTTTGAATCAAACAACTCATAAAATAACTTTCCACAATTGAGATACTTTATTATTTATGACTTTGCAACAACAACAACAATAACCATCGTAATAAGACCTTGCTGAAATTGAAAATCTCAAGTCTCTTTTACATCTCCAGACACACCTTCGCGTCTCTGAATGAAGCACAGGTGTTTCGTTTCTTATCTAGTCCAAAGACTGTCACTTAAGCCTGCACTGCAGCGATGGTTACCCCATTGGCATTCACAATGCTTCTACTGTGGAAGTAAACTCACGCCACAGCAGCCTCCTGTGCGATTCATTTCATCTGGGCTCTGTAATCGCAACTTGTGATTACTCCATTGTTGTTCTTTGGAGGCTGCAAGTTCTCCATAAAGTTGAAAGGAAGATGAGCCTTGTTTTCCAATGAATATTGCCTTGCTCTCTGCGGTTGAGTCGCAAGCACAGCTGTGCGTAGTAGCTTCAATGAAGTGAGGGACAGCCACAGAATAACTTTGCCTGGAGTTCCATAGGCTCTATGGAATTAGGTCCACTCCTTAGACTCCCAACCACTTGCATTAATATAAACTTGGAATTTATATCAAATAGCATTGCTTGATGCTGACCTCAAGTATTTTCTCTCTAATTTTACCTGCTTTGCAGAGCAATATATAAGGACTAAGCCTATTTCTGTTTTCTACATAGTTATCAATATGCTATTTTTTTCATAAATGAAGTGGTAATAGTAGGGGCATAGCCCAAATTGTTAATTCAAATAAAAACATAATTAAGGACACTATCTTTTTAAAATTATTCATGTAAAGCAATCTTCACAGTAAAAAATATCTTATAAATACAACATCCTGGAATACCTTTTATTTATAAGATATAAGTTTTACATTTATTCCACTAAATAATCAAGTTCTGTAATGAATGAGACATGAGATTTAGGTGGGATCTGCAATCACATTGTTCCAAGATTATTCAAAAAGGATAAATGAAGCATTAAAATTCACGCACTGAGCCCCCCAGCTTAGGAAAGAAGGGGAGAGCGCAACCTTTTGGTGCCTGAAAATGAACTGCAAATGGAGATGGGTCTGGTGCCTTCTCTGTTCTGGAAATGAGAGCATCCATTTCCAAGTGTAATTCAAAAATAAAAGAAGTGCTAACAATTATTTGAATTATCAAGCTGAATTCATAAATTGTGACTAGGTTCACATGGAACTATAATCTGTAAATGTTCAAAACAATTTACTCCCTATTCTAGAAAACACTTTTATCCTGACCTTGGGAAAAAGTCAGACTTGGGCCCGCCTTTCTCAGTTCAGTAGCCAAGAAGTGCTCCATCTCCATTGTTGAGAAGATCCATTTAAATATGGCTTCGTATCCAAACATATACTGATGAATTATTCACATCTTACTTTTGAAATGTGGGAACAAGAGGAAAGTTTGGCAAACTGGTGCTATATTTTAAATTGAATCATAAAGCAGTTTTGGGGGAATTACGAATAACGCCTGAGAAGCCGGCTAAGGACCGGATTTCGTCACTGAATGCGAGTGCCGTACTTGCTAAAAGCCAAGAACAAGGCACACACATCGGAGCAGAGAGCATTCGGGCCATAGTCATGGGACTGACACCCAGGGAAACCTGTCCTTAATTTATCCCGTTGTGTGCAGATTTGGCAAGGATCTCCAAACATCATTTACATACCATATGCCCTGAATTACCTAGGCACAATGGCTGTGGATAAATATGTTTCGGGTCTGACTGTTTGCTTCCTTTTATGAGTTTTGCAGCTTTCGGTTCATTTTCACATTGCTAAATAATTTAATGTGCTATTTCATGCTGCAAAATGATGTTTTGCTAAATCAATAACTATTTTTTTTTTGCCTTGTAACGAGAAAGGAAACGTTCCTGAGGTAAGCGACCAAGGGATATTTTTTCTCCTATGTCAGACTCAAATAAAGGAAATCGGCCATTTATGTTTGCCTCCTTTTTAATCTCTGTAGTCTTTATGAGGCATATAAATGTGACACACTCGATGGTAAAACAGGTACAAGTCACATATTATGACCGTTGTGGAATTCAGAGTTGGTCAACAAGTCCTCATATTTAAAACAGATTTCTCAAAATGCATCCCATGCCTTTGCTGCATCTATTCTTTATACAACGGAAGCAATGTCATTGGCCTGGGCCTTAATTTCCCTTGGCCTCTAATGGTAGTGCCCAAATGAATTAACATTTTCCAGATTTTCAAACTAAATTGAAAGTTAATTTTAAAATATATATATACTCCAAATTATAAACCAGAATAGCTCAGGAGTCTTGAACAAGATTGGAGCAGAACTGTGTATATATTTCTCATTATGTGTTATGAATTTAACTATAAATTTCACATTAAAATGACATCAACACCTTCATTTTGGATAATATTTTACACAGTAGGAATATTCATTAATGTAGGATAATAGTGCCATAAGCAGCTTACATACTAAAGAAGCAGGGAAAACCTAGTCTACTTTTTACATGAATGAAATAAAACTTAAAAACCCAAATAAGTAAAATATTGATTTGTAACGAATATTTAACGATGGTTTTATACTTTATCAAATGAGGAGCATCCGTGTTGTGGGCATTTTCAAATGTAAAGATCTCCAAATTCTTACAAAATAGTCACAGCCACTTTTTGATCAGACACTAAATTTATTATAATATTTAGGACAGAATAAAATATACCAAATAATTTTACTTGTTTTAATTCTATTCCTAAATAAGACAGATGTGCTAGCAGCATGTCTTTGTTCTAACTATTTCATATAAAGTATCTGAAATTCACAAATTATTCTTACAGTTGATAAAAGAGGAAAATCCCATAGCTATGAGGGTTGGATACACAGGTCATTTGTTGGTCTTCAGCTAGAGAAGATAAAGTATTCAGATGATTCTTAGCTGGGTGTTAAAATAAATGGCCTGGGAGCTGTTTCTACACAACAGCATAGAAACATAGAAATAAGTGAAGGGTGTCATCTGGATTCTATCAAATACCTGGTTTTCTGCAGAGAAGGACAAGAAAAAGAAAGAAGGTACTACTGGAATACGTCGGCAACTAAAGGGTTAACAGACATATGCTGTATAATTAGGAGATGCATTAATGATTATGAATAGTAAATGATCTGGTGCAAAGAGAAAAATTTAGTCAAAGGGACATGTACCTATCTTACATGTTTATTAGTAACTGTATAGAACTAGAGAATTCTGCTATTAAGAATCTAGCATTATTGGTGTAAATACTTCCAAGGGTACATCAAATTGTAATCTTTCATACGACATCCATCAAACCAGGCTGGAGATTTTGACAAACATTAAACACAGTAAGGAGGCAATTATGTATGCATGATTTAATCTGCAACTAATTAATATGCAAATTTATTCATATGTTAGTTACTAAATTAAAAATGCAAAGAAGCCCTTATGGTGATTCTCGAAATTTTGCACAAACAGAACATTTAAAATGTAAGAAAAATGAAGGTTTTTTTGAAGCCTACCCCACACTTTTGGTGTCTCTAGAACCTGTTGCATTAAGAACACTAAAAAAAAAATAGTGTTTAAATACTAGATAATAATTTAAAAGGTGTGCTAATTTCATGTGAGAATGTGGGAACAGAAAGGTTAATCAGAATTCGCTCGAACTCTTAAGAGATGCTCTGTAATTATCAGACAAATGGTCTTCTCTCTCTAAGCCTCGTTCCCTGCTCCTGGGGTTGTCGGAGTTGGTCATCTTTCCTGATATCGTGTGTAAACGTTTGGAAGTTTTGAGAGGAATAAACAGTATTTGAAAGCAACCGTCTATATTGAGAATTCCAGACTAACACTGAGACCATTTGGTGCTCACTAAACATGCAATTCTCTCCTCAAGATGGCAACTCGCTCTTTTCGACTTTGGGAGCAGCTCTCTGCAAACAGAGATATACTAGGGAAATCTTGAAAAGGTTGGGAGTTCTCTATCACACATTCCCCAGAATCTTCAAAGATGTAGTGTGGCTAACGGAAGAGCAATAGCCTCTCAAAGAGTCAGGAGGTCATTTCAGCCGAATATAATCTGACCATTTTAGCTCTGTATTCCCAGAGTTCAAAATGGATTTGAATTTTTAATGTGAAATGAGGGATGTGGACTCGTGATAATTTTAAAATATCTTCGGGTGTCTGTGTACTTGGGAGCATTCTGTTTTGGCAAAGGACTGCCTTCTGGAGGATTGGACTTTCCCAGGACTGATCAGCAGCAAGACTTTCCGTGGACCCACTCTCCTCTGATCACCTTTGCACCTATAGAGTGCCTCTGACTGCCATGGATTCATCTCCTGATGCTGGCTGCTGAAACATCTGTACTGGCCTCAAGAAATCAAGACAAGTCAACTGTACGAGAAAAAAAAAACACGCACACACACACAATAACAGCTTCCACCGCTCTTCCCAGGGCACTGAACTCTAACCCATGTTTTTTTTTTTTTAAAGAAAGAAAAGAAAGAAAAGAAAATCGCCATCAGTCTCATCTCTGCCAAGTGACACACAAAAAGGAAGTTAACCATTGGCTGTTACTTGCATTCACAGTCTGACTCCCATTTCCCAGCTTCCCTTAGCCCGTTCGGATGCCAAGCGGACTACAGCTTGCCCATTTCATTTCGACCACGGCAGCCAAAAAAAGCACCGCCCCGCCGCGCGACGACAAGCAGTCTGTTTTGATATTAGTACCTCAGTGTGTGCTGTAAGAGAGTCAGATGTCCCCAAACTACGTGCCCTCCCCTGAGGGATTCTGTCCTGGCCCTCCTTGGCCAGAGCGATGGAGGGCATGCCACAAACCCTTAGCTATGAGAACACGGGGAACAGAAAGGCACCGTTTGCTGCGCGCAGGCAGAAGTGGCTATGGATGTCTCCTCTGCTGGGGTCAGGATTCGTGCCCTCTGTTCAGCATTTTGAAGCGAGGTAGAACTATGAACTCAGATTCTAGCCCCTCCCTGCGAGCCAGCTTTCATGAAGGAAGGGAGTTATATAAGGAAGCTTTTTCTTCCATAATTTAATTGCAGTAAATGCTAGCTAGTGAGTATCAGGTTTTCTTTTTCTTCCAGGAAAAGCAGGGGGGTAGGTGGGTTCAGAAAGGTTTTTTGTTTGTTTGTTTGTTTGTCTCGTTGGTGTGTGTGTGTATCTGTGTGTGTATGTGTGTGTGTGTGTGTGTGTGTGTGTGTGTGTGTGTATGTGTGTGTGTGTGTGTGTATGTGTGTTTCTTTACTACTTGTGAAGGGAGTGGGGGCAAGCCAGTAACAGATTCTTTTCTTCTTCCCAATACATTTGGGTTTCTCTGCACTAAAAATGTAGGGTCAGAATCTAGTCTTGTGAAACCACAGAATGCCTCAGGCTTCTCTCCTGCCCTTTGCGGCACCAAGGCTCCCTTTTGTGAGTGCTGAAGGAGCCTAAGGTAAGGGGTACAACTGCTGGGTACTGCAGAAGTCTGGGGACACTGGGCCTGGGGGCTCCTTTGATTTGTTTGTTCAGGTGACTCACTTTCTGTTGTGACCAAAACTGAACATAAAGCTTTTTAAAAGCTTAAATGTACACATTTCTGCATTCATTACACAGTGTTAAATCTAATTTGTTCTTTTTACTGTCACAGGAAGCACATGTTTAAAGCAATCTGTTTCCTCATGTGAATGCTTTCCTGTCTGTTTTAAAAAAATTGCGACATACTTTACCCCGAGTAACCAAGAGGTGATCGTAAATATCCCTAAATAGCATTAAACAGATATGAAAGACATTAACACTTTCGGAATGCCAAAGTAGTATTAAAAAAAAAAATCCTAGCAGATGCTCCTGGGTCAAAAAGTGAAATGTGTGTTTCCTGGAAAAAAAAAAAAAAAAAAAAAAAACCACACACACACCACTCTCATCAGAGCCATAAATGAACTGCGAGTGGAGAAGTTTGGTGTTGCTGAACAAAACGGGGATCATTTGGGGGAGCAGCACGAGCCCTCCACTGCCAGTGCATTCACTCCATGAAGAGACAAAGTGCAATGAAGTTTGGAGAAAGCCAATATCCTTTGTAATCCACAAGGTGGCCAGGACTCCAAAAGAGGGGGCGGCTACCCTGGACCCGGCAGCTTCCTGGGGGTGGGGGTGGGGGTGGGGGCGGTCACCAGCCAAGGACTTTTCCTGAGGAGTTGAACCTGCTGCCTGGTTGCTAGGGATGTTGAGCGCAGGCTCCTCCCAACCCCCAGCACCTGTACAAGGATCCTTTTATTCTTTAAAAGCAAGAAGAGTTCACTAACCGGCTCTTGCTTTTTTTTGAACTGTTTTTAGTTTCCCATAGGTGATGAGCAAAATTACTTTTCTTTTAAGAATTCACCAGTGGCACTGAGGACAGACACACACACACACACACACACCCTACAATACAGCAGTGGCTGGAATCCAGAAATTATTCAGCTTTCCTATAAAGTGCCTGTGTGAGCGCATGAACATATTTAATGTCAGACATGGACCTAAACTGCCCTAAAGACAGTCAGCTCTTCTTTCTGTGATAAATACAAGCCAAGGAGGCCACCAAGCCCTGGCTGATCCACACACCGTTATCCTGCCAGATGCCATTAAAAGACTTGGCCATCATCTTCCTTTGGGCTAGGAATGTGAGCCACACCTACAAAGGTAGCCTGGGCAGCACTCGTGAGGAAACAGATTTCTGACCGGTTCGAGAATACCACTTACACACAATGAAGGAAAGACCATGCGCCTCTCAACTAATTGGAGGCAAGGCTGACTTAGACACAAACTAATGTTGACTATAAAAGCAAGATATCAGGAGTGGTGTTGGGTGGACATCTAGGCCTACTGTACTTACGGCAGCACCTATGCAGAGCTGTATGGCTCGTCATTAAAGAAGGCTGACCGAGGCCAAGATGAAGGAACCCAAAGAGCATCCGAAGCAACGCCCGAAACAGAAGCAAGCGACCAGTGCTGAGCCAACATCCTGTGTGCAGCTGAGTCTCTGTTCTGTCGTGACCTGCTCTGACCTCAGCCACCCTGTTAGATTATTTCCCATCAAATGGCAAAAAGAGGGGTAGCTTCCTTGCTGCTGAAATTTCCAGTTCATCGTGCAATGGTGATACCACAACCAAGCTATTGCATACTCATGTCATGTGTAGCTAGTAAGTAGTGCAGTGAACTCCAGGTAAGCTGACCAGTCCCCATGTCTCAACCACTCTGTCACCTAGTCTCTGTATTTCGGAAAACAATGCTCTCATGGGTGCTTGCCTTTACCCCCCTTGGAGCTGCTCCACAGGGGTTGTACGCAGGACCACATGGAGACATGGGTGGTCAGTCCCCAGGGAGGCGAAAACTTTGATATTTTAATCTGGGTAGTCAAATGCTTTTAAAGCAGAGATGGCTCTCTGGGGATTAAACTTGGGAGCCTTGTGCATGCTGGGCAAGTACCTTCCTACCCTTGCCAAATGCTGTGTTAACAATATTCTTAGTGCAGAGTGTCCTTGCCCTACACAGGGTGCTGAATGGCTGTAGGCAGCAGAGACAGCATCTTGTTTACAGCCTGTGTAGCTCTCAAGCACCTCTCTCTCTCTCTCTCTCTCTCTCTCTCTCTCTCTCTCTCTCACAAACACACACACACACACACACACACACACACACACACACACACTGCATGGTCTCCTATATGCAGGCCTCAGCTTCTTTACCCAGATGTAAGGCTGCAGCTGCCAATGAGTTCTGCAGGATGACATACTGTCACTCAGGATGTTGCTATGAGTGCACTGCCACCTTTACTCACAGGCACGACGCACATTCCCAGGTTTGCCACCTAATAGGGGCGCTGAGGGCGCGAAAATCCAGCATCAAGTTAGGAAGGGCCGGAGCTCCTATCAGGCTCCGCTCCTGTTAACCCTGGACTCGTTCCACGGAGATGGCCTTGCAAGTCACACTCAGAGGTGTTGTGCTCAGCTTGTATGGGACAGACCAGAAGCTCATGCTTTACCTGACTCAAGGTGGGAACAAGTGACTGATGGGACAGTAAGAGGTTAAAAGTGACAGAAGTCTACTTGTGATGTCATATGGGCTTTTCAGTTTTCTTAATGCAAGCCTTCCTTTATAAGGCCAGCCATGCTTAAAAGGCAATGACACCACACCCAATTTCATAAAGAATGAAGGACTAGTAAGGGCACAGTCATGTGTAACAGCTCATGGACCGTCTAGTCTTTAGTTTGAGTTACAGCAAATCTGACAAAATATAAATGAAGGGGCTGGAGAGATGGCTCAGGGGTTACGAGCACTGACTGCTCTTCCAGAGGTCCTGAGTTCAATTCCCAACAACCACACGGTGGCTCACAGCCATCTGTAATGGGATCTGATGCTCACTTCCTGTGTGTCTGAAGACAGCTATGGTGTACTCATATACACAAAACAAATAAATCTTTTAAAAATATGTAAATGAATGGATCAAATGTAATAGGAATGTATGAGAACAAGAGCGTGGGAGAACACGCACTTTCCATCCCACTGAGAAGCCTGGAGTTCCTGGGTATCCTTGAACAAACATACCAATGTGACTTTGTTTGCCTAGCAATTGCCTATTGTGGTCTGAATTTTACAAACCTTAACACTTCTGACCTACAGTAAATGCACTGAATTTCATTTCATGTATCAATGAAACTATAGATAATATGGATTGCTATCTTGGGTACTTATACAAATAAACTTCATGTTCAAGGTACCATGTGAGGGACCCATGTACTTTCAACAACAAAATTTTACCCATAAAGTATATGCCTGTGTATTAAGTGGCAGAACTCATAGCCATTTCGAACCTTATTTTCAACTAGTACGGAAGTTACTGCGGTTGGTTTATTTTCAATGCCGGTGATGATGGTGATTACCAAGTCACAAACACGCAGCTCTTTCGCTTCGATGAGCTGAGTACCAGGTACCACCTCAGTTAGGCTTTGATTCCCTTTGCTTAGCGTTCCAAATCACTAGAGTTTGTTGAAACGGCAGCCTAGGCTTTAGACACTACTTGTTATTGAATTATTTTGTTCCTCCAAGTTCATGTCGTAATGAGCAAACCAGAAAATATTATTGAGCCCCATGTTAGCACACCTGGGCACCTGTGCAATGGCCCAATTCCCCAAACAGGGTTACTTGAAAACATTACCGCCAAGAATCAGCCACCTACTTGAAACCGCTTTCTCCTAGCAGCTAATGATATAATGATATACTGTGCCGATCAGGAGAATGAGAGCCATTACAATATTATTATAAGTATAATCCAGGAGGCATATTTAAAATGATATGGGCTGGGAGGGAGGAGGATGCTTCAGGCAGGCAGATACTCTTTCACAGAGGATATCAAAATCATTGTTCCAAAAGAGCATTTTCTGAAAATTTCTAAAATGTTAACAGCAAGTAGTGATGAAATAGCCTCTCTCTCTCTCTCTGCCTCTCTCTCTCTCTCTCTCTCTCTCTCTCTCTCTCTCTCCCTCTCTGTGCGCGTGAGAGAGCGAATGAGAATGGTACCAATTTTCGTGACTGAGTGTACTATGAGGGTCTTTTTTCTTTTTCTTTTTTTTTTTTTTTTGAGAAAATAAACCTTTCTACTATGAATCCATACTTCACAAGGATGTGCCCTTTAGTCAGCACCAGCGTGGCAGGACACCACGACATTTCCCCACCAGTTAGCTTTGAAGACAGGTCTATAAAGCTGAGGCGCGCCCCTATTTTTCTCCAAATCATCAAAATAATCTCCGAATAATCAAAACACATCTACTGAAGCTTCGCACACCCAGAATCTCTCCTGAGTGCCCCGGAGGCTGAGTCATAACTTTAAAATATATATATATATTGCAAAAGTACAGCTTTCGCTTTTGTTTCGGACTGACATCTAAACACCTGGACAGAATTTAGCTCATCCCAGCTTTCGGCTCTGAGGTGGGATGCAGGGAATCGTCTGCAGTACCTTAACTTCCATGAAGGGGGCGTGTGTGCTCAAGTGAAAGCCGGCAGGGCTTGCTATGCCCAGGAAGCAGCTTTGAAAGGGAGAACACCATCATTCCCGTGTTGCTGTTCGGAGATCAAACAATCCGGTCCTTAAAACTACAGAATCTGCCTGCGTCTTAGGAAAGTTCCTGCTCTTTGAAAGGGGACACAGTGGCTACACAGACACGCCCTGGACAGTACAGACCCAGGCTATTCCTTTGAAATACGGACTTAAAATTCAATGCAATTTACTCTTAAAATGAAACAAAGCAGGTGCCAGTCAACAGCCTGCCTATGGTTAGTCTGCCTTAGGAAAATACAACTTTGCTCTTTTTGATGAAATCGCATTTAGCCCCCCCAGAGGTCCGTCTCTGATTTATGACTTCAAATAAAACCTTTCAAATTCTGTGGAAATTGTTTCAAATTGTCACCGACTGGAAGGGGATTTTTTTTTTTTTTTTTTTTTTTTTTTTTGCTGTTAAAATCTAAGCACTGCTCAGTCTGTGAACTTTTAATAGCTAGAAGGAAATGGCTCCCAACCAAATATCCTGTCCCCATCTCTGTATGTCCATAAACAAGAAATCCATAGAGAAGCCAGATGCTCCAAAACAAGCTTTAACATTGCAAACTACATGAAAGTCCCAGGACCATCCTCCTCCTGAGGTAAAGGAGCCCTGCAGCCAGTGTCTGTAATTAAACCGCTAAGAGTTCAAATTTCCACACCAAATTATGCTGCTCTTCAGTGGAAGTGAGAAAGAAAGTGCAAGCTGACAGTTCCCTAAAACGTATTTCTCTTTTCTCAACACGGGAGCACAGATGTATTGTTCTCGCTGCTGAGCTCTTAAAGGACATCTTGGTAAATCTTAATAGGTAACACTGAGTCTGAAAACTTAATCACAAAGAGTCATGTGCACTGGAGAAGGCTCGGGGCATTATGTTGCACGCCTACCTTAAGGGAGGCAACTGAGAAGAAAAAAGCAGCCTCCTGCCCCCAAACTGTGAGTGCGCGAAAAGCACACGCGTGCACACACACACACACACACACACACACACACACACACACACACACACACACATACTCTCTTCTGGCAGGAGGAATGAAATGGTCTGGCTTCCTTGGAGATTCTGAAGTCTATAACTTTTTAATTTGCAAAGACAAGCTCTGAGTAGACAGATACAGGAATCTGCCCTCTGTGGCAAGTCTTCATTTTTGTCCTGCCGACTTTTATCTTTCTTTTTCCTCTTCAGATTTAAAATATGCACACCGGCAGTCTCTAGAAGAAGGGGAGAAAGTGTGTTCCAAAGTTGCAGGAAAGATTATTCTGAAATTCCCAACAATACTGAAATCTTTTAAGGAAACTTCTGGAAGCCTGGAATGCCAAATGCCAAATGGTGCATATTTCCTGTCTGTGCTTTCTGAAATACTGAGTCTCCAATGCAAAGAGTATACAGTCCTCCTGTATTTACTTCATACCCCAGAAGCTCATACAAAACTTAACGTTTTACTTAGCCTCTAAAAGCAATAGAGAGGATGAGATTGGTGTCCAGAAAAACACATTACTGAACTTAAAGCTTAAGAGTGGATTAGTGAATTCTGCATCTCCTGCATGAAAAAATAAATAGTTCGTGACAATGATTTTCTCGGCTCTTACAGAATCCATGGTGCTGTGTTCTATATGTTGTATAAACTGGGTGGATATTTCTTGTCCTATTTGCACGATTTAATTGTATCTCCTTCCTTACTGTATCTTTTCAGAAATTATTGACGCCATTTATGTAATCAAATCTCATATTTTAGTATTTTTAGCTAGAATGTGAGCACACCAAGTTCAAAATTGATGCTTGGAGCTGACCTGCTGTTAATGTAAACCATGACGGCTGTGTGCATCATCACTACGGTTGTGTGCATCACTACAAGAAAATAACCTTGAAGACACCTTCTAGTCTATCTTACAAGACCAGCTGCTTCTGGAGTTCCCGACACAAGCCCTAGTCCAGGTAGCTGATAGATAGTTTACTCATGTCACATTTAATATTGCCATAATCATACTAAGAAGGGATTGTATTTCTGCTTGGGTTAAAATGTGTTGATATGAAAATGTGTCACACGATACAGAACAATGTGTCTGTAATTTCCTTAAGACAACTGTCAAAAGGCATGATGGCCAGCATGTTTTAAAATAGTGTATTTTTCAACCATATAACTTCTGGGCTCCTACTAAGAAATAAACAAGTTAGCAATTTCTCTTGAGAAATCATTTGACAAAACACTTGAAAGTATGAATTTACTAGTATATTTAAAATCTTCAATTTTTTAATGTGATTTTTTAAAAATCCAAGAAAATAAATACTGTCAATATTTTCCACTTTCACTGATGTATCTGATAATCTTTCTATAAAAATAGAGTTAAGTCCAGACAGAAAGATTGTATTTTACCTAAGGATTCATGATGCTTGGGGATCATATGGTATCATGGTATCAAATACGTGCTACGGTTTTGTTTTCTCAAATCCACCTAAGGACCCACTCATGCCTCAAATTTTCTTGGAGATGCTCCAGCCTTATTTTAGGATCTTTTCCTCAGGATCCACGCATCCAAAATTATCTCGGACCACTTAAAGCTTGTCAGTTCCTCCTGAATTAAACATAAATAAATAAACCAGAACTACAATTCAACACGGAAATTAGATTTTACTGAAAAATTTAGTTTGTGAAAAAATCTCACTGGCGATGACAGAGACCATAAAATAGCTCACAGGGTAAACCTTCATATTTCCAGGTTCTTACAATGTTTCAGAAACACTGAAGGAGCCTATGAGAAGGTTCACAGTTAATGCGGAGACCAACTCCACAACTGTCTGAATTCCAAAGCTGTAACTCTTCATACTTTCTGATAAAATGTAGATGATTACAATTTGAAGATGAAGGCTTTGAATGTTTACATGTTAGTGGGCACGATACAATTTCCAAACGGCATCTGCTCCTTTTTCTGTGCATTTGATAAGAATATTTTTAAGTGGTACACTTTGGAATTTGTTCCTTTCTAGACTTTAATTCTACTATGTTAATTTTTAGGTTTTTTTTTTTTTAAGTGTGGATCATTTCTCCTAAGCTGTAATTTAATATGGTTCATTTTTTCTCTGCATTAATACATGGCTCAATTGGTGTGATTATTGGGCTATTCACAAACAAGAAACTTGCTGGAAAGGGTAGTAGAGATGCCAAGTGCCAAGATCACAAGGAACTATGGTTTAAAGTAGACGATCAAGATCCAGAGATCTAAGCAGACAAGAAGTTCACATGTAGATTCCAAAGGCTGGAAATGGGGAGTGATCGGTGGCTTCAAGCACCACCACAGCTTCATTGCTGAAGTCCCTTCAGACGAGAAGGGGTATGAGATAGTGGGACAGGGCTGCAAGGGTAGCGAGTTACCGTGTGGGAAGAAACCAGGACAACCTTCTGCAGCAGGAGAGGGAGCTCAAGTATCATTTCCCACAGTCTTTCCTTAACCAAAGTACCTGGGTCATCCCTCCAGAGAGCCTGTCTTCTCTTCTTCCATGGCTCTAAAGACCTTTGTGGATGATGCTTTATATCATCTTGTGCCAAGCCTTCACAGTGACTCAAGGTCGCCAGATGTGGCACACGGCACAAATGCTTGTTCATGCCTTGTACTAAAACGATGACACGATACTGAGCCAAGTTCTCTGTCTCTGTCTGTCTCTCCTCCCTCCCTCTCCCCACTACCAGTCCCTTCCCTCTCATCTCAGCCTCCCCCACCTTCCCTCTCTCTGTAGGCAAAGCAGAGCTTTTAAACAAAGCTAGGCAATTCTCCCCACCTCCTTGACCCAGATAGCCTGAAAGAACCGAGAGAGAGAGAGAGAGAGAGAGAGAGAGAGAGAGAGAGAGAGAGAGAGAGAGAGAGAGAGATCTCCATCTCTCTCACTGTTGTATTACCACGTGTGTCTGTGGGATACCAACCACACTGTAAATGTTCCTCTCTTAGTCTATGAAAGAGAGAGGGGCTATTTCACTGGGGCTAGGGTATGGGTTGACATTGATAGGTTGTAATAGATTTACTACTATTTATACTGGTAAATGTGTATTTAAAGAGAACATCAATATCTTTAATCTGATCACCATCAGAGAGTGCTAGCCCAATCTTCTACTATCTGCTACACAAATACTCAAGAATGTGTTGAAACAAGGTTTAGAAGGATCTTGTATCAGACACGTTGCATAATTTGGTTTGAACTTAAAAAAAAAGAATAAGGGAGATGGAGATCTAAAAATACAGAAATCTAGATCTACTAGAGCCAAAGTGCTACTGTGTCTAGCACAGTTTCCTGAAATCAAGTAAAAATACACACGTGATGGGGGCAAGGCATGAGATCTGCCTATCAGTAGTAGAATACAACAAAGCTAATGGATGCTATGTAAACCCCAGCCCCAAGACGATGGAGATGCTCTAGAACTACCAATTAAGCAGTGATGGGAGCCGGAAATTGCTCAAATTTATCTTATTCTTTCTGCCTAAACCTTAACTGGATTTTTATCATATTTCTAGTCTTTTGAAGAAGGGCTATAATACATCAATGTATTGCTTAGGACTGCTAACACATTTAGCCACAAAAAAGTTCTCTCAGAAGTGATAATTCTAAATCGATTGTCCATCAAAAGCCAAAACTTGAATAATATAAACACGTTTCTAATTTCTAATAGTCATATGTTAGAAGAAAAAGATTTTCTTAGCATAGTGCGATGCGATATGCCACAAACAGCAATAAAAAGCTCTTGAAAATGTTTTTGTAGAGGCCAGCTAACTAGAGAGAAATATTTATATTTATACTTAAATATTTATAATGAGTTAAGAGAAGTTACTGATAATTGGTAATATTGTAGCCACTTCAAATAACTCCTAAGAAACTGTGAAGATTTCTGTAGATTTTTTTTGCAGTAAAACAAAACAAACAAACAAACAACAAAAAAAAACAAATCACAAACAAATACAGAAAGCCCAAAGTTTATTTTCACCTGAGGCATAGATAAAATGAGATAACTCGAGTTCTAGTGGCTCCTGCTCAGAGTTACAGTGTCACTAACAACCAGCCATCCTTTGAATGTTTTTAATATTATCAGGGTTAAGTTATGTTCAAAATCTAAACAACTTCAAGGACTTTATCGCTTGAAGCTGTCCTTAAAACTATTCATCTAAAATTCTATCTATGTTAGCTCTACCACTAACCTCAAGCTGAAATTGTGCCTCCAAAAGCAGCCAATCTGAATGAAATATAGGAACTCAAGAAATAACAACACGGTACAGTTTTAAGTGACATATTGATATTCTAAAATGACTATTTTATATGCCATTGGCAGTTTTATTTACACAATATTTTTCCATATTTATGGCTAATTTTGTGGAGCTTCTTCAACATTATCAAGTCTGATAATCAGCATACAAAATTTGTGAGGTTTTTCTTTTGATACGACTTATTCTGATATATTCATTTAATAATTTTTTGGATGAGCTGAACTGAAATCAAGTCAAATACACAGGTGTGTGGGTTAATCTAGCACATTTGCAAAACCCATTATTCTTCCAATTTACTAAAAATGAAATAAAACCAATGAGCGCACTGATTGGTAATACATTTTCAGAAATCTAAATATAATTTTGTCTTAAAGTATAAGAACTTATAAGGCCCATTAGCCTTTTTTTTTTTTAACACATTAGAAGATCACATTAAAACTGCCTTTACATGTATAACACTGGAAGGAACAGAAAAAAAAAACAGGGAAAAGAGAGAGGAAATCATATTTTTATTTTACATAAGGAGAAGATTACTAGCAATGGATCCATTATAAACAAATTAAATACTCAGAGGACCTAAAATTTGCAAATACATGAACTCAAATCAATATATCATGCATTTCCTGTGATCATAACCAACTTTTCCTAGGTCAGGACCTGGGGCATCGCATCAGCGTGCCCCCTCCTCAGCCCCAGGTATCACAGGTTCCCAGAATGCTTGGGTTTCAGCTGGATTCTCCTAGCCTCACTTTTGCAAACAGTGACCACCTTTGCAGCTCTTATTCATCAACCTCTTCAGAAAATAGAGACATTCTCCCTGCACCCTGGGCTGAAACCCATGTAATTTTTTCCCTAAATCCGCTCCACAAATCTCCTTTCGCATGCAAATCCATAAATCATCATAATACTGACAAAGAATGTAACTGACACAGGAAACTAATACTCTCGCTCTCCAAAGCCCTGGACAGGTAAATCTCTGCAACTTGAGGCACCCTTTTCAAGGCTCTCTTCAGAGCTTAACTTGCTGAGTACCAACAGAGGCCTGGAGCCTTCTGGCAGGGGCCATTAATCACCACAGTGAGGGTCAGGTAAAGCTGGTCGCTCCTACCTTCTCCACATTCTAGATGCGGCACACACAGCAGCTCTGGGCGCACGGAACCTCATTGACTTTGTTAGCCTTCTACTGACACCAAACAGAACACAACAGACAGAGAGTACGGAGCAAAAACCAGGCAGTACTTACTGAAGACGGCAAACCCGGAGGAACTTTTCGGACTTTCTTTGTCTGTACCTCTGAAAGATAACGAAGAAGCCGTGAGTTCCCACGGGCCCAATTCTCCAAACGAAAAGATGTCAAACCAGGATCTTACAGAGCTTAGAGCGGACTTTCTTTAATCGACATCCCAAGTAGCTCCAGCAACTATCTCCCCTTTCATGCTACCACAGAGAAAATGGCACTTTGCTGGTGAAAAGGAAGAGACAGGATCTACCTTGCGACTACTTTGTGTTTTTAAACACAGGTTTCTTGTGTGTGCAGTCAAGTGACACATGCCAAAATAATCAAACATTTAAAAAAGTTATGGTGCTGTGTAAATGGGTACCATATCCCCTGGGGGAATAGGAGAGGCATCAAGCTGAGGACTGGCTCAAATATTTTGGGATGGAGGTGGGGGGGTGTCCTTTGGGCCAAAGTAGGGGTAGTGTAGCATTTTTTTAAGTGAACTTAATAAAGACTCCATGCATTCAAACAGAAGAGGACCTTACCCATGGCACTACTGTGAAGAGGCCTCCGGCGGGCATTATTGCTTGAATACTGATAGTACTGGGAGCCAGGTTTGGTGGGCGAAAGGGTTCCTGGATTGCCCATATCCATGTCCCCTCCGAGGAGACTCTGCTAGAAGGAGAAAAGCAAAAGAAAACAAACATAGGCCTTAAAATTTTTTGCATTTACCACCTCGCACCTGATTGTGAGCAGAGCAATACAGAAACCAGCATTTGCTGAGCCAAGACAATTAAGAAAACAACTGCCAAAAAGGCTAAAGCTCCGGAGAAGCTACCATCAAACTGGGTTTTCTCAACTCTTTACTTTAAAGAAGGTAGATGGTACCCCCTTAAACCAAATCTATTTTTAAAAAGCATTTTAGATGATTAAGAAAAAAAAAACAAACAAACTTTCATTTCATAAGAAAGCGTCATTTCTCTAAGATGGATGTCTTCCTTCTCCATACTTAGGCTCCGGTCTGGGAACTATTCAGACCTGTGTTTTGACAGGACCAACCTGAATCTCATTTTTTGAACACATACGGTGTTCCCAGCTGCACACACTGGGCGACAGTGTGGGCAGTCCACTTCCTATGGGACACATCCTGACCACCGAGGACTTTACAAGGCTCGCGCAGAGCACAGAATGCCAGATGAGTGCAGAAGAAATTCAAATCCCAGGGCAAACTTTCAATGTGATAGCAAAAGGAGGGATTCTCTACAAACGGGGGAAAAAATCCGGGAAGCTCTCCTGAAGACTACCAGAAACTGAAACAAATCCCCTGCGGAGTCAACGTTTACCTGAACACTAGAACATTCCCACAACATCATCAAGTTGTCACGGTGTGAAAAATTGCTAAGCTTTTGAAAAATGATGACATAAGACAGATTACATAATATTGCATTTCCTAAAAGCTACATAGGAACTTACCCACAATACACAAACCGCCTGATTATACTCTGCATTGGACACATTGTTCTTTAAATTATTCTGATAGGCAATAAAACAAGTGTAGATAGTACCATTTATATTAAGGACAAATTTGCTATTTAATAAAGAAATTTTAAAATTAAGTACTAAAAATCTAACTTTATCGTTACTTGTAATCAACTTTTACTGACTGAACTAATTACTGTCCTTGATAAAGTACAGAACGTGTTTTCCCTAATCTAAATTCTAATCACCATGTCACTCACAACAGACTTAGGGATGCTTCACTAACACACTATTCACATGCAAAATACTCTAAATAGGCCAATTATGACTCTGCCCCTGTTCCCTGGTTAACCCGCTGAGAACTGAAAAATTTCACAAGGCAGTCACCACCTAAAACAAAGGGTCCTTGTTTTAAATTAAGACAGTCTTTTTGATTCCTAAATAGCTCAACAAAGTGGCATGTCTTCCAGTGCAAGCAGTTGGTCAAATATGACCCATAAGCTGGGAAATAAAAGTGCAAAGCTCTCCTAGCTACCACTATATAGATAAATATTATACAGAGAGCTGACCATGGTGGGGTTTCTGTGCTATTGGTGAACACTATGTAACAGGATAATCAGCCATTGGCATGCCTATCTTTGCTGCTTCAAGCTTACAACATGTTCAGGGATACACAATAAACATCACTTTCAAAAAAAAAAAAAAAAAAAAGAAAGAAAGAAAAAAAAAAGGAAAAGAAAGACTGAAGAAGAGATTCTAGGAGTGAAAACATATTTCTGAGTAGCCAGTTATCAGTTCTCTGCTAGCATTTTGGTGTCAGCGACTAAGGATGAAAATTGGGTCATTTGCCAGATAAAAAAATCTAAAATGAGCACACTCAGCTATTGCCTCTCTCGAAGATGCAGAAATATTAACATGGGCAAGCTAAAGCACCACACACAATACGACCAACTTTTCCAGGGATTGGGGGTTTAGAGGTCCAACCTCAAACGTTTTAAAAATCATTTTAGGTATTCAAATATTGAGAATCTCAACCTGAAATTCCACTTGAGAAATTCTTATTGACCAAAATCTACATTTATTTGTACATTAATCCAAGATTTTTTTTTTTCAAAATCTCCACTGATTAAAGTGTGAATGGTATGAAGTCACTGCCTCTCCATAAATTGGTAAATCTACAACTGAGTCTTCATTTTATTAGGAAAGGAGTTTGAAGACAATAATATATTGTTGTTATTGACTATTTTCCAGTATGCTGAGCCTCCTGCATTCTAGGCAAAGGATCTACTGTGAAGTTACCTCATTCACAGCCTATGAAGTCAGACTAGCTTGGTATCTGCCAATAGTGCTGGCACTGTATTGGCCATCATTACTATTATTTCTCCCTTTTTCTCTCCACCCCACCCCCAAAATATATAAAATCCTCCAGAAAGGGTTGATTAAATATTCCCAAATGTTAACTTTTCTTTTCCCTGGGTCTAGCCATGGGTTGATTCCTGTTGGTCCTGGTAGTAAAGGTTTCAGTCCCAGAAAAAGACATTTATATAGTAGGCAAATATAAAAAACAAATGAGAGAGCTGACCCGGGTTTTAGTAGCATTCACAATAGAGCTGTGAAAGAAAGATAATCATAGCCCAGCTAACTGCCTGTGGCTGACCTCCTTGTTGTGGATTTCAAAGAAAGTCTTCCTGTGCACCAGTCAAGCAAAGCAGCATCCAATTTGTCTATGCAGCCACATGAGCTATGTGGGTCCCAGGACCAAAAGCCACAGAACACTTCCCACTAAGGACTCCTGGCAGTCTCACCCTCCCCACCCAGCCCCCCCCCCCCCACCAAAGCACACTCCTGCTTCTTTCTTTTCGATCTGTTTGTGTCCTTGGCTTTTCCACTTGGACAATGGAACATTCTTCTAAAGAAACAAAAGCAAACATTTCCTCAAACTTAAAGGGCCCTAATCACCCCCACGGGGAAAACGAAGATAAAAATATATGTGCTCTCATTGTAGCGTTTACTTGTAAAATGAACAATGGCTATTTACTATTGTTTGGTCTTTATGTCAGACGCCTAACCCTCTGTGGCAGTGAGAGAGATTAAAAATCATTTCCATTGCTGAAATGAAACACTTGGGTACATGAATGTTTAAGAGTCAATGACATGTGATTGGGGCAAATTAAATAAAAAGTACACATAAAAGATAAGGCATTCATCTGTTTGTAAAATTGCCTCCAAGTATGTAGAGCTTTGAAAATCAAACTTAGGTTTCATGGAAGTTAAGTTTCAAAGCTGCCTACTCTCAAAATGGGCAAACACATCCTTGCCTGAAATAAGATTAGAAAAGTTCTAGGGTCCTGTTTGGTTGGTTGGTTGGTTGCTTTGGTTTGTCCGATTTTGGCTTTTGGTTTTTGTTCTTTAACACTGGGCCACTTTGTGTTCTACGGTTCTTTTGGGTCCACAGTACTTAGCTCCTCCAGTCAGCCTGGAAACACTGGAAGTGACATAAGGTGCCTCATACAGGCAACCCGTACAACTTAAAGGCATACTTGTAAGCCTGCTTAACTGTTTACATGTGAGGGGACAAGCCGTTCCCCTTCTTCCGGTCCAACGAGAAACAGTTTCAAGCCTTAGAATACATACCAAAGAATAGAACGTACTCACTTTGTTCAGTAAGAGTAAAGGTTTGGAGACCCCACACACCAGCAAAGAGCCATGCCTCACATAGCCATTCATACATGGAAGTCAGGATTCTGGGAGGGTCGAGTCAATCAAATGGTTGTTCCTTTCATAGCATTGTGAACTTGCAGACTCACCCTAGCATCAGCAGAGCCCCGCCCTTATTCCACGTACTGGGAGCTCACTGCCTTCATTCCTTGACCAACTACCAAGCAGTGCCTAGGCAGCGAAGGATGTAAACCACGAATTAAGCTTGGGAAACAGAAGCGGCCTATATCTCAAATTAGATTTATAACTGAATGGTAATCAAAAATAGAAATAACTGTTCCAAGCTTAAATTATCAACTCCCCCCCCCCCTTAAACTAAAATCATCTTGCTTCAAAATATTAATCCATTTCAGTCAGCACTTTAAGTGTAATGGGTGGGTGATTCATTTCTAAAAAGGAAGATTATATTTACCCTTAATTATAGAGATGAGTGAGATCAGAGAGCTATGCACACTGGTTTGGGGCATATGATTAATTTATCTAATAGGGGAATGGCCTTGAATTTCAGAGGTGGGACCTGGGAAAGCCAACAGAGGGGTGGGGTGGGGGGTTAAGAGACCTCTGAGGGAAAAATGTGCCCCTCATTTTCAGGCGTTCTCTGCTTTTGCGTCATTCCCATTACGTTGTGATCTGATATCAGACACAACATCTTGGGGGAGGCTACCGGAGCACAGAGAGAAGCAGGCTCAGATGAAACCAGATTAAGCCCCTTTTCTGAACTTTTGCCAAGTGCGCGCGAGTCTAATTCGTGTTTGGGTATTCTAGCACTCACACAGCTGCGAGTCTATTCTTTCATCACAGGCCCAAGTGATGTATGGTGGCTTTGTATGGCGAGCTGACTCCATACAGGCTTGGGTTTGTTATCGGAATATGGAAATCAAATTCAGCACGGCTATCAAACTTATGAATGTTGGATATCCAGATAGGTACCTAATAGACTTTGCGAGCATTGGGTACAAAATAGACGTGGAGAGAAATTACAAAGTAGATGTATTTAAAACATTGATCGCAGCTGAGGTTTTATCTACCCGGCTTAATTCTGCACAGAATTAGGTTTTCAAAGACAACTGCTGAACAAGATTCCTAACAGCCATGGGGAAGTTTTTGCAAATCCCTATCGAATAGCCGCTGCTGAATTTGCCATTTTGACCACAGAAGGGCCATTGCTGACTTACTTAGTAGCAGGAGGGGGCCATAATTTTGCTGCTGTTCGCACTTACTCGGCAACTAGAATATATCTTGCACCGAAGGGCAATGAAGAACACAGTAATTCCACCTGTCCACTTTCGAACTTCAAAGCTCACGGCTGAAGGTCAGACCTTGGACAGCCTTTATCCCTGATCCCTGAAGGTGCAGAAAGACACTGTTGAGGCCGCTAACTTTGATGTTTGTCCTGGGCTTGGTTTCAGCAAAAGAAAACTTGAAAAAGGAAAAAAAAAAAAAAAAGGAAAGATGGGATGGCAGAGATAACCCCAGGCTGAGACGGCTGCTGGGTGGTAGAGAAAAAATACAAATTATGGAGGTTATACCTTTGCAAGTAGTTTCTTGTAAGAAATTCTAGACATCCCAAGAAATAAACTATATTAAATGTATGCTGCACATTGTGTCTCATAGGAAATCAGAAATAAAACCCAAGCTAGGCCTAGTGAGGCAGTCGTGTTGTCTCAGGTATTTGGGAGGCTGAGATAAAAGGGTTGTGAAAGTTGGGGCGGGTAGGGGCTCCAAGGCCAGCAAGGGTGACTTAGCAAGATCCTGTCTCAAAATCAAAATAAAAATAAAATAAATAAAAAAGAGCTGGTGATATAGCTCGGTGGTAGAGCAGTTCCCTAGACTATGCAAGGCAACAGGCTCAACCCTTACTATATATAATAAATGAAGGAAGGGAAGAGGAAGGAAGGAGGAAAAGCAGGAGAGAGGGAAGAGAGGAGGGAGGGAGGGAGGGACGATGATTGACTCAAGCACAGTATGAAAAAAGGACCAGAGAGTTTGGCACAGAACAGGAGCTCAGAGGCATAGAGACTGACTGAGTACAAGTACCCTCACCTCCTCTGTAAGACGGACTAGTAAGTGGCTTATCAGAGTTATTAGGACTAGAAATGTCCCCCATATGTAAAATGTCCAGTAGAGCCAGTGCCCATCACACACTTCAGTGACCTCCCTGGGCCCAATCTTATCCTCTCCCTTTTCAAATGCCCAGTTGTGGGCTTTTCCTGGCTGCGTATTGGATACTCTTTTCTTCTTCCTTTTTCTTCTTCTAACATGATATAAACAAACAAACAAACTTCTGGGTTTTTGGTTGGGCATTTGCATAATTCCCAAAGAATCCAAGTAACCTTGAACAAATTACTCATTTTAGCAGATTAGATTTCACCAAACATTTCGAAATTCGACTACATTGTCTTTCCTTGTAAAGAAACAAAACACCTTATATTTAAATGTTATAATGCCATACAAAGGTTGCTATGGTAACTGTAACTTAATGTATCATGAGGTAATAGTGAAGTAAAAATCCATGCATTTTTTAATGGAAATTACAACTGCACAGGGATTGATGAGATATATACATCCACCTATTTGATTATTTCTCTAATGAAAGAACAACAACAACAACCCATTATTTATTGTATATACTAAACTGAGTGTTTGGTAAAAATACATCCTGGAAGCGGGGGCCATGTAATACATATTAAAAAGAGGATTAATTTGGTTGTTGGGAGGAAAAAAAATTACCAAAACAACCAGTAATTTAGAATAAAAATATGACTTGAAAATTCCTATGTAGAGCATGCAGAAATTAACAAAACTACTTTCTTGTCCATTAAAACTCTCAGGTTGGGTCAGGAAGTTCATTTACTTTATAACTTTATATAAAACCACCAAAGAGCAGTACAAGCAGTATTTGCCTTGAACTGCTCTTCACTAGCACTAGTGTACCAAAGTAAAACAGGGACACTGCCATGACATGGAAGCATACAAAGGAATTAGCACCAGTCCTGTAAAGACATGGCTCTAATAGACACGCTGAAAACCTTACTTGACCACCACCATCCTGTAAAGACATGGCTCTAATAGACACGCTGAAACCCTCACTTGACCACCACCAGTCCTATAAAAACATGGCTCTAATAGACATGCTGAAACCCTCACTTGACCACCACCAGTCCTGTAAAGACATGGCTCTAATAGACATGCTGAAACCCTCACTTGACCACCACCAGTCCTGTAAAGACATGGCTCTAATAGACATGCTGAAACCCTCACTTGACCACCACCAGTCCTATAAAGACATGGCTCTAATAGACATGCTGAAACCCTCACTTGACCACCACCAGTCCTATAAAGACATGGCTCTAATAGACATGCTGAAAACCTCACTTGACCACGTTGCTACTTAAGTAAAATAAAAGACTGTCAGTCTGTCACATGTCAATCTTTGGCATACTGGATGGGGAGAATTCAAATCCAAGGTTATTGTAAAAAATGTTTGCCTCTCTGGGCAAGGATATAGAAAATCCATTCTTATGGCACTAGCCTCTCGGGGAATGGGGTACATGGGATAAGATCTCCTTCCTGAACCTTGGCAGGGGGCTCTATTCTAGTCTCATGGCCAATCTGCAAGCTGCCCCTATTGTAGAGCAGCAATAAGATCCCCACCTGTGTAGAGGGTGATGAGATCATTCTACTCCACGGGGAAATTGGGACTATCCAGCACAATAGCAAATGCCTAATGAAGTCTTCAAATCATCCCGAAACCCTTTCTTCTGAATAACTGCCCTTCCAAAACTACACACAACCTCTCACTCTATGTGCATTAACTCTTTGCTACCAAACATCCCCTCTTTCCTGCATGTGTGGGTGATCAGAAAGAAATGTGGGGCGTGATATACATGTCAGAATAGGAAATTACTTAAGTTATTCAATGATTGACTCCCTATAGTGCCTAACATAGAGACCTACAGCAGAACAGACCACAGGAGAGGGGAAACACAGACAGCAAGGAGAGGCAGGGCTATAAACACTAAAGTAAGTGAATAACTGTTTCGTGGGTCAACTCCAGGTGTGTGTGTGTGTGTGTGTGTGTGTGTGTGTGTGTGTGTGAGAGAGAGAGAGAGAGAGAGAGAGAGAGAGAAAGCGAGCACAAATCTGTTCCTTTGCTCATTCCTACTGGTATTGCTGCTAATAATACTAACCACAGCCAGAGACAAATACAGATCCTTTGGATAGTAACGTGGCCGATACTGTAGCCTCCAATGTACAGATGGGGACATTTAGAGTGCTATTCCACATGGCTAGCGAGCACTGAGGCCTGTTTGACTTGAAACCGACACTTATGCTTGCCCTTTATGCCCTATTTCTGTGTTCTTTCTGCCCCAAGTCCCTCATCACTAGTTGGAGCTATGAACTTCCACTACTTAGGAAGTACCTCTCGTCTTCCTGCAGAGGGATCATCTAATACAGCAGCATCCATCAGGGCTACAAGTGAACGGTACCAAGCCCCAGGTAACCTGGATATGAAATCATAGTGGGTGTGAGGTTCGTCTGGGACATGATAGTACGATCACACCCACGGTGAGAATTACTGAGATGCTGGGGGAAAGCTTAGAAACTTGTCGTCTGTGATTTCTCACTACAGACTGTGTGGTCCCTCAAGGCAGAAAGTGAGCTCCCTTGTCTCTGTGACCTTGGCATCTGGCACAGTGGGTCCTGGTACATTGTGTGCCAAAAGTGAATGTCAACTGATTAAGTTAACTAATTAGCCAGGGAGTGCGCTTACAGGATTTCAGCTGTTATTGTTATGAACATATTCTCTATCCCATGCCAGTGGACACACAGTCCCTAAACATCCACTTGTGGTATCATCCTAAAATTCTTCTCCTCCCACATCAGATGAGCTTCACTCAAAAGCAAATATGGTTCCTGATGGACAAAGGTCTCATGGAATATTTTCTGCAAAACCTGCCCCTGTTTTCTGGTTATCAATCCAGTCCACCTAAGAAGAGGCGAAGAATCAGAATTGGTAATGTGCATGAAGAAATTAGTTGTGTGCGTTACCAAATCCCTCCTATGGTTATTGGCCTTTATTTTCTTACACGATTCATATAATGAAAATGGATACAGTTCCTGAAACAGGTATGTAGTTGTTGGATAGTCCACTGGTTACAATAAAAGGGCCAGGTTCTCGAGAAAGAACCTGGTAGCAGGGGAAATGTAGGCATCACCTTGCTGGATTCCTACAGCAGAACAGACCACCAGAGAGAGAGGACTACAGACAGCACGGAGAAGCAGTGCTTGAGAAGGCTTCCTTTGTCACATTCTGAGACAGTCTCTTTACACAGCCCTGGCCAGCCTTGAACTCACAGAAATCATCTTGCCTCTGCTGCCTAAACACTGAGATTAAGGGAATGAGCCAGCACACCTGACTCGTGGCATCTTTTAAAGAGAATGGTTCCTCTGAGGAACACAGCATAGGAAACAGTCTGGGAGAATTTGAGGTGGCTAGCAAAGAAATGGCTCTCCTTGGGTTGCTCTAATATCTTAGATACCTAGGCTTTGGGTTCTACTTTATCGACTACTGAAATCAAGTTGGCTTAGAGAGAAGTGAAGCCAGAGAAATGGCTAGAGCAGACTTTGGAAACAAATGGGATCACCATGGAAACCTGAGACAAAGTTCTGAAGCATTTCTTCATGTGAGGTAAAGGCATCTTGTTCTCTTCAGACCACATGGGCCCTTCCTAGAGTGCTGAAACATCCCACAAAAAAAAAAAGGCCTCTGAAACTCAAAGCTGAGTCCATTTCCTCAAGTACAAAACCCTTCTGAGCTCACAAACTTTCAACCTCACTGCATTCCCTAGGCCAGTTTACTCCTAATGCATCTTCCAGATTTCCCTTTACAGTCGGCCAGCTACACTCAGCCTTTGCTATGTGCCCGCTGCTGTCGTGGGCCACGAGTAAACAGAACACTCAGGTGATGGCCATTCCTTAAGGTGGCCTCAGCACAATGAGTCTGTATTTTCCCAACCACCGGCCTTAATCCCCACTTCTTCAGCTTAGCTTTACAAGAGTTGAGTCCTTGAGTCTCCTCAAAGGACCGGTCTTTCTACTCTATGTTAAATAAACTGTGGAGACGAGAGTCAAACATCACCTCCTTGGAAATTTTTTTTCTCGGGACCCTTAAGTCACTTGTCCTCCCCTGGGCCCTAGCACCATTCCCTTATCACAGAGCCTTGGGATTTCAGACAGATGTAGGGAGACTTCTCAGTAACGAACATGCCACTCTATCAACGATGCCAGTCCTGCGGTGAGCAGCAAATATCCACACAGAACTCACTGTAGCTCAAGCTCTGTTGGCTAGAGTAACCCACTTAATTTTCGAGACGCCTTGAGGGGAATCTTACTAATCCCACTTTACAGATGAGGTGGCCTGGGGTAGAAGGAAGTTAACTACCCACCCAAGATTACTTGAAAACTATTTGAAAAACCAATGAACAACCAAATTGTGTCATTTTGCTGACGGTAATTACGCCTCTTGGATTCATGCCGCTCCTGGTAATATCGCATCTGAAATTTTCAACAATTACCTCCCGCTCATCTTTAAATCATAGGCTCAGGAGCCTTCCCTTCTCCTCACTTCACTCTCCATCACCAGCAGCAAGCTTCAGTGTGAACAATTCGCAGCCATGCATTTCACTCTCCGGTTCTGAGTCCCAGCGACCTCCCTATGAAAACTCCACAAAGAACTCGCTGGCTCCATGGAAGAATTGCTTAGTGAAGAAACTCCAACCTGTTGTGCCGTTTACCCAGCACAACCTTCTGCGCACAACCTTCTGAGCAGCCCTTAGAGTGATGAGAAAGGTGATACAAAAACAACCAACAACCAGAAACTTTACAAAGTTAGAATAAGACACGAGTTTTAAGAGTTCTTGGAGGAGCTGTAGAGCATTTGCACATATAAATGTTTTCTCTCTCTCCCTGAGGATGTAGGACAGGTATATTTTTATTGCCTGTTCACATAACACCTCATTATAAATATATTTAGATATTGAGCATGTGGGAGTGACTTGATGAACTAGTTCGCATGCCAGTTGAGCAAAATCCACGAAACGATCCTGTGGAACACACACTTCCAAAGGGCAGAAAGAATTTGGGGTATCAATTTTTCAAAGAAACAAACACTTGGAACTTTTCACACAAAACATTCCCCAGAAAGGGACTTGCGTAGAACTTAAGCTGCCACCTCAGAGTGCCTCAGTTCAGACCGAAGCAAAGCCAGATGAACTTAAAACACGGGAAAGGAGACGACGGTGGAAGAATGCAGACTCAAAAGTTTCCTGACGTGCATCGGAAATATTAATGGTTAGCTAGACATCCGTGCACACACACAGGCATACATGCCTGCACACACCAGGACACACTACTTGACTATTTATTTCCTTTGCAGAACCCAGGGCTTGTGCGTGCAAGGCAAGCACTCTACTTTAATGACGCACTTCAAGCTTCTGCATTTTGAGATAGAATGTCATTTTCCCAGGCTAGCCCTGAGCTCTGTGATCCCAGGCAGCCATTGAACCTGCAGTCCTCCTGCCTCTGACTCTCAGGTAGATAAGATTACAAGTCTGTGTTCCCGGGCTCCACCTTCTAGACTCATTTTGAAACACAAGAGCAAAATGTTTACATTTGTTTTCCATCAATGGATTCTGTCCTCATTTACAATATTTGGGGCACATTAAGGGCTAGAACTAACAGATATACATAGAGATGTCCACGTTTGGGTGCCCTTTTTGTGGTAGCTCACTTCCTTAATGGCTACACCTACCATATTTGGACATCGTCTACAATTGCACTGGGTAAGTATCCTCCAGGCTGTGGGATGAGGGTGGTTTGGGACCACAATGGCAGAACACACAGGCAAAGGGGAATCTTCCTTCCTGCGTAATAGTAAACCTCTTGGGAAACTGTCTATCTTTCAACTTACCCAGGCTCTGATAGGTCAAGGCCGTTTCAGATGTAAACTCTGTATTTCCTCATTCTCTTTGGTCAAATAAATGGAATTTATGTGATGGACTTAAAAGCTGTTTGTGATATTTGGTTATTTATTATTTTTTAAGTTGAGTATATGTTCATTCGTTAACCAGAAGGTCCACAGTCTCGCTGCCTTACTTCTGAGATCCTTGGAGCTCAGGTAACTGCTTGTAGTTTTGTGATTACACATGACCCAATAGGAAAGCATGCTTGTTTGCCTTTTATCTTATGACGTATGACTAGTCACAAGATTAGCTGTGGAAATAACATCTATTTAATTCTTAGATACTGCCTAAAACTCTGCTGGGGGGGAAGTGCCCAGTACATACTGTTTGCATGTGTCACATTAACCTCTCAAAATATATGTACTTCTGAAATTCTGAATAACTATGGTCCAATGATTCTAAGGAAGGCAGTGTACTCTATGAAAGTTCCTCCCCCCTCCCCCCGAAATGCTAAGCCAGCCCAGAGCTACTCAGTTTCTGACATCAGAAGAGATCAGGCACATTCAGAATGATATGGCCACATATAAAACTCCTTCTCCTGCATTGAGGGACATCACAATAACGATCTTTTGATTATTTTGAAATGTGCACACACCTAGATATCTACAGAACACTCCTCATGACTCGCTCAAGATAACTGCACAGATTTGAACTTGTGTGTTTATTTATGGAAGCCTAGGTCTCCCACACAGACAGAGCCGGCCGGCCTTGACGTTGGCCTTGTTGGTTTGCTAGAGAATCTTCGTTCTCAAGATTACTAATCCTATCTTTTTACGCTTAGGTATTTGGATTTTAGAGCTACTTAGATAGATAATGTTTCCCGCTTCTTATTATATGTAAGCACACTGTAGCTGTCTTCAGACACTCCAGAAGAGGGAGTTAGATCTCCTTATGGATGGTTGTGAGCCACCATGTGGTTGCTGGGATTTGAACTCAGGACCTTCAAAAGAGTGGTCGGGTGCTCTTACCCGCTGAGCCATCTCACTAGCTGTTTCATGCTTCCTGAAGGAAGATCTAGACACTCAAAGGCAAAATGGGTCAACCATCTGCATTTCATTCATATGACATGAGGCAGACACCCACCTCCACCAGAACCCACTGAACGCTGTGCCGGGCAAAGTTCACTCCGCATTTGAAACCAAGGTTCCCTATAAATTTCCAGTCTGCAGCTCTGAAACTGTCAAAGCAACCAGGGGCAAACCATCTTGCACACACACAGTGTGTGTCTGTGTGTGTGTGTGTGTGTGTGTGTGTGTGTGTGTGTAGGTTTGTTTACTATTAGACAGGCTCTAACTGAGCTCACACAAACCTTGCTACCCTTTTTCCTTCGGCTAACTCACATACACTTGCCACTATTTCTTTACCTGGATTGCCAATACTGGGTGAAGGAGTTGAGGAAGTGATAGTGCGTCAGGAAGCCCTGCACGGTGCAATCAAGATCCAGGCTCCTATTGTCTGGTGGAAGCTCTGCTCTCCTCCTGTCCTTAGGAGCAGGCCTCACAAGCAGTCATTTCTTTAGTAAGCTCAGGATTGGGTTCTGGGCCTAGCTCCCTGTGCAGATTCATGGATATGCAAGATAAATATGTCAGTGAAGTTTAATCACTCACCTCTTCTTGGGAGACAGGGTAGATCTGAGTACCTTACATGTTCAAGAAGGCTACTTGTAAAATACAAAGAAAAACTAGAAGCGCCTGTAAGAGGCATGACATACTCATACCTATTTATAGGGCAGAGCATTATTAAATTACTCTGTGAGTCTTACAACCTCCGGGGAAGCAATCTAAGCGAGAGATGACAGGAAGTGTCTACAATGGAGGGATAGACGGCAGAGAAACTCACAGAACAATCTAGGCATCTTGAAAATTAGAACTCAGATACTGTTTGTAGCTGGACATAGATGCAAAGCTACAGACAGGGGAGGGTGGAAGGGATGGAGGTAGAGAGTGAGGGCAGGACTGGTCAATAACACTCTATTCCCAGAACTCAGGAAACGAAGGACTGAGAAATCAACAGCCCATGGGCAGCTAAAGCTACAGAAGTACCGTGAGTGGGAAGTCGTTTGTAGTGACAATTCTGGAATTTTGGCTTTCTTAAATTAAAAAAAAAAAAAAAAAAAGAAAGAAAGAAAGAAAAAAGAAATATTCTAAGAATATTTTTTTCATTTTAATCCCAGGTGTCTGAGATATGGGGCTGTTTTAGCTGACTATGGTTTGCCTCGTGCTCTAACAGAGGCATGGTTTAGTCGGCTGCAGACAGTTTCTGTGATTGTGTGAGGTTTGGAATTCTGGGAACTTTTCAGAAGGTAGAGAAAGGCTAGGATTCTGAAAGGCAGGGTTGGTGGACATTCACTGGGATTGGTTGACGTTTGTTAGACCTCAAAGAAAAAACAAGAGAAGGAAACAAGATAAAAGAAATTAGGTCCACAGATCTCTCTTTCCCCTCTATCCTTCTTTCTCTCCTATCTAGTGATAGGGGTGAAATGTAGTGGGGAGGCTGGAATAAAAGGGCAGAACAAAGAACCCACCAAGTAGCAAAGGCCAGCTACACTCACTTATAAAAATAAATTAAGGAAGGGAAGGAGGCGCTACTTAGATTTTCTTCCCTTCTTTTTTTGGGGGGAGGGTGTTAGGGGGCCAACTTGACCCAAAATTACCTTGGAAGAGGGAATCTCGGTTGAGGAAATTGCCCCCATCAGATCTGCCTTTGACTATGTCTGTGGGGCATTTTCTTGATTAAAGATTAATAGAGGAGAGCCCAGTTCACGTGGGTGCCACTCCTGGGCAGCTAGCCCTGGGTAGTACGAGAAAAGAAGCTGAGCGAACTGGGGAGAGCAAGCCAGTAAGCTGCACTCGTCCATGGTCTCAAAAGTCTGCCTGGGTCTCCCGCAACGATGGAATGAACCTGTAAGATGGAAATATTCCCTTTCCTCCCCAAGTTGGTGTTCGTCGGTATTTATCAAAGTAAGAGAAGAGCAAACCAGAACAGAAATCAATCAGTCAAATCCACAAAGTCAGACAAGACACAAGGAAATTATCCTAGCCTTAATATTAAAGGAGGTAGGTTGTGGACTTTCCAAAGATCAAAGAGAGGCAAAGCCCAAGGGCAACCGTCCAAATGCTCCACGGGACAAACGCCATTCCTTTCCTGTTGCTGCTTTGTTTTAGTTTGGGATATTTGTTTTGTTTTTCTGTGACTGTGTAGCTTAGACCAACCTTGACCTCATAATCCTCTTACTCTCACAAGATGGGTTAACAGGTGAAAGCCACTGTGCCCAGAGACAAAAGACATTTGTCAGGCAGCTGGAGAAAGTTCTGGGGTACTCAGGAAGAATCCCTGAGAGCCTTGCCAGCTTTGGCTATGGCACTATGGATGTGTTAAGCAATGGGGTAGATTATTTGTTAGAGATGCTATTTATTTATAGTATCTATAGTCAGAGACACTATGTGTTTATACATAAAATGATATGCTGCCTACAATCTCCTTTAAAACACTTGAAAAAACATCAAGTGGGTAGGATGATGCTGAGGAAGACGGAGCAAATGTTGTCATCTGTTGAAACTGAAGGATGGAGACATGGTTTTACACATTAACACTGATTTTTTTTTTTTTTTTTTTTTTTTTTGTATTTGAAACCTTCCAAATAAAAATATTTGGAGACAAACATATCTATGAAGCAAGTTCTGCTCATTTTCAGACTGAAGAAGGTATTAAAGCTCAGAGCACATGTTCAATACTGGCTGTGAAGTTCAGAGTCCCCCAAGATTTATATTCCGTTCCACTCCCTATAGAATAGAATTTTACAAATTGGCAGAAAGGCAAAGTCTCCAGACACTGTAGACTAAAGGTCAAACAGATGGTCAGGGAAGGAACTAGAAGTCCCCGCTGATCTGGGGCTCCATCACAGAAAGCCCCATTGCTCCTGTACCACAATGCTCCTTCCTCTGAAATCCAAAGGCAGAGATGGCTGAGTCTTGAGAGAAGGTGACATGGTGGGTTCCTCCTAAAACAGCACGCATGCCCCACACGCACACAGGGAAGCAGCGAGTCCTCCCTTTTAGTTTATGCCAATTTCCCACCTGTGCAGGTGCTCCCCAGGAAATCCAGAAATCCAGAAATACTCTAATTTTGGCATTAGCGTAAAAAAATTGGTGGTGGTGGTGGGGGGGGGGGGTTGCAAACAGCAGCTGGATTTTTTTTTAAACTGACATAAATAAAAATGTATTCATTAAATGTTTATGAAAGTCAAAACTCAGCCGCTCACTAAACTGGGTTATTTGGCTACGGCTCAAACATCAGCTTGTCAATCTGTAGAAAAGAGCTGTGTGCTTTTAGCTCGCAATTAAAAAGTGAACATCAAAGGTCTAGCACACATCCTGCAATGGATCAAAGCAGAGCTGCTGCCTCCTCCCCTGAGCTCATGTCTCATCCTACCGACCCTTCACAGAGGAGAAAGAGCTTGCCAAGCAGGGTGCCCCATGACTCAAGAGGACACTCATCCATGCGAGCACATGCTGACCTCCCCCACAACCCCAGAACTACATTAGGATGAGCAATCAAGCCACAAAACCAAAACTAGCTTTCATGGGCTTGCTTACTAAGTATCCAGTGCAAAACCAGCCATTCCAACTGAAGCATTGTCCCTGAAGGGAATATTTAGAAGTCAGAGAGCTGATGGGAAAAGATAGGGGGGATGGGTATAGGGAGCCTGCTTGCCATGCTAGCATGTGGACCTGCACTCTGTCCTCAGCACCCAAGCACAAATTCCGGTGTGATGATGTGTCCTTGTCGACCCCAGCTCTGAGGGGTGGAGACACAAGTGGATCTGTGGCCTTGCTAGTCAGCCAGCCCCTGACCACAATGGAAGGCTTTGTCTCAGCAAAATAAGGTAGAAGGCTCCTGAGAAATGACACCCAAAACATGCACACACATATGTGAATGCACATGTGTACACACACACACATAGGAGACAGGCTCATCCACAGATTTAAAAAAAAAAAGTCTTACAATTCTCAGAAGAACCAGATCAAAGTTACATGAGTCATACAGACTGCTCACTAAAGGCCAGTTGAAAAGTCAGGACATATTGAACACAGACAGAAGGAAGGGCGCAAGAATTTCTAGTGAAACCAAGAGTGTTTACAAATGATTTGAAATGCTTCGTAATGTGATGGATTTGAACGGAGGAGTTTGTTTTCCAATGACCTGTGCTTCAAATTGACATTGGGATATTCCCTGCCCTGGTTCAAGCTATATTGATACCAAATTTATAAACTACATAAAAAGACAGTATTCATTTCCTCCTGTATGGGAGCCCAGCTCTTCTGTTGTGGTTGATGTTTTGAGAGAATTTTATTTCAGTTCAACCCTGGCCATTTCCTGTTCCTGAAACCCTCCTCAGGAAGGCATCTTGTCAGTCGCACCTTCTTTGGTTTTGACATGAGGACTCTGTAGGGAAAGGAAATTCTGAAAGCAAGAAAGATTTTGAAAGGACAGATTAAAATATTCACAACAAGGCAACTAAAGAAAAAAAAATCACTAAAACAGAGGTTTGCCTCCTGGTGGAAATAGGAAACTAGAGAGCTGGGAGTTCTTGAACATTCACTCCTCTTAGCCTTGGCAATCTCATGTGTAGACACCACAAGTGGTATTATGTAAAAAGGGTGAGAATATAGAAGACACATACATACAACCTTCACTGCACTATAAAGTTTCTAAGAGGTATCATAGGTGCAACAATGCTACAGGGTTAAACGTGATTCATGAGTTATGTTAAAAGATGATGAGGGGGAAAAAAGAGCCGAATTCAGCCATGTCACCATTCCTGGCTGAAAAGATTCATGGAGCTGACGTGGCAGAGTCAATAATCAAGGAGATCTGATACAGTGTACAGAGGAACTGATGGGTAAGCCAGGGCAGAAGAAGGTAGAGGGGAAGGCTATGGCTTTGGCGCTCAGATTTTACACGGAGCCAGAGAACATTCAAAGTGGTGGTCAAACAAATGCAATTTAGAAGGAGAATAAAAAGAGAGAGAATTTTAAAAATGTATACCCTCACATTTCTGAATTACATAAGGATATAAAACTCAGAAATGAAGGTTATGCTATTCCCTGCCCAAAGAAAGGCACCATACACAAAACTTTGAATTACAGGACAAGGAAACTATGGAGTCCAGGGTCTAGGTGATTGTTCGTGCATTTTAAATATCAAGAATGAAATACTGATGTTAGCACCACGGGGAAAGGGACACAGGGAGACTGGGTATCACAAAGTGTGCCATGGAACATGCAGAGACGGCTCAGCACTAAAGATGCTTGCCTTGACCATGCTCACCTGAGTTTGTTATCAGGAAACCAAAAAGAAAACTGACAACCCCACATTGTACAACCTAACACACTTCAATATAGATAACAGACAGACAGACAGACACAGACACACACACAGAGGATAGATAGATAGATAGATAGATGTGATTCAATGTTTAAATAAGCTTTATAAGTATGCTAAAATTTGTTACCTTGCTCAGGAATGACATAGAAACTATTCAATTCTGTACTTAGTAGAAGTGGATAATTGTCATTTCATCAGTTAAACATGAGAATAATCTTCACGAAGAATATGTCATTGCCATGCCAATCAAACAAAAGAAAAAAATTTAAGTCAGCAAAATATGAAAATATGAAATGTAATCAAGCCAAGGAAAAGAAGGAATTCAGACCAAACTTGGGAAGTGTGAAATCTCATGTGGTAAATCCGCTAGATTTTCATGGCTGTCCATAGCATATGCTCATTTTGTCTGTTTATTCTCAAGTCAGGGCAGCGTTCACAACGAGCCAGGTCATGAGAAGGGAAAGCAGAGTGCTGTATAGGACAGACCATCAAGATCAACAGACAGAAAATGTGAAAACGAAAGGTAAGAAACATGTATAAAATAAAGTCAACAAAAAGAAAAAAAAATGTTTAAGTTGAAAGCCAATTCAAGGCAAAAGGAATGAAAGAAGAAAATGTCTTACATTCATGATAAAATGTAACTCCTTCACATTCTTTGCTTTGTTTTTGCGCTCTCTCTCTCTCTCTCTCTCTCTCTCTCTCTCTCTCTCTCTCTCACACACACACACACACACACACACACACACACATACACACACACACACACACACACACACAGGTTTAACAGCCCTGGCTGCCCTAGAACTCACTTTGTAGACCAGGCTGGCCTTGAATTCATAGAGATCCACTCACCTCTACCTCCGAGTGCTGGGATTAAAGGTATGCACCACCACTGCCCAGCCACAATTTATTTTGCTTTCATAACCTTATAAGAATTTATGACATATCTTTGAGATATATGTAATAAACAGGTACTTTTATTAGAAGCAGAGGCCAGCCTGGTCTATACAGTGTGTTCCAGGTCAGCCAAGGCTGTAGAGTGAGACCCTGTCTCAAAACAAATAAACAGATGCAAGTATATGGCAGACTAATAGATCCACAGGAATTCCTCTCAGAAAGTCAAACCCAACTGACAGGCAATAGGTAAGACATTGCTTCAAATAGGGTAAATGGATTTTGCACGCTTTTCAGCTATATATGTATAATGTTCTCTAAAATCATGAATGCATTAAACCACAAGGGAAATTAACTAAATCTCTCCTGGGAGGAAAGTTCTATGTCATTTCCCCACCAGAAATATGATCAAATATGAAAAGCAAAACTATAGCTGCACTACTACTATGACAAACATTTTATTACAAGTGAAAATATTAAAGTCTTTTAATAACTCTTGGGTTACAAAGACATTTAAGAATAATATTTAGGAGACTAGAGAAGGGTGGAAGAGATGGCTCAGTCAGTAAAAGGACTGATAACCCAAGTTGCACTCCCTGAACCCATATGGGGAAAGAGAGGGAGCTCCCACATGCAGGCTTCCCCCTAACTTCCATATGTACACAGCCAAATACATACATGCACACATATGTATGCTACATATATTAGTATATGTAAAAATAAAATTAAAAGAACTAGACTTGCAATATGAAAAGCTAAAGAAAGGATCAATGTACTAAGGATAAATATGAAGAATAGGACATCCAAAAGAACTTGAACACACATAGATTATCAATAATATCAAAGTTTCTTTTAAAAGCCCATACAAAACATATACAACTGTGGCTAGTGTAAGAGAAAGAAAGAGCCAAAAAGAGTTGAAATGCATCAACAGTATTTAAAAGATAACTCTATAAAAATTTTAGACATAGAACTGGGAATCTTTAATATAAGTGAGCAATATGCATAATTTTGTGTAGATGACTATAAGGCTGTAAATTGGACATTTCATAGAAAGATACAGATTCAGTTCGAACACACCAATTCATCCTGAGAAGAGATGACGGTAGGGAAGTTGTCCCAATCTACTAGAAGCAACAACAGGAAACAAGTTAAGGATGAATCATTGTGCGGAAGTTCCTGAGCCAGCAGAAGGCAGACATGATATCCATTCCAGCGCTCTCGTGTACTGCAGTGCCTCAGAAATGTAATATTCAAAAAGCGTGGAAATATACTACCTGTGGCTATACCATCAGTAATTTCCCCCTAGAAAATCTCAAACAAATAAGCAAACCCCAGAAGCTAGAAAGTTCTGTGCTGTGATAGCAACAAAAACAACACACAGGAAGAGAGAGAGACTTTTTGTTCATCAGCTAACTAATTAAAAACAGAAATGGAAATAATAGTGAACAAGATACCTTCCAGGATCTCACAATGCCTTTTAACCTAAAACACAGCGTGTAGGCTTCCCCATGAAAACACTAAACCTAATTTTATTATAGACACTAGAGAAATCAGATGTTCAAATGTCCATCTCATGATCAGTACTTCTTTGAGGATAATCTTGGCAGGGATTTATATGTTCTAGCTTTCTATTAAAGTCATGGGTAAGTTGTCTAGAGGAGGCTTACATAGAGAAGAGCTGGCACCAAGCTGTAGGCATTAGAAACCTATGAAATAGAAAGTCATGTGTTTTCAGAGTTGGCCACAGACCAGCTCTTACGAGATCTCATCCACCTTCTCATCCATCCTTCCTAATGGTTTGACTTCCCACAATAGTTTGATTGATCCATAGGATCCTACTCATTTGGTGAGACTGACAATATGGCAGTGTAGAGAGAGATGCTGGTGAGAAGTTAATCCCCTGTTCTGTTTGAGTTTAGAAGAAACAAAGGTGGTAAGGGGGCGGGGCTTCCATTTACCTCATACAAACAGCTACTTAAGCATGCTACATAAAGTTTTCATGGAGCCTAGAGAGACCTCAAAACCTCTGTTTGTGCCCCAGGAAAAGTCTTCAAGCCCCACCTGTTAAAACTGTCCAGAGGGGAGGACCCAACGATGCCCTTTTAAGGAGAAACTTCATTTTCTGTGTGATACTGGATAGCCATAAAAGCAAGTCAGTTAGTGCTTCTATTAATTTAACCCAGGACAAGCCCGTATGTATTGGATACTATTTTACGACACTTACACCGGGACTTTGCGGCAGGGTGCCCAACCCTGGCAACCATTAGCCACTTAGGAGTTCCAGGAGAGCTATTTTGCTTCTTCCTTTTATTATACCTTATTAAAAAAAAAAGGCAAACTAACTTTTTATTAATATATATTAACGTGACAGTGTGGCTTTCATTTAATGTATTAAGAGAGATGTGTTGCTTTTAATATGTTTTCTTTTAATATGCTATATTCTTTTCATATTTTTCTTTTAATATGAAAACAGGCTTTGGAGACTTCAAAAACCAAGGAAGCCCACATTCTCAGCCTGACTGTTCAGAAACAAATTAATGTTACAAAGAGTTATGAGCTGAACCAAAATGAAAAGTTTTACTAAGAACACATGATCACTCTATAGGTTTCCCAACAGTGCACTATTCAGTTAGAGCCCACGGCAGTCCACCTAAACCCAAAGACGTGTTTCAACCCAGCTCCCCAGCCATTGATTTTACAGTAATGGCCAAAGCTTATTGGATATACTTCATTGCTTAACATACTCCTGTGTCTTTCAGACATGATATCTTTAATATTTGCCCAAAACTTTCCCAAAAGAAAGATATATCGTTACTTGAGAAGATGTTAACAGTATTATTTTGTTGTTTTGATTTTTTTTTTTTTGAGACAGGGTTTCTCTGAGTCCTGGCTGTCCTGGAGTCACTCTGTAAACCAGGCTGGCTTTGAACTCAGAGAGATCTGTCTGCCTCTGCCTCATGAGTCCTGGGGTTAAGGAGGAGAGCCACCACATCGGCTTGTTAGCACTACTATTTGGGTAAAGTGTTCGCCATGGTTAAAAGATTTAATCTTTGCATAATCTTATACATAAAGGAGAGCCACTAATATCAACAAGACTGGGGCTCAAAAGGTGTGTGTCACTTTTTCGTGGCCGTGAGCTTCACTTGGTGATGCAGAGAAGGACCTGAAAGGCCGCATCTATCTCCTCTGCCCAGGACATACTTTTTGCCTCATTTCTATACAGATGTGGGGTGGACAGAGAGAATTGTGGCTTAACTGGCATATGCAAGCCTGTCTCCACACACAGTACGCAGAAATCGCTATTATCTGCTTTTGAAGAGTGTTGTTAGCTCAGCAGTGACTGAATGAGCACTTAGTCCATGTGAGGTTCTAGATGTGACTCTTAGCACCAAAACAGAAGGTGAAAAATAAAACTTTGTGACTGAGTACAGTGACACACATTTTTTTTTGCCTTTTAAAAGATAACTTATTTAATATTATTTTTGTGCATTTGGTGTGAGGGTATCAGATTCCATAGACTTGCAGTTAGAGACAGTTACAAACTGCCATGTGGGTATTAGAAATTGAACCCAGATCCTCTGGAGTAGCAGCCAGTGCTCCCCAACACTAAGCCATCTCTCCAGCTCTGTGACACACACTTCTAAGTCCAGCATTCAACAGCCTGAAGCAGACGATCATTTCTTACAGGCCTACCATCTCTTCACCTATCCTTTAAACAAAGGACAGTATGCTGACAAATCGGTACTTAAACTTAAAAATATTTCATCAATATTTAATAATTAATTTTTTATGATGAAAGCATGTTTTATAGTCTTAGTCTGTCTTGTTTTAAAGATACCAGTAAAATCAAAACTTGCTTTGTCAAAGTGATAAGATGGGTCTGGGGAAAGGGCTCCAGCATCATTTAGCATCCGTACCAGTACCTGGGCAGACAGGGTTTATGGTCAGCCCGGTATTGGTGCGACCTGCAACCTGTGAACTTACTGCTTAGCATTCTTCACAGGCTTAACCAGGAAAAAGCAAGTATCTAGTGTTATCACTATACCATAACCTGTGGTCCATTATAAACCAGGAGGGGCAAGGCCAGCTCCCGAGAAACTGGACAGTGGGGCGTGAGGAAAGCATAAAGTTCATTCAGGAACACTGCAAAGGAGGCCAACCCTGTGCCTACCTCCATGTGCGCGTGTGCAGCTTGGAGACTGCACTAAGGGGCTGACAAGGCGCTTTATGCTTAACCCTATTTTTATTATTTTTCAACTACTTCTCTATGACACGTGGCGTTCATAGGTAAGGATGTTAAAAATGGGCATCAGTATGAACTGGACCCAGAGTAAACCTGGCAGCCAGGACCTACCTAGTCCACCTCGGCCTGTTCGTACTTGAGATGTAAAGTTGACAGAGATGATCTTCAACTGTGAGCCAACTCTAAAACAACGGGGAAAGAAACTGTCTACTCCAAATGACTCCTTGACATGGCTGACTAATAGTGGATTTGGTGAGGAGAGTTCCCATTCAAAAAGCGGCGAAGGCCTTGATCATCTTTGAAAGGAGCTATCTGGCATTTCTGATGAGGTGGGACCCAAATAATTCTCCTGAGACAGATGATACAAGGCTGGCAGTGAAACTCACAGCCTCAGCATCAGAACATTACTCTCACACCACATCGGCATGCCTCTGTCCTCCAATGAGCATTCTGCAAGGGCAAGCTGTGTGAGCATTGTCTACCTGGCAAAATTTGGATCTGTCACCGTGATTGAAACAGCCACTCACGACTGAAGTGAGCCCCCAGTAAGGGGTTCACTGGTCTTTTCTCAGTACAGTATATATTCAGATAGACAATAGGATATTATTTTCTAATGTCAGAATTGCACTTTGTCAAATGCAAGGGAGCACTGAATGTAAAGTCATCTTTAACTGGTTTTCACCAAGACAAGAAAAGCTGCCAGTTAAGCTGGCACGTTATAAATTTCCAAGGTGCTGAAAGGCAAAGGCCAGCCTTCAGAATCAAGTGAATATGGCCACAAACCAGCTTTGGCACCTGGCTTTTCCAATACCCAAGACAAAGCTATCTGCCAAGAGCAACGCTAACCACTGAATTCCATACCCTACTTAGTCCAACCAGCTCTCTCCACTCTGACCATAGCCATTAAACACTGAAGGAAAGGAAGACATTCATTATTTATACTACAAGAAGTTAAGAAAAAAATATCATAGATTAAATGCATTGCTCTCGGGTTTTTCTGTATTTATTATTCCTTTAAAGAACAGAATTTCCGTCTCTTGTGTGGTATTCTGGGAGTGTATCATGGGTATCGTGGCTAAAAGCTACCCTTGGTCTTCAGGATCTATTAGATGCTCACAATTCTTGGAGCTAACGGGGATCCCATAAGTCTTTGTCCTGGTTACGCTTTGTTCAGTTGGCACAAACTAGACTCACCTGGGAAGAGGCAACCTCAACTGAGAAACCACCACTATCAAACTGGCCTGTGTGCATGTCTATGGTGCCTTGTCTTGGTTAAGTAAGAATGGATGGGAGAAGAGGCCCCGCCCACTGTGGGTGGGGCCACTCATTGGGCAGGTCATCCTGGACTGTATGAGAAAGTGGGTTATGGAAGGCTGGGAGAGCGAGTCTCTGATCAGCAGTCATCTATTGTTCCTGGTTCTGTTTCCCTTTGAGTTCCTGTCCTGTCCACCCCCCACACTGATGGACTGTGGTCAGGGGGTGTCACCCAGACAAACCCTTTCCTCCCCGAGTTATTTTTGGTCATGTGTTTATCATGGCAATGGAAAGCAAACTAGAACAGTGGCCCAGCTAAACCTTCTTTTTAAGGACAAAAAAAAATGTAGCCTTTAAAAAAGTGCATTTTAAATCAGGCCATGTGTGAATCTTAGCTGAACCCATTCTAGGAGCCAACTGGGTCTAAACATTGTCCTCCGATCGTACACAGAAGCCTAGAAGCCACCACCTTTCCTGTCTCGTGTAGTTTAAACGTTGTCTTGCTCTCTGACTTAGCCCCAAACAAGAGCGTGTCTATGTAACATTTGAATTACAAAATTCAAGCAAATCTCAGACTTTTCGTGTTGGTTCCGTGGCCAAATTTTGTTAAATTGTAAATATGTAATCAGAACTCTGTGAAGCAAAAATGGAACAAAACCAATATACCTTGTATTGAAAACAATAAAATATTCACCTCCTGTTATGCTTAAAGAAGGTACTGACTCATTTCCCAGTGTAGGAAATAACTGCAACCTAAGGCTCATGGGACTCAACCCAGACCCAGCCAGCTCCTCTACACTGAACAAACCTGGGCAGATGCTGAATTCCTTCAAAAATGCTACAGCAAAGAGAAATTTCAAAATTTAAATTACAGCGTTGAGATCTCTACAATACTTTCAATTACTTTTCTATCACAAAATCCAGACTGAGGTCTCTGGTTCATAGGACAGTGTCCTAAGGAGGAGGGTTATGTTTCTCCACGTTTATAAGGCATCCTCTGAAATCCAAGTCTGCAGAGAGACAAGGGACCGTCTCCCCTAAAGGACAGTATTCTGGATGGGAACAACAACAGCAACAACACAACAGCAACAACAACAAAAATGAACTCCCCAAAGGCACATACATGATCTCTATCATTATTATCCAAGTTGGATCTGTCAGTTAGATTCTCAAACATGCTGCTAATGACATGTTCCTGCCCTGCATCTGTGCAGTGCCCCCATACGACACTGGCTTCACCCTGAACTCCCCAACCCATTGCGGTACTTTGATGATCCAGATCAACAGATATGCTTCTGACCGGAGACTTCTGGGGAAACTGTACTCTCAGTGCCTGTGATTCATCCTGATATGGGATATGTGTCTCCCTCTATCAAAATGGACCTCTAGTTATCTTCAAAAGAGGGACCTGCTATTGCACCTGTTCTCTTTGCCAGTATATCCCACTTGAAAATGGTCAGTGAGTTAATATCCCTTTCTGAGGTTGTCTCTGACTCTCTGCCTTTGAGCCGGCGGGCTGGCAGGCAGGGCCCTCCTGTCAGAGCTTCGAGAGCTCTGCAGATGTCAGCTGGATTCAGTCAAACTGAAAAGGGAAAAAGATGGCCTTCTGACAAAGGACAGCTGTCAATCAGATGGTGTGCTCACACTTGGTAGTCCAATGAGCAGTGACAAAGGTGACGAGTGTTTGGCTAGTTGTCATGCCATGAAATCACAGCCCCTCCCTGTACTCAATGCCAACACAGGAGGTGACAATATGCACGGGTTTCTAGTACGCCTGCGCTTCTACACGGGCTCCCTCCCTGCCCTCTCCTCTCTCAGCAGTGCATTAGTACTGTTAGAAAGGCCAAGGCCAATGGGATATTGCTAGAAACAAATCTCAGATCAGAAGGAGGAGAACAGGAGGGAGAATCTTCTATAGCAAAATAAGCTGCAAATGGGGACTATCAGTGACACAGTCATCCATTCAAAACCGCTTCACGTTGACACTGAAGGGTGATTTATGAGCTAGAGACAGCTAGAGATGTTACTGGAAAATCAGATCCAAAGTCACATGCTGCCTCACTCCCCCTCCCCCCAGTCTTGCTTTTTCCTATTCTTGCCACCAGGGGGCACTTTCGGGATACTTCCTGGTTGAGCAGCTGCAGCTTTGAGGTTTCAGAAGTTTTAAACACTGCTGGTTTGGGGTGGGGTGAAGCAGAAAACAAGAGAAGAAGCCCAGGGAGCTGCAGAGAAGAAATATGGAATCCTGAAACTGTATACTTGCTTTCTTTAGCAGTCATCTTGTACATTCCAAGAACACCCTATATTCGACTTGATATGAGGGCACATGCCTGCAATCCCAGCATCAGTGCAATGGAGATAGGAGGATTGGAAGTTCAAGGCCATCATTTGCTAAGCAGCTCGTGCAAGGCCAGCCTGCATGTTTTTACAATGTCAACAAAATATCCTGTATCCTCTCCCCTTTGGGTTGTAAATAAGCAGAAGAGAAGGGAAAAAAAAAAAAGAATCGGTAGAAAACCCAAGGAAGGAGAAGTGGAGACGCAGTTAAACACACTTCTGTCTGCTTACAGTTTGGGAGTCTAAACAAAAGAATGTCTATGAGGTCAAGGCCATGGAGGGCAAGGGGAGTCTGACCATCATGCCTTGCTGCCCAGGCTTCAGAAAGTACACATGGCGACTGCCAGCCAACATATGACTGGAGGACAAAGCCTGCCTTTCTCTGAGCAAAATCAGAGAGGCTATTCAGGCTCACAAGTGCAGTGTCGGGAAAGAGCCTGAGACTGGCTGTCATCCCCCATACCAACACCTACAACCATCAGCCAATCCAGCACCTCCTCTGCCTCCTGCCAACTACCAGGTACCAGGAGAGACACACTGGGTCCCTAGCCAGGGAATTCCCATGGTGATGCTGTAAGGCTGAAGGGCCCTGTTACCAGGATACAGGCCCATCAGCGGAGCTACTAAGGTCTTACAACACTACTGTTTTCTCCTAAGCCCTGCCCATCTCCTCACTCCCATGGCGAACACTGAAGAATTGAAACATCACACAGTCTTAAAATCCTCGCTTCCGACCCAGCTAATGCTGGATCAAAACATCACTGTGCCCTGTAGATTCTTCCCTAGCCATAAATAGCCAAGGCATATAACCATCACACAACATTTTGCTCAAATGTTATTGGAGTTTGATCTAGTGATGCATACATGTAATTCCAGAACTCAAGATGTAAAGGCAGACTATCATGAGTTCAGGCTAGCCTAGGCTACATGAAACTGATTAAAAAATATTAGTAAGTACACATACACACACACACACACACACACACACATTCTCATCAGGCCTATTTCTAGTACTTAGTACTGCTTAATTTTAGTTATAAAAGCAACTCTTAACCAAGAAGCTCAAAAAATACAAGAATCCGTTGAGAAACAAGGATTCCGTGCCTATAGAAAAGTTGAAGAGCTTGCTCCAGGCAGCTACAGTTCTTCCTGTATAGCCTAGGGAACGATGGGTGCCTTGGGGTGGGAGGCATTTCCATGGCCCTAGTGACTTGATCTTGTACTCATTAATTTGAGGGCCAGGGGAGCTGAACCCCATGCCATTCAGATCCACCATTTCTTGAGGCTTTCTGGGCAGATGGTCATTTGAGGGGTGCTCCACTTGAGCAGTAAGAGTGGGTCCATCATAGAGGCTAAAAGGCAGTGCTGGTTTGACTTCCAAATGCCACTTTATCTCTGTAGCAGAAAAAGCAAGGAAGCAATCCCTTCTAGAAGGGAGGAATTATGGTCAAGAAAAGGCCTGGGTCAGAAGTCACAGGGCTGTGGGAAGGTCTGGCTATGTGTCTAGACCTTAGGAAGGTCTGGCTACGCGCCCAACCCTAACAAGTCTAAGTGTGGGTTGCACTGAATCCTGCCACTTTTATCTCCACCCTTGCTGTGTACAGCACAGGAAAGTGCTGGCTTGTAAGGGATAGTCTATGAATTACATGGATTGAAAATAGTTCACTAAACCTGCCCGCCCAGCCTGGCTTACATTTTGGTTCTGAGCTGAACAATGGAGCCCTTATCAGCCCCCTAGGGTGCTGAAGACTGCCAGGGCTCTAGCCAGCTCCTCTGAGGGCTTGCTGACATCCTATCTCACACATTGCTTCTTAGTTATTATAAAGCTTTTACATATTTAGGGAGCCTTCCTGGAATGGCTCGAGGCTCCGACACATTAGTGATAGCTGCACACATGTGCTTTTTATCCAAGTTCCCAGCTCCTGGTCACTGGGGGTAAACAGGGTTATCAGCGATTGTTATGGATTTAGTCAAGTATATTTTATTCCTGTCATTTATGAGCACTTGTGTTGGCTGGTATTTACAATGTCGGGATTCTGTCACTTTGGCAACCTTCTGAGACAACATTTTTCCAGTGTTACAGTGACATTTCAAAAACTCAGTATTTACAAGCAAACGACACCCTCTGGCTCTGTGACAGAGCAATTCAGTGGTAGCTGAACAAAGGGACACTCATCTAGAAATTTCTTCAGGCTGCATTTCCAGCTGACACTGGCCATGACTTCTTAGCCTAGGTGGCCCTTGACTCTTAGAAGAAAGAAAGCCAAGCCGTTTAGGAAAAGCTTACAGATGATGCTATTAGAATATGGTCTTCTATGGTCAGTATGGGCAAGCTCTCTTGTCTGTTGCTAGGCAAATCTAACATTTCTGAGCTTCATATCTCACTTACTACAAAATGGGTTTAGGCTATGTAGGTCTTTTCTGACTAACATTCTATATTCAAGAACTTCAAAATAAAATTTTCAAAAAAAAGGGCTAAATTTGTTATCAGTTTCTTCATGCCCTACTTTGAAATCATAATCATGAAGAAACACTGAGAGGCAAATCTCGATCTATTCAACTCATCCATTTCTTCTTTGTTCTCCGTCTTCTGTCAAGCAAAATGGAACAAGGAAAAACACAAGGCACATAGCCTGGGAGACAAGTTTTAGCCAGCATCCCTTCTGCCTCAAGGCCTTTTCTACCTTCCAGAGGGCTGTGGCCCTCTCTTCCAGAGGGCTCTGGTCCTCCTCACAGCTCCCAGGGGTTAACAGGGAGTCAGTAGCAATGAGGGGGTACAGCTGGGGAAATGTGCACTGTTATTTCGATTTGTGCCTATGAGAAACATGGGAAAGCTGCCAAAACTCTTTTTGTTCTAGGCACCAACTGTGGCTATCCTGAGCTTCAGAACTTCCTTAGAAGGGACGCTCTGTCTCGTTAGTGGCAGAGAGAAGTCCTAGGATGATGAATGTGCCCAAGGATGCTTCCAAGTGGTCAGGAAAAGGAGAGCTGGGACCTCTATGAGATGGCATCTTCGAAAATTCTCCCAACTTTATCCACGGCTAAAGAAGTGACAGAGGCCACAGCTAATCTAGAACCCAGACTGACCAGTCCCATCTCTCATTAGTATTAATGGTGAACGCTTCGCAAAGTCTTGGTTCTTGAATCAGTAATGAGATAAAAGACAGTTCTTACTTTAAAGGGTTAGTGATATAATTAATATAAGTATTTCAATATGGCACGGGCACTTGTGTGCAGTTACTACTACTGTTGGCTCAGGACTGTTTACAAATCCATCCACTCTATATTTTAAGTGCTGAAACAGAGATGGTGAGAGTTGGCTTTGCTGGCCTCTGGCTGGACAGTGGAATGGCTTTTAGGAAACAAAACACAGCAGCATAGCACCTTATTCTAGCAAGGTTCTAACATCAAATGTTCTGAGAAAACCATGGCCAAGTAGAAATTTGAAGAGAGGATTTAAACTATCTGATGAAAGAGATGTTGGGTGAGAACAGAGAAAGATAAGATGAAAATTATCCAGGTAGACAGAGGGCGGGGGGAGAGGGAGAGGGAGAGGGAGAGAGAGAGAGAGAATATCAGAGCATGAAGCAGGTTGGTTCAGTAGAGCTTGACAGGTAGCAAGGCATATGAAGAGGCTGGAAGGTGAGAAAGGATCTAGTTGACCAATAGCCTGTCCCATCCACTAGAGGTAGGACTCTGAAGCCAACTGAGCAAAGCCAAGGTTCCAGTGGCAATGGGAAAGGACATGCTGAGGGGAGGGGAGGGGAGAGGAGAGGAGAGCAGGGCAGCCACAGGGACACAGCAGTGAAGACTGCGGATGCAGAGGAACAGCAGAGTCTCTGGTATCTTGGGAGCAAAAATGACTTGATGAGGAACTAAGGGCTTTTGTAGGTGAAGGGGATCAAGAAGTCACAGGGGATGGTGGGGTTGAAGCTTGTCAGTGACTGCCAATGGACACAAATGGATGAGTTCCAAGGCAAAACATACCAGTGGAATTCAAATTTAATGCCTTTAGTGAATTAGCTACTTTTCTGCTAATATGCCTGAAGGTTCCAAATTTTACCTTCCCTTTATAAAAAGAGATCCAGATCAAGGTATCAACATTAATTTGAAAATCTCTGAGCATTAGAGCACCATAGTGAGTGACTAAATTGTACATACAACATATAACCCTATATATTCATAATGGAAGAATTGAAACATGGAAGTTTACTGAAGCATCTAATTGTTGAATGTTCCAGAAAGTTCTGATTGACAGCTGGATTCTTTATGTGGTCGTCATTATTAGAGTATGCCTGTGACCATCTATAGCAAACATAAAATCATTTTCATCAAGTGACAAGGAGCCACCAACCTTGACATCCATTCGCTTCTAAGAAGCAAACTATGGATTTTTAGAGAGTAGCTAGGACACCTTGAGATGAAAATCTCCTTTGTAATGAAGCCAAGAGTCTCGAGTTCAAGAACTAGAATAAGTATATGTTACCTGCTAAAATCTAACACGAGTTCTCTAGAAATAAATAATAGAATAATTCTTCCTTAACATATAGAACTTCCTCCTGATGGCTATATTGATTCCATTGTCAAAATAGATCCAAGTCTCTTGTCTTGAAAACAAAGTCAGACAAAGCTTACATGGTATCTGGTAGAGAAGCCTGAAAGAACAGATCTATATCACTTCCTTGTTGGCTAAGACAGTTAAAGGGCAATGATGCCAAAACTCCTTGAGGGACCATCTCATAAGGGTGGCAGCTGCTGACATTCTACTTTGCCACGTGTCACTGTCCATAGCAAATCTTTAGCACCAGTGATGTCACCCCACACACTCTGCCTGCACATGACAGTTCTGAGCTACAGTGCTTAGCAGGGCAGACTTCACAGCTCAAAAGAACTGGTAATAGACATTTTTATAGGAGGACATCTCAGCCATGGGTAGAATACTCAGTGTTTAGTGCTTCAAAATATGCTGGGATCTGATTTAAGACATACTGCCCACATAGCATATCAATTATGTTTAAAAAGCTTGTTTAGAATTCATAATGCATTTTCACTATGTGGGGTGGGGACTTCTTCATGACACTTAAATCTTGAACTTGGAATCTCACACTTGGAAGCTCTAGGTGTTAACTGCAAGCAATAGCCCTCTTTTATTCCACAGAATTCTGTATTCCTGGGAGGGAACCATGAACAGGGCAGAAAATATCCTAATAGAATGAAGATTTGCCTAAAAAAATCTCATGGTAGCGGGTAATCCCAAGCGGAACCAAATGAAGACTGATTTTAAGTAATCTTACTACTGGGGGGGGAAATGATTTAAATGTGCAACTGTGTTTAGCCAGGGATGCTTATCAATATTTGATTTTTCTGACCTCTGCCATAGTGCTCTTAGGAAGCATTCACTTTCCGACGGCCTAGAAGAATCTATCCCCTGAGCCTATGCTCTCCTTGGAGAAAGAATATACCACCCCCTTGAGCAGCCCGTTCCCTTACAATCATCTGGAGTAATACAGAAAGGTTTTGCTAAAAAACTGTAAGGCATAACTTGTTTACCCATCTTGACATTTTCTGTATAATTTGTATATTGCCTTTGCATTCTGTTTTCTATGATAATTTGAGACTCATTTATAAACTTCCTTCTTGATTAAACTTTCTTTTTAATTAACTCACCATAATATTGGCAATACCCGCTGACACAAAGACCTAGATAGGCGGTTCACATACATTAAGTGAGCCATAGGTATTTTAATCACTATTATTTTAAAACTTTGGTTTTGTTTTACTATTTTATATCACAATAACTCATCAAAATTTACTCTAAAATAGTCTAGACTTCTCTTAGACAGTTAGAAAAGCTTTATGAAACTCGATACCAAAGCAAGGTATAGACTCTACTCTCTAATGACAGTAGCACAGACTACCAATCACACGGCTGAATATAGCTTGTTTGGTTGGTTTATTATTCTTTGAAAGTATAATGTCTGCATGCTATGCATCTTTATCACGTGTAGACCTCGGTCGCTTCTCCTCTACCACTTCCCTAAGTCCTTGAGTCAGAGTTCCCTCACAACACTGTACCCTTTCTTATTTTCATTTTTTACCCTAATTAGTTCTGCCTCTATGGATACTGGGGTGGTGGCTATTCACCTAGGCATGAAGAACCTACCAGCAGCCACACTGATGAAGGAAAATGTCACAAAATGTTCCTCTTTTGTATAAAAATTATTGGTCAGCCGGGCAGTGGTGGAGCATGCCTTTAACCCCAGCACTTGGGAGGCAGAGGCAGGTGGATTTCTGAGTTCGAGGCCAGTCTGGTCTATAGAGTGAGTTCCAGGACAGCCAGGGCTACACAGAGGAACCCTGTCTCAAAAAACAAAAACAAAGAAATATTGGTCCCCTCTATACTCCACAAAGTGGAAGTGTTAATGAGAGACTGAATCTACCAGCATATGTTTGATGTGACCACTGACCCATTGATCACCCTGCTCTGTGATGAAGACCTCACAGGTCTCAAGGAAGTATGTGAGCCAGTGGTTCTCAACCTGTGGGTCACGACCCCTTTTAGTGTCCAATGGCCTTTTCCATGTAGGTCACCATAGAAAAACACAAAAATTCACATCAAGATTCCTGACAAGACGGGCAGTGGTGGCACACACCTTTAATCTCAGCAGAGGCGGGCAGATTTCTTTGAGTTCAAGGCCAGCCTGGCCTTCAAAGTGAATTCCAAGACAGCCAAGGCAACAAAGAGAAATACTGTCTCACACAAAAGAAAAACAAACCAACAAACAAATAAAAACAACAAAAAACAAAAACAAAAGTACAGTTATGAGGTAGCATAGGAACTGATTTTATGGTTGGGGGTCACCATAATACAAGGTGTTAAAGGGTGTTAATACACCTATTAAAGGGTGGCCTCGTTAGGAAGGTTAGGGAGCAGTCTCAGCCACTCCCTAAGGTGAGTGACAAGCAGGGTCCTGGTGAATAACCTTTATGTTTACTCAAATGGTCACTCAAAGAGGGGCATGGCGGTCTTCTCTCATCCCCTTGTTCATCCTGTATGCATAGCAGGAAAATTCCCGATATTTTCTTCATATTCCATGTTTGTGATTAGTGTTGGTTTATATGTTGCAGTGAGAAGGAAAGTTAGAAAAAAAAGCAAGAAGTGATCAAAGTACCTCATCATCGAAGCCTGAGAAATACCAGCTATTCCACTAAATAAAAATAACATGCTTGGTGATTTGTAATATAAGTGTACGATGAACTCCCGGGGTCTCTGGGGTTCTGCAATATGATCTTTACAAAAGGTACCTTGCCAATTTAATTGAGGTAGGAGTTATTTAATTTTTTACAGGTATAGTTTTCAATAAAACTACATATGCCTATAATACTGCTATGGCAGATGTGTCTCGATTATTAGAGGTGGGCTCAAGGGAATATATACAATGGATCCTGCAATCTGAAAAGCAGCTGTTGGGGGTGTAAGGCAGGGATGGGCCTTGTACCACACACACACCGTGTTCTTCAAGTACAGCAATGCTTGGTTCTTTTACTGCAGGTGTATTACAGGGATGGAATTTAATAACTTACTGTATACAATACCAATAAAACTGAAAAGATTCAGTGGCCTGCTGTTCATTATGGTGGTACAAATCAGCTTGGATTATTTTGCATACATGCACAGTCAAACACTACCACACAAAGACCGCTGCCTATAGCACTCGGGGGATGGTCACTGGTGGAGCGTATTCCTGCCATCACCCCTCCCTTATACTGCAGCATTGACTCGCTGTTGTCCCAAACACACATAAGCAGGGCTTTGTGGTGGGCTCCAAATAAGAGGATAGATTTTATTCAAGTCACAAAAATCCTTTTTTTTACTAAAAGGAGTCTTTTGAATCAAGAGGGCAGTAGAAAGCCTGGCTCCAGGGGAGTTTCGCTTGATACCATGACTGATAACAGATCCCATTTCAGGAGATCTGGTGAAGTGCCAGCCTAAAGTCTCAGTCCCACCAAAATGTGACTTCTCCCTTTATTAAATACAAGGACAGTCTGACACAAGTCAGCCATGCTCTGGCATTGGGGGGGGGGGGGGACCACAAAAACAGTATTTGCATAACAGCAACATGGAAGTGAATACAGCCAAACAGCACTTTCTGCTGGGCTTCTGTGCCACCATGATCTACTTCCAATACATCATCCCCAGCTCACTGTGAGCAGAGGGGTGTACTGTAGAACATTCCTTTAGTGTATTGATGAGTGAGGCCAGGGAACCACCTGGCAGACAAGTGAGAAATGAAGGAAGAAAGGTCCACAGGAAGAGCGTGTCAATCCGAGGCACGTTACTGAGATAAGGCCCCACGGCAAATTCAATAGCTTTCTGGAGAATTTCTTTCAGCTGACAGGGTTTATTCCGTATCTTTTGGCATTGCGGACACTTTAGTCTTCAATTTCACTTTAAGGATCTTAAGTAAACATTTCCTTGATTATGGATTGGTGTTCTACCTGAGTTTAGACACGAGAATATACATCTGAGCTACATCACGTTTGAAGGTTATCTTGATCCTAAATTTGTCATTTCTATAAGATATATGTCAGTGTGGAATGTTCTTGGGCACACAGCAGAATTATATCAATATTATAATATTAGCTGATTTTCCTCTCTCTATACACAATAGAATATAAAATGAGCAATTATCGTCCCAATTTCTAATAATTTTCAAAAACTCCCAATGCTTTACATAAGAAAAAAAGAAGTTATCCAAAATCGTCATGAATTTACAATCTGGATACAGGATGTCTACTTCTTTGGTAGTCGTACATCATCTCAAACCACATTTGATGGCTTTGTGTATGTGCCCATCCTGAACTGTGTAAGACTGCCCTATATCCTTAACTGGCATCCTGTTATTGAATACCCTGCACAAGTAGGCCAAATGTCATTGTCTGAAAACTACTAGGACCCTATTGTAGAGCCCGCTAAAGCTGTTGTCTAGGAATTTTACCTTACACCGTTCTAGTGTTTTGGGAACAATAACGCGATTTTTCTGTGACTCCAAATGCGTCATGGCAAAGCTCAGTCTGCCAGCCCCTCGTTCTGAAAACCAAGGCCAACAGAGAATCTGTACATTTACAGGAAGTGCTGTGCTGTTGCTAAGATGTGAATTGGCATATCCTACCCTAGCCTTTTTCACAGGAAATCCTTGTTGATTGTGAGGAAATTGCACATGCGAAGTCTGAGGATGTTACTAAATAGATTATTCATACAATATATTTTTTTCAATGCAGGGCAGTCAGGAATGGCAGGATAAACTACACAGCCAATCTGAAAAGATCTGAGCGAAGGTTTGTTTTGTTTTATTTTGAGCACTGTGCTAATGGAGACTTTGTAGGGACCATGAAACCCACAGTGAGGCATATTTCCTAGATAAGAGCTAATGCAGACCATGGAACTTAGAGTCCCAGTCATAGCCTGGAATGGCAGGGAACAAGGATTCTGTTTTTGAAGCCAGACACATTAGAGTGAGAAACCTGTCTCTGACACTTAGAGTGACTCGGAATCTTCCCGTTTCATTTCCTTGGGTTCTATTACCTAGACCACTGAATGGGAGTGATTAACAGTCACCTCAGAGGTTGATATCAGCACCTAATGTTAGTTCCCAGCATTCCTTCAGTCTGGACCTAAACAACCTTTCAGAAATGTACAGTTTGACTTAATTTTTCAACCACATCTGGATTGATCCAGGTGGGGGTTACTCTCTCTATCTTGCTGGTTCTTCAGAGCAGAGCCTAGAATATGGCAGCAACCCACAAGAGTGGGTGGGTCAGTCATTGGCAGTCAACTCTGGGGGCATTTAGTAGTAACTAAACCCCCAGTAATGGAAAAGCAAGACAAGACTTTGGAAAAACGAGAGGGCTTATAAAGCAAGGCTGATCTTACAGTTACAGAAACAGAGATTTGTATTTGAAGGCCCAAATTTCAGCTAAAAAATAAATACTGGGGTTTCTCTTGCAAAGATGTGTACTTCTGGTTACTCCTGCCTCCTGTAGGTAGGGTTTTTCTGATCAGCTCCTGGGCCAGAACTGTTTCTCTTATCAATAGACTATAGGAGGTCAGAAGGATGCTTTACTAGAGGCAATAACCCACTGATAAGGAGCATATTTAAACTATGGGCCATTGACCTTACACCATTATTATCAGGGAACATTAAATGTAGTGACATTAAAACAAACAAAATCAATGAAAGAGAGCTCTTCCGTAAGGAGGATTGTCAGTCAGACAGGTAGACTGTGAGGTCTCATCGGGATGAGTGCAGGGGATGACTGTTCAATAGGCAAAGGGCTGGCTACTCAAGCATGAGAGCCCGAGTGTGTATCCCTCACACCACACACAACACACACTATACACACTATACACACACACACACTACATACTATACATACTACAGACACACACACACACCACACACACACTATGCGCACACACACTACACATTATACATACTATACACACATACTACATACTATACATACTACAGATACACATATATTACACACACACTATTCCCACACATTACACACTACACATTATACATACTCCACACACACACTCACAACAGGGTATGGCAGAACACACTGGTAACCCCAGTGATGGAGAATGTGGAGACAGGCAGCTCTTGGGAGCTCACTGGCCAGTTAGCCTAACAAAAACAGTAGGCTGCAGGGTTAGCAAGAGGCCGTCTCTCCAAAACACAGAGGGAGATGGAGGAAGGTGGCAGAAGTCGCCCTCTGGCCTCCACACGGTACCTATAAGTCAGGACACTGGTCCAGATACAGGTGCATTCACCACAGACACAATGGTGAATTGATTCATTAAAATAAATCTCGATTGAAATCCAGTGATTCGGGCAGGTTTCATCAACACATGCTAAAACCACTCAGTGAATAGCTTGTGGAGGAAACGGATAATTAGCTACTATCAAAGGGTCTCTTTACAAGACAGGAAAGCTTTCTTTATAACAAACTGGTCTAGAACGTGTCAGGTTAACTAGATGATCCGGTGAGCACTGCTATGACTCCAGGGTGCTGGTGGGATGACCGTGACGCACTCCCCGTCATCCCAGGACTACACCCGGCCTGAATCTCAGCGAAGGTCTAGATGTGATTTTCAGTGTGCAGACAAACAAGTGAGGAACCGATTTGGGCATCATCACATGGGAACAAGCCCACATCTCTAGGAAAGGGGATAGTCTATAAGGCAAGCACACTGGTCGTCTTGAGGCAACGATCAGCCGAAGGAACAATAAAAAGAGGGATTGCTCCAATCTGAAAGAGATGATAGAGAGGCACCCAAACCAAATGTCTGTATCAATGCAGCACTTTTTACAAAGCTCCTGGGCACATTTTCATGGAGATGACTGAAGCAACTTGAATATGAACTCAGGAGGAAGAAACAATCAATAACTTCTTTAGGAGGTGTAATAATATCCGAGTTAGGACAAGACAGTTGCCCTAATTTGAAGAGATGCATCCTGAAAGATCTAGAGAAGAAATCTTAGCTCTGGTCCTTAAAAACGGTTTTCTAAAAATTATAGTGCAGGTATTATGTTCACAAAAAAAATAATCAATATTAACAACTATTTCTGATGTGGATATATGGTACTTCATTTTATTAGTTTTGTATTTTCTGGGTTCTCAAAAAAACATTCACTATGTGAGATGCAAAATAAAAACCAAAGGCATGTCAGTACTCCTCGTTAGCTCACGTTAATGAGGGGAGACCAGTGGGCCTGCCTGGGAGTTTGACACAATTCTAGGCAAATATCAATAGATGGGTAGATGGTGAACAGACAGAAAAACAGCAGACATGGAGCCGACAGGTAGGTAGGTGGTAGATATTACATCATACATGCATGGATATATTCATAGAAGAATATGGAAGAGAGCAGGAGTCCTTGAACCCTCCTCAACACCCAACAGGAGGAAGTCAGTGGGGGGAGGGGTTTTCCTTCCCTTTTTCCTTGGCACCCAACTCATCCCTAAAAGGTCAGCAATAGATTCTGAGAAGCACAATGAAAGAAAAGACTCCTTCTCCGACTTTGATGAGACTTGGGTATCTTTTGGAAGTGGATTACACCTATTAGGACGCCCCAGATGAATAGGCTGCCTAATCCTCCCTGTTCAGCGACAGTCATGACGTCCAACTCAGACCCCGAGATGTCCAAAGCCATCCGGGTTACAAACACCCTAGTCCACTTGTTCACTCTGGCATAGCCAAATGATCACATCAGGATTTTGATCTTTGGTTCCAGTGACGTTCCCACCAGAAACAAAACCCTCCCAGTCACCTTCCCGACAGAGGAATGTCAGCTATCCATGCAGAAGAAACGGCAGAAATTAAATAATAATAATAATAATCCATCAATAAGTCAACGAAGCACAGGTTGATGTTAGCCCAGAGAACCTTGCAGTGTCTCTCCAGAAAATGACAGGATCTGTGTTAACATTTCGGAAGGCCGCATACCATTCCCTAACTATTATAGGCACAGAAAAAGATGCCCACTACACGGGTCACAAGAAGTGCTGTTCAAACTTCATATCTACCCCGCCAACCCCCACCCCGAGTGTTTGCCAACAGCGACTCTGAGCAAACAACCTTGAAGCCTTCTGGTTCTAACCTGCCAGGCACAGGATACACAAGCAGGGATAAATCAGAGGAGGCCTTTGCTCTCCAGGAGTCTCTGGAGCCCCCGTGGTAGCCAGTATTCAATGAACGTAAATAATGCCAAATTAGCAGAAATGTCACAAAGAGAAAGCAGAGGGCCGCCGGATAGGACAGTAGCCTACTTAGGAGCCACTCCGCGGAGTGATCCAGATGATCCAGGCAGAACCAAGAACACGCATTCAAACACTACATCCCACTCGAAAGCAATGTGGGCGTCTGCTCCACAGGATCTAAGGAGCCATTTTCAGGACACAGCAAAAGAGATCTGTATCTTTTCAACTTATCTCTATTTTTTTTTTCTATTTTCAGTTTAGGAAGAGGGAAAAAATTTTTTAAAAAATCCAACTTTTACGATCACATCGGTTGTAATGTTTTTACATCACCCCCAATCATATAATTAGGAAAAAAAAACTCCATTCTTAAATAATTCATTTCAGAGTCATGTTCAGTTTTAAGGAATTACAAACTAAGTTACACAAAGAAATGACTGGTTTCCTCCACAGCTTTCAAGCTTCTGAAATTTGAGTCTCCTAGGTTAACTAAATATAAATTTTAGTCCATTCCATCAGTTTTAATATCTACACATCTCAAACTACCGGGGCAGTCCTGTGTCAGTAGCTGTTCAAATGAAACCAGCATGGCTGAGTGTACCGTGGGCCTCAACTACTTCACGACAGGGAAGGAGCTCTATGTTTGCCTGCCCAGCACAGGGATGCCAACAGATTTCAACATATCACTAATTTTCACGGCCTTTGAAACGGAGGTCGTATGTAATATAGATCCATGCCTTGAACAATCTAATTAAGGCAAGAAGTTGAAAAGCTTCATCAAGGTCAGGAGGAGTGCCACATTTTGAAAATGTATCAGTTTTCTGCAGAACGTTCTCTGACAGGGTCAAACTTGGCTGCACAGTGAGTCACTGGGGGATCTGTAAGCAGCTCAGGAGGACTCCTACAATCCTAAACTGACTGGACTTTCTCTCTCTCTCTCTCTCTCTCTCTCTCTCACACACACACACACACACACACACACACACACACCCCTCTCCTAGGCACTATTGCCCAATTTCTATTCAGAACGAATGCACCCACACTCAAGGTTACAGAGTCTGTTGGCCTCACCTTGTATACAAAACTAGTAGAATTTGACAAAATTTTAAAGTCTGCACATCGTTAAGCATCTTATTCAACACGGGGAAGAAAAGGACACCAGGAGTGAGTGACTGTCCCCACCCCCCTTTCTGTTGGTTATGACTTTACCCATTAGGAGTCCGAGCTGGCTCTCCCGGGATTAAGGTTGGACCAAGAGGTGAAAAAGTTTGTTATCACTCATTTCTGTTTCTGTCAAACTTTCCATTATAAATTTTATTTTCTCTGCCAGTAGAAGTAATATGAAGCTAGGAATTTGGCAGGAAAGTTTAAAGCCGGGGTGTGTGATTTCTGTACACCAATTTAACGTAAATCAGTTTCTCTGGACTTCGTCAGAGAGCTTTGAAAAGCCACCTTTGTCTACACAGTTTCCAAAGTTGAAAAAAAAAAAAAAACAGTCAATATATGTATTTCTGGTAACTACAAAAGTATATTGGTGCGTTTATTTACATTATTTCTCATTTTTAATGAATCCAAACAAATTGATAATAAACAACCTCGTGGTTTTTTATTTTCCTGCTAAAATATCAATTTTTAGGAAACTATGTCTAATACTATTAACACTGAATCTTTAAGAGAAACTCATCAATTGCTTACGGGTGTGTACACACACACACACACACACACACACACACACACACAATCAATGCTATGTACTAGAGTGGTGTGCTTTTGTATATCTCAAGATGATAAGTATGTCTCCAGAACATTGGTTCACTCACTACCTGTTGCTTACTGCCACTGTTTGTGTAGGAAGAGCAAAACACCACCGGACTAGAATAGGCAAGCTCCCACAGAACACAGCTCATCCCTTTAGGTTCACAGGCTACATTGTTATCATATGAAAAGGCAGCTTTTGCAGCTCCTGGGGTTACTCCATCTAAAGGTTTTCTGTCCAGCATCTCACTAGTTGGCAAACGGAGCAAACAAAAGCTCCCCTTCCCAAGAGAGACAGTCACTCACCTTGTTCCACAGTGGGGAATCATTTCAGCTGTGATCTGCTATTTAGACTCCGAGCACAAGACGCGGGGATTCTGGCTTTCTTTGGGGTTTGTTTAGCTCAAGTAGTAGACAAGGGTTCAAAGAACAAGGCAGCTCCAGAGAAACCGACTCCCTGAGAGACAAACTCTGCTCTGCTCTTTTCTCGAATTCCACAGAACGCTGAAATCCAGACTGCTTACGCATCCTCACCCTCAAGCCCTGTTTCCCCACGCAGGGAAGTCTCAGCATTTCCCTCGAGATACCCTTGAGCATCACACGGTTTCTAGGTGGACGCAGCTAAGACCTAGCTGAGCGCACAGATAGCCATTGCTCGAAAGACTCGCATGCCTGAAGCAGAACTAAGAAGGAAGGCTGCGCCACACTCCCCCAGCAAGATTCTGACGGCCTCTCAAGAAAAGCAACAGCCCTGATATAGAAAAAGAGTTTTCCTGAATAGCAGCTAGTCAAGCTCCCGACATTTTAGCCTTCACACACTCCAGGCAACCACCTCAAATCCCCCCACATCCCATTCCACTCTCACCTTGTGTTTGAAAACAAACAAACAAAAAAAAGTTCAGTTTCACCGAAGGAAGTATTCCCAAAAAGAAAAAAAGAAAAACGGAGGGAGAAGGGACTGCGCTCTGTACACACATTTACTCCCAAGGTCTGGATGATGCTTTCCCAAGTTCAGGGACCTCTGGCTTACTCAGCAGAGGAAATCTCTGTGTCTGTGAGGAATCATGCCAATGCCTATTAGTAAGAAAGGATACAGGGTCTAGGAAGCCTATTCTCTCAATGACCAGCAAAAGGGCCCCAGCGGAAAAAAAGCTAGAGACCTGTGCCTCGGCCATCTGCAAAGAGGAAGGATGCTGTTGTTAACTTTCTTCTCCCCAAAACTCTGGCGACCTCTGCCTTGACCCTCAGAAACCAGACCCACAGGAACCGGCTTTTCTGCAGGAATCGAGAGCTTTTACACCCGAGACCCAGCTCTGTCAGGCTGGTTGCCCAGGCTATCTGCCCCGAACATGTGCACTCACATTCCAAAGATGTTTCCGTTGCACTGGAATGGCTGTAAGTTTCTTTCCTGCAGAATTCTTTCCACACAGACTGCCATGGGCTGCCCCTCCTGCGAGAGTTCTCAACCCAGAGCTGCGCTGCTCATCGCAACAAATCTTTTAGATGCTGGAGTATGACTGAATTGGCAACTGGGCCAGAGGAGTTAACTTTTAAAATGCAAATATATACAGCAGCGGGGAGGGGAAAGAAAACCCGTCCAGAACCAATCCTCCAGAATTCTACCTTCATGAGAAATGAGCGCTCCTGGTACAGAGACTTCCCTCAGTGCCCAGTTACTGAAGCACATGTGGGCTTACATGGGTTTTAAGGATATAATAAACAGGTTGCTTTTTTTTTTTTCAATCCCAAGTGGATTTTTTTCCCCCACGTCATTCAAAAAAACTAGAAAAGCAAGAAGGCTCAGAAGATGAAGCAGCCCTTTTTCTGCAAAAATAAAAATAATTAAAAAAAAACAAAACCTACGAATGTCTGCCATCTCTGGGTGAGGACTAAAATGGTACAAGGCTTTGAATATTAAAGAGCATTTTTTTTTTAAATCTCAGAGAGGGCTCTGGAAAGCACTAAACTGGTCCTGCTCTTTTAAGGTACACCTTATGATACGTCTTTTAATTATGATTGGTAATGAGAGTAAAATTCAAAGAAAAATATTTATAAAAATTTAGGGCTTTCTCTTTTCTCTACAGACAGCATTTTCCGAAATGGGTTCTCTAGAGTTACTAGTACACAAACACAGAGGGCACTGACATGCAACACATGCACGCATGTACACACACACACACACACACACGCACACGCACACGCACACACTTGCACTTTATTATTTAATTAAGGTGCTCTCTCCTCTTCCTCTAACTCATGCATGCTTCCCCTGCGACGATGGCTTTACTGTTAGCCTGCCGGCCTTGACTTCCAGCCAAAAACAATCCAGAAACAAAAAGGGATAACAAATCATATTTCCGCAGACATTTTTATCCCTCGGTCCCACCCTCTTTTCGCACAGCACCTTCTAACCCCGAAGAAAACTATAATTTAGAGCAATGCCACCCAGAACCCAGCATCTGACATGAGGCTGCCCCCTGAGCATTTCTTTGGTGAGAAATTGTTAAGTTCTTCAACTGCAGAAAACTCTTTTGATAGACCCTCGTTCGCTGATATGGCTGGTTTTGCAAACAGCACCCGGGGTTACTGGGTGATGGTTAAAAGAATAAAAAGGAGCCAATGGATGCAGCTTTGACCCCGCCGAGCCCTACAAATGAGATGTTTGTTTGTTCCAAGCTCCGGTTTGCCTCATTCCTTAAAGACAGCCATCAGGAGACTCTCAACCCTCCCTGGCCTTCAGTGTCACCACTGAAAGCAAGGCAGGCAATCATTTCCATGGTTAGCCCTCTCACCTCGTCCCCAGCCCAATGTGGGACTTACCTGGTGGCAACCCTGAACGTTTTCTCTCCCATAAGATGAGTATGAGCCCCTTTCTGTTTTACCTGCCAAGAGAAACAACAGAACAGGATGAATCGTGCTTTTCCTCTAAAGCAAACTTCCCCTGCAGGTAACAGAGATCCACTCCCCAGCTCCGATGTTTACATACGTAGGGGAGCCACAACTGGCAATGTATGCAAGCAAGACAGGGAATGGCGCTTCCTCACTCTGGCGACAAGAAACTGGAAAAAAAATATCCTTCATTCCTATTCTTAGCCAAACTGCTCCACACTTCCAAAAACTGTCATTCCAGAGGCCTCCACTTTCTCTTAACAAACAAATTGTCACTCCTTGTTTTTCACGTTCTCTCTCTCTCGCAAAATTTGGACCATTTCATCTTTATTTACACAGCAGGCAAATGATCTATGTAATGACCCTAGCCTGGTACTTCCCATTGATTATATTGACACTTAACAGGGAGGCCAAAGCTAATCAATCATGGGCTCTCCAGATGGTGAATCTCGCAAAGAAACTGTTCAAAATTCTAAGACCCTTCCCCCCACTGCTCTCTCCTCCCTTTCAAAAACTCCCTTTCCCCAGGAGTGATCCCCATTACCAGCAGCAGTGATGGGGCCCCCCTTGGGAAAGGGGGTTTGGGGAAATTACCTATTCAGAATCCGGGTTCAGATTCCCCGCACACTGAGCATTTCCTAGGATCATGCTTTTGAATGTCTTGTCCAGATTTCTAACTCCACACTCCACATGTTTCTCTAGACTGGTCAGGACAGGTAGGGGATCTCCCCCGTAAGTGAGCCCTGTGTGTGTGTGTGTGTGTGTGTGTGTGTGTGTGTGTGTGAACCCAAGGCTGCACTTTCTACTTTGTTAATATTTTAATCAAAATCACATTCCAAAAGGGATACAGGAGTCCAGTTGATGTTGTTCTAAGGGTTGCCCTAGGACACTGACCATACAAAATGACAAGAGGCTAGGGGGACAGGCCAGTGCTCAGAACCTCACTCTATCTAAGGCTGAGGGACAATCTCTCATCAAGACTATAGCTTTGAGGTATATTGTACTTTATAAATGGCAGTACACTCTTCTCTTATCCCAGAGGGAAAATTCAAAGCTTGTTTGAGGAGCTGAAGCAACCTCCTGTTAAAGTTTACGACCCCAAAATTTCTCTTCTTCACTCAGTAGAAGCACTGAAAGGGACAGCAGTCATTTTCCCTTTGGCTTCAACATCAGTGTGATCAGGGTAAACCTTCTTGACAGCACACACAGAATTTGTCTTTCAGAAACCGTGTCTCTGGTGTAAAGTGAGCCCTGTGTCTATGCCACTATATTAACACAATGGATGGAGGGTGGTTTTTCAAAGAGAACAAGTTCTGAGCCTTAAGGCCCTGTCCCACCTCCACCCCCACGTTAGCTTTTCTCCTGATTTTTAACAAAACTCAAATTTAGGAAAACTGTATCTCGGCCATAGTGTTGTTCAGTGCAAACTGCAAAATCAATGCCCATATCAGCATCAATATCCAGAAGTGAGACACAGCCTGTACACAGAGCACCAGTCTTAGGAGATAGGCAGCAGGAACTCTATTGTACGTGACTGTGCCCCCATACATGTGTCCACACAGACATTCCTAACCATTTGTGCCATGTAAGCTACCCCTACCCTTTAACTGCTCACTGTAACTGTTACAACCAGGAAAGCAACATCCCATGCCCTCCCTTAAGTTCTTATAACCAAGAAATCTTCAAGGATACAGTGACCTATGTACTTGGACACAACATTCACATTTTCATCATCTCATGGGCAGACACACAGGTAGGCAGACAGAAAAGTTAAAGGGGAAAAAAAGTGCTTTGACCTTGTAGGAATATGAAAATCTAATGTCCAGATTGGATAATTTCCAAATACTGAACTATAATATAAAATATGGCTAAAGATAAAAATGGCCCCTTCTTGTTCTGTTGTTGTTGTTGTTGTTGTTGTTTTTCAAAAAGAATGACAGCACCTGCTATTATTTCCAGAACTCCTCTGTACTCTGTAACACAACAGAACTGGAGAGAACAATTTTTCTTCCAACGTTTGTCTTGCTACACATACACAAGCCAGGGCTGCTCCTTCTATTAGGACAATGCATATAGAAAGGAGAAATGCAAGAACCAGAGAGCAAAAGAGAAATAGGGTATGGAGAAGAAAGACAGGAAGAATAAAAAAGAGAGAGCAATGGGCTCGGAAGGGAGGGAAGGAGCCCAGAGACAGGCGGAGGAAAATATGAATCCATGCAGCAGAGAGTCCCCAAAGCGCTCTTGGCTGCATAGGCCCAGCGTTCTTTACTATCATATCAGATACAGGCTGCTTAATCTTAATTTTGCTTGTTAAAAAATATTTATCCAGATACGAAAATAAACCCACTGCAAATTACAAGTTGTCAGGGTTAAAAATCTACTCCTGTTTGTGTGGGGGAGGATAAGAGACCAGCACAGACACGAATCATTCTCCCGTAATTTGAGTGTTTCCATGACATCAATGGGCACCCGTCCAGGACTCTGTCGAAGTCTGCGAGGTACCAAAGAGGCGGCACAGCCAGCGGGAGGCTGGGAGGTGGACTAATTTTTTTTTCCCCAAGGATTATGTTCCTTGTGAAGGTTTCATCTGTAGCATCCCCTTTTTACCATCAAATAGATCTCGGCAGAGATCATGGGCGAGCACATTTCATTGTAATAGCGTAAGCCTTTAACTTTATTGCAGCTTTTTGTTCCCCAATTCAACTATAAATCTGTCCTCAGAGCCCAAAACCCTGGTTGGAAGCAAAATAATCGGGGATTGCGGACAAAGCCTCGGGACCTCGAAAACATCACATCTTTTTACTTATATCATATTTCAAATGATAAAGAGCAGCCATGTTTAAATGTCACCTCAGTTTGCAGGAGGGAAGAAAATCATGTACTCTGTGTCAGCTGCCCATTAGAAATTAGGCATGAACTTGATATGAATTTTCTGTTCCAAATTCAATGGGGTGTTGGTTTCGAGACAATGAAACTTTGAAGCTCACTGCAAGGATATCTGAGTGCGGCCCTTAGGTAACTATGTGTGCTCAGGAACACAAAGGGCCCTAAATATCTGTGTCTCCTCTATGCTGCCCATGGATTTTGTCCCTTACATCAACTGGCTGGCACAGAGAGCCCAGTCCCTTCTCTCCCCATTATTTACCAGCCTCCCTCAGCCCGGAGACCACGACGGATGCTTTGAAGGAGCTCGGGATTCCATTGCTCCAATATCGAAGAAGGGAGATATTGGTGATGAGCAGCGCCCGCCACGCTCGCTCACTGCGGAGTTTTCAAGACAACCGTCCAGTACTAGAATGTGACAGCCGCTGCGGATATTTTTTGGCACAAAGACAGCGGTGGCGGTGCCAAGCCCCATGGCTAAAACTACTCAAAAGAGGCATAAGGGTAGCATTAATCGCTCAAGTCTTTTACTGCACGGAGTACCGTTGTCCATATTTTAAAAACTAAAAGAACCCGTTAGTGACATTTGTTATATGGCCATAAATTGGGGGGAGGGTTGGGGAGGGGAGAGGCTTGTGAAATAGAAATGAGGGACAAATCTTATCAGGCATTTGGGTCGCTTTTAAACCTAGGAAGACCAAATGTGAAATTTTGCTGCTGGTAACAATTTCTGTGCAAGAAACAAATGGTCTGACCTGAGGAGGGTTGTTGAGATGGCTGAATGGGAGCGACTGAGAGCTAAGTCCACATGCTAAACAACTCCTCTTCTCCAGCAGTGTTGCATGTACATAAGTAACATGTAATGCTGTGTCACAATGTCACCCCCCCACCCCCGCCACCAATTAAATACGAAGGATGCTGTAAATGAGCAGACACGACACCCGTCAATCAACCCTGGAGACAAAGGAGATCAACACGCAGGCTCTTGTCTAGGACAGGTCGGTGTCTACAGAGAGCAAGTGATCCCGGAAGTCAACGTGGGTGTTGTCCAAAGGAAGCCTAGCCTATGGCTGAAATCAATATTTAAATGTGATTACTAAAAAAAAAAAAAAAAAAAAAGGCACCACATGGCAATCAATAAAGGATTCACTTCCTTCCTTCTGTTGCCCCTGAAAACCAATTCTCAGCAGAAAATATCAGCCATGTGCAATTTTTAGGGCCAGTGTTTTTGCTGACCCTGACGGTAATCTCTTAACATCATATTCCCAAAAGCAGTAGGAAATGTTGTTATTATTGTTGTTGCAATGTGGAGACCCTGCAGTTAGCAACTATCTAAAGGACCCAGATTAGGTCTTTAGATAATCTAGGATTTGTCATTGGATGGGTCTGCCTTTCCTTCCAACATGTCATGGTATCCTGTCACGAGGAGAATGGATGACAATGAAAATGGGCACCGGGACCAATTCCACTCACAAGGGGAGTCACCTGTGGTGGATCAGTGCCCCTGGGCTCACAAGAGAGTTTAAAGACAGGTGGAGAGCTCCAAAGACAGATACGGGCAACTTTTCTTTAGGGTTTCTAGAAGTAAGCTGGGGCATAGCACATCCATCCTTGGGCGGTTAGTCAGCGAGATAATTGTGTCATGTTGGGGTGTGGAGCCCCTGATTTGTAAAGGGATTCTCTAACATGTATACCCAGGTGGAAGATTTAAAAAAAAAAAAAAAAAAAACACTGAAACAGGAGCACCTGTAAGATAGAACACCGCCTCCTGTTCAAAGCCTTGATGAAAAATGATCGGATCCCCTAGTATGATAGCAGCTAGTTCTTCCCGGCTAATCCTCGTTCTGGGAACTGAAGAATGGGCCTTTTGTTCCACAGCATCAGACTAGGGAACTCAGGGTAAACCTGCTTGACTCAGAATCAATTTCTGTCTCGGTCCCAACTCCAATCTCTGTGCTTTAACCTGTTCGCCTCTGCTCCTTCTTTCCTAATACAGTGAGAGGGTTAGTCCACTGAACGGTGGCTAGAAGTTACGGGGGTGATGGAAATACATGATGGTGAATATGTAGATTCCTCTCTCGTCCGAATGGCTCCCTTCACGCCCTACCTAAGTCAGAGGAGCTCAGGGCTCACCCTACAGGAGCCACACTACCCAGAGGGCTCTATGCACTGTGTGCTCTGACTAAACTTCACAAAACTGGTGAGGCAGACAGCATGAACACCATTTAACAGACGAGGAAACTGAGGCACAGAAAAATGACTGAAGCCATGCCAGTCTATAGATGGAGCCAGGATTCAAATCCTGGCAGCTGTGCCTGCTTTGTTGATGATCTTTAAAGTCTTGGACAAGAAAGTACAAATAAACCAGAGGCCATCACTGAAATCTCTGAAGTCCCAGAGCTCAAAACACTCATGAATTTGATATGAAATTAATGAAAGTGTCTTATAGGCGGCGATAATTTACATTTACATGGTGTTTTATTCCTAAAGGGTCTCTAGATACTTTACGGCTGTACAAATGACATACACAGAACCTGTGACGTCTCACAATTAACTGCCACCATCTCCATGTTAACTCAAAGCAAGTAATTAACAAAAACATGGCAGAAAACAGCGTTTATCCACATTCTCTGTGTGGAGAGTATAACTGTATATTAAATACGCAGAGAAGAATGAGAATAAAGACATAATTATAACATAGGGTATCTCGGCATCGCTCAAGTGTCTTCCATGGGAAAGCGATCCAACAATGGGCCCGAGACATCAAATGGGAACCTCATTGGAAGGATACAGAAAATGTCTCAAGCGATCTATGATCTTTCCCTTTATAGACTCAACTTATATCTTAAAGGTTCTTAGAAGCCTTGCAGAAGAGCTGTGTAGGTCGTTTACTGTGGTGTGTAGTAAACTGACTGGAACATGTGCTCCTGCATCCATCTTTGTTTTGTGTGTTAATATGAGTCCGGACAAATTATAAGGATTACAGTGATGAAAAGTATACCAGGCCCACTTGCAGTGACGGCACATCTATAGTTTTCTATCACTCGGGTCATAGAGGCATATCTTTTAAAGGTTTTCATCTTCCTGAAATTAGTATACAGTTATCTCAACTGTTCACTTGGTGATAACTCAGTAGGCTTCTATGTTTCATGGAAATCAGTACCCCTCCACAGTTTTAACTGGCTGGTCAACTCTACTTATCCCTGACCCCATACCCAGGTGAGAGCAAGAGTCTTATAAAACAGAAAGAGACAATGTCAATCAGATGTCTAAAATCTCAGAGATGAGAGCTCATTTCTCCTGCAGAATATAGGAGAATACAGGTGACTATACACCAGGACAGCCCTATCGTCTCTCGGAGGCATTTAAAATTCCACACTTAAAGAATCGTAACCCACTTTCAGAGTATAGACCAGTCACTGGGTACCAAGGAAGTCTTTCCCTCCCTCAGAAACAAACACAGGAGAAAGGTGACGTGCTGATGGGAATTGAGAGCCAGCCATCTCTCCCAGAGCTGATGTTCCTTAAGGCACAAAGGTACTCAGCAATGGGCTGTCTGATCCTTTCAGAGAGGGTAGATCTGGACAACCTCTCGTCGACTGTTCTATTTCAGGCAAGGTACTGCCTTCAGAGCTGTGTACAATAAAACCCAACAAACACAATGCCTGACGCTCTACCCAAACTCTGCTTTGGGAACAGCCTCTGGTTCAGCATCTACAGTCCATTCTCCTTAAAGAACACAGAGTGGCAAAGTGCTGTACTCAAACAGTATGGAAACTGGTTTAACCTATACCATGTAACAGAAGCGCTCTAGGAGTTCAGTAAATGGACTCCAGGCCCTGGATTTTATACAGATGCGGTTGGGGAAATGAAGAAAGGGCACTGAAGCTATGCAGGTATGAGAGGCGAGGTCAGGACGGAAGCCTTCACTGCAGCTTTGTCTACAGCATGCCACCTCTCTTGGGACTATCCTAGATGACACTGTCTCCACACGGCCACAGCTAGGTTCCCAAATAATTTCACTCAGTTTAGAAAAAATCTAAGAGTTCTCAGGTCCCTGGTTAGGGGAAGGAAAAAATAAATAAAAAGGCATCCATGGGAATACATTTCAAGTGAACATCCTCTGATACGTCAAGAAGCACCTTCTCACTGCAGAAGAGAAATGGTACCTTGGGTTATGTCACAGACCCCAGACGGTAACAGGCCAGCCAGCTGATCCTCCCATCCACTGCCTTGCAACGGGGCTTAAGCGAGCTAACGCGTGTGACTTCTACGTGTTATTTTTCCAAATGCAGGAAAATCTTTCATTGAAAATAACGCTAATTCCACAGAGTGTGCAATTAATCAACATAATGACTGGGCTAACTTAGCTGTTTGGGGAGGTGTGTCAAATAACTCCTTAAGGCCACTAAAGGACCACTTGAACCACCAAGTAATGATTTTCTGAATCAGCAATTTGTACAAGGGTCCCCTAGAGACCCTGAGGATGAAGGGCAACCCCAGAAGCCTTTAACTTACTTCTAATGAGTAAGTTACCACTGGCTTTCTGTGCATAGCATCTCCATGTCCCTCATGCCCTAGTTTATATTTTTATGGCACTTTGCATCTCCAAGGAATGGATAAAACTATAGCAATTTGGGATTTGTAGGTTCTTACAAAAAAACAAAAAACAACATCAACAACAACAAAAAAAACAGCTTGTGTGTTTGAATTTTTTTTTTAACTTTCTATTTCTTAGGAAATCATTTCTGTCGAACAATAGGAGAAAGCGCTAGGAAGATGGCCTAGTGGTTAAAACCACTGGATGTTCCTGCATAGGATGTGAGTTCAACTCCTAGCACCCACACATTGGCTCAGAACCATCTGTTACTGTCGTTTCAGGGGATCTAAGGCTCTCTTCTGACCTCTGAGGGAACCCGCATGTAAACAGCGCAGAGACAGACATGCGCACAAAACATTCATACATATAAAATAAAATAAATTTTAAAAGTAAAAATAAAAGTAAAAATGGAGAAACGTTGAGAGCTAGAGAGATGGCTCAGCAGATAACAGCACTGGCTGCTTTTCCAGAGGACCTTGGTACGATTCCCAGAACCCACATGGCAGCCATTACTTCAGTTCCGTTGGATTCAAATGACCTCTGTGGGTACCAGGCACATGTGGTACACGGGCATATATGTAGGCAAAACACCTATACACATAAAATGAATTTTTAAGAAGTTTTAATGGGGAAAGCATTATTTTACAGTACATATATCAAAAGGAAGCAAAACTAAAAAATATGTTTTTATTTTATTTTATTTTATTTTATTTTAAATGTTACATTCTTATGTAGAAAAAGACTTGGGATGTGTGTGAGGAAAAACAATATTTCCTCAAATATTTTATCTATGACTAAGAATTCTTAACAATCAAGAGGAGGACCCTTCTTAAAAACTAGTTCTTGGGGCAGGTGGAATAAGGTTCAGAATATTGTGTGTGTGTGTGTGTGTGTGTGTGTGTGTGTGTGTCTGTGTGTGTGTCTGTGTGTGTGTACAGGGTCCCGGTACACTTGTATATTCAGGTGCACGTCCTATGCGGGCTTGAGTAAAGGTCCCAGGCTACCATTGGAATGGCTTCTTCAATCTTTTTTCTACCTCAGTTTTTGAGTTGGTTTTCTCGATGAGTCCGGAGCTTGCTGTATCGGTTAGGCTGGCTGGGCAGCAAGCTGCAGGAACTGCGAGCCTTGGCCCCCAGCACCAAGGTTACGTGTGAGTCCTGGCTCGTCAGGCTCTCCGGGTGCTGAGGCTCTGGACTCCTATACTCACGTTACTGTGTCCCTTGGCTCACCGAGCCGCCTCCCCAGTCTTGCATTTGATTTCGATTTTAATAAAATCTCACTAGTTATGACCACCAATTTAACAGGTACACAGAGCTCTGCAGGTTATAGTGGGCAGGCACCAACAAACCCAGCAGCCTGCTAGATAACGAAATGGAGATGCCGACATATCCACCATATTTGAACCACATTTCAGAGGACAAGCAAGTTGTAGCCATGGCCCTTGAGACAATGACAACTCAAGCTAATTCTGTCAGCAAGCGGGAACTTGAAGTTCACTGAACCCATCCCCAAAGGGCATTGGTTGTGAGGAAGTTATTTTACAAGATCAAGTCGACTCACTCAATAAGCAATTGTGTCTGCAACCCCAGGACCCCTGGATTTTTGTGAAGGTTGTTGCTCTGGATCAGATTCTGGCCCAATACCCCCAAATCACCCCCTCTCTCCATCTTGACCCTAGAGTGGTGTCATGTTTAGACACAGATGGGACTCCACAAAGTGACAAGGCTGTGTAACTTTAAAGATCCCACACGCCCCTCTACCCAAACTCTCTAAACATGAGCATTTGGATCCTTGTCCCTCCCCTGAGAAGAGGTGTCACACTTCTGCCGAGATGTTAAAAAATATATATATCATATAAATTGGACTGTGTTGCCTTGAATGTATTTATTTACTTATTTAGATTTTATTAGCAAAGTTTAAGATAATTGGTTGTAGCAGTTCACCCCATGAATCACTTAGCCAGATAAGTTATTTTGTGTTCAATAAACAATAAGGTCTAACAATGAAAACAGTAAACATCAAAATAAAAACGCCAGAACTCTGAGTGAACTAAAGGTGGATTAAAGAAACTTTAGTTTTGAGCCTAGCTCTTAGGAGACTGAGGCAAGAGGATAGCAAGTTTGAGCAAGCATAGGCGAGACTAAGAAAATGTTTCTCAAAAGTGTGTGGGGGGTGGTGTTATGATTATCTTTTCCCAAGTCTCATATTTAATATGCTCTTCAAGGCTCTACAAATATAAGAGAAATAGATGTTGGGTAATTTTAAAGCATAGTAAATATTTATGTATGAACAGAATCTGAAGAGTGCACACATGACATATACGCATGACATACGTGTGCCCACATCTCTACCTTTATTCTTTAAATCTCTATACTTTATCTCCTTTAAGTTTCCATTTCCAACTTAGATAATGAAAATATGTTCAATACACATAGCTACTGTTCATACATACGCAGGCATATCTACATGTGAACATTTTCAGCTCCAGTTCTCTGTTTATCTGTAATGTCTGGGAAGATTGTCTCTCTAGTTTTAATATTGGAACACAGTCAATCTCTATTATGTTGAGGAATTGAGAAAAACATCTGAATTCAAAATGTATTTGAGATTATCTATAGAGCGAAGAAAGATCAGAAAGATGGGCAGCCATTAGAATTAATGAAGGGTGATACCCTGTGTCCTCTTCAAGACCATTAACATGGAGAAAATAACCACACTCTCAAATAGAAGGGGCCAGCTACCATGTGACACTAGCTACCGCCAACCGAACTTGAGGTGCAAGATCCAACAGCACAAAGCATCTATTCCTGTAACGTGATATGTAAGGGAAGTGTCCTGTTTACAGAAAAACTTGGTCAAGGGAGGAAGTCAAGAGCACAGGATGGCAGAGAGAGGAAGAGAGGAATGGACGATCAGGGAGATGATGCAGAGAGTACGGGAGGCGCCAGAAACATGACTTCATCTTATCCAAAGCACTCAGGAAACAAAATATGTCAGTGTTTACGGACAGCAATCTTCAGGGCTAGAGCCGGCAAAAATTATCCTCTGAATGTTTTTGGAATAAATCTGAACCGTGTAATGGGGAAATATTTTGTAGAGCCCTTGTGCACACCATGTGCCAGAAGCTGGAGGGTAGGGTCCGTGATGGATGTCACTCTCAAGAGAGTATCTGGGACACTACACTTAAGGGAGATGTGTCACAAGAGTATGGCCCAAAGCAAGAAAAACTAGAAAAACCTCATTGAAGACCACAGTGACAAAAGAGAGGACACTTGCCGGTCAACAGAGGTGTTGAGGTTGGAATGAGGACTGCACATTAGAATACAGTTATTTGGCAATAGCAAATACATGAAAACAACATTCTAAAAATGACACTCATATGATGTATTGAAAACTAATGTTAAAAGGTCCCTGGAACCCAAAACTGGGATGACAGACCACCAAAAAGACGCTCACAGGCTGTGTTGTCTCTTCGTGGTCTAAGCCCTTCCATGGGGCCATGTATAGAGAACTGGTTTGAGAATTTCCTACAAATAAGGCGAAATTTGCAATGCATCCCCCCCCACCCCAATTCAATACTCTGAAGTTTCGTCTACCATAATTCTGATTCAATCGCACAATCTCAGAGATGTATAATAATCATTTACACAAATGAATTTATTATAGAAAATGTAATGGAGTGAGCCAACAGACCCCACTGCTTTAAGAGAAACTTTCTTTATAGAGACTCCTGCTCTCGTTGCAGGGAAGAATTCTCTCTCGCAAGGGTTTGTCTACCATGTAATGCAGTGAGGCAGAGTCTTCTTAGCTGTCCTTGAACAGTTTCATACTGTGGAGTGGGACCAAGAATGAGCTGTCCTTTTAACATCCCACGCGTCTTAAAACAATAGGAAAAGCCGAGCAAACTAAGAATGGTTCCACTCAGACTACCATTCTCACCGGCTGCAGGTGAGCATGGCTTTCAGATTTCTAGGAAAACCCCAAAAGCCTTCATAAGGCATCAGGATGCAAACGGGAGCTCATTTTCCTAGAAGCAAGGGGAAACTGCGTGCCCCGGCAGGGAGCCCTCTTCTAGGGGTTACCCTCACTTTGTGAACACAGTCTGACTTTCAGGGTTCATCCCCCATGAAATTCTATTCCCAACTCAGGCAAACTAGGGCTCATCGCAGACAGAAGCAGGCTGCGAACAGCAAGTAAAGGATGGCTAAGAGCATCGCATACCTTATGTGGCCTTTGAGCTGTCAGTAAGTCCTTTCAAGATGGCAAGGCTACACCCAAACTGGAACTCACATTTCAATGCCAAGGAACAAATTAGTGACCGTACTCAGTCTTAAATGACTTCATAGTTGCAAAAAATATTTATTAATGCCTTAAGTTGAAATGAAATGGAAACCCAACAACACCTCAACACCTTAAGAATTTAAGAAATTAAGAATTCTACATTCCAAATCAGTTCCTACGAGAGTGGCCAGCAGAGGGCGCACATGCCCCAACACAGCAGCCTCGGGCTAGGCAGGCACTCCCCAAACCTATTTCAAGCATTAAAACCTGACCAAATTTGAAAGAGGGGCGAGCAAGCTAGTCACAAAACTAATCTCAATTTAGGATTACTAAGAGACACAAGTACATTATTATTTAACAGCAACTTTAACAAGGGCGTCTTGGCTGCTCAAGGAGAGCCGTTCTGTAAAAAAAAAAAAAAAAAGAGGTAGATTTCTTTGCATATATGCGAGCTTATGTTACTTTCCAAGGCTACTGTGGTTTTAATAGGCCTGCGCGGCCTATATTAGGAACTCGACAATACATGTATTTTTAGAAGTAAATGCAACATTTACTTTGTGTGTGTGTGTGTGTGTGTGTGTGTGTGAATTATATTAAGTTACTCTTTGAAATAGCATCTCTCTTAGTGTGTCTCTATCCATATGCTGCATACAAATCCATTCATCTTTGTGGCTTTCCAGCCACCCGGTACATAGTGTTTCCTGTCTAAATCCACATGCATACGTTCCCTATTGTTTTCTATGTTTTGTGTTCTATCAGTTAGCGCCAAACTGTCTTCTTTAAGCTTCTATCTTTTATTTGCTGGGGGGGGGGGGGTGTTTACAAAGTTATTCCCGAAAAGGTGCTCACAGCTATATGAATGCTGTATCAATTGACAAGCCTTGTTTATTTAAGAGAGTCTTTTTTAAAAAATGTAAAGAACACCCACCCATCTCACCCAGCACTTTCTGAAAAAAAAAATGAAAGTACAAAATAAAAAGAAATGTCAAATCCTACATAGTTCTTCTTTGCAGATAAAAAGATTAAATAACCCGCACGAAGAGTGGCTTCTGATTTCAAATTGGTTACAATAAAGGGACAGTTGCCAAATAAGTCTCAAACTGGAAGCGAGGTTGGATAATTCACTGCTGTTTGTCCGTCCACCCCAATGGCCATTTCAACCTAAACCCTGCTACTCAAACAAAAAGAGTGAAGCCCTGAGACATGGCCATCAAGTGACTCCTTTTTTTCCCCCTAAATCAAATCTCTGCAGACTTGAGAGATGAACCGAGTCCACGGTGTCTACAGACCAGGTGGCTTCGGTGACACGTAGGTCTTGGCAAATGATATGCGCCCTTTAGCCGATGCGGCTCTTCCATTTCTGCATAAGTTAAAATGACGAGGTTTTTTTTGTTATTCCTAAGCACTCATTCCGAACTGTTTGCACAATCTGTTAAGTCCAGGCAGATTTAACTGATTCCGACGTGCAGCCCGCCAAGGCCAGTGATGGGGATAATGCCTCTTTACATGGGTAAAATTCTGTGCCACGCAGGTCACTCTCTTCGGGGGAATCAACTGTGTGTCTCTTCTTTGCGCCTCCACCACAATCGTTCATCCCGCAGCCTGGAGCCGAGAGAGTGAGATGCAAGAAAGGAGCCGAGTGCTCAAAGCAAAAATCTGCTTCCAGGACAATCCATTATATCTGACAAGTTAAATGTTCCATGGTAGGCCATATGGCACCAGAGCAGGCCCGACGATGGAAGGGAAGAGCCGGGCAAATGCATCACCATTAAGGAGTTTGGCTACACACTTTAGTTTGAATTACTTTTTTTCCCCCAAATTGTAAATGTTGCCCCCCTCCCCAAATTTTTTTTCATTTGAGTTCCTTTGAAAAAGGAGAGTCTCTTTGAAAAGACAACCGATGGTCTGGGGATCAGAAGGAAAAAAGTTAGGGTAGGGTTTCAGAAAACCTTACAGGCCTGTGGCCTCAACCATTTCAGTTTCAAGACAAATAACAAGTAGACGCTAGCTGTTCGCTAGACTATTTAAATGAAACCGGTCATGAGGTTGGAACATGTAAATGAGTCTGGTACAGCACAAAATGCAACCAATTTCCATGTTTAAGTCTCTCTCTCTCTCTCTCTCTCTCTCTATATATATATATATATATATATATATATATATATATATATATATATTAATATATATTAATATATATATTAATCTTACAAAGCTCCACAGTCAGAATGGGCATGTCTCCATGTCTCCTGGGGCTTACTTGAACATCCACCAAATGACTCACATGGACGGCCTCTGCTCAAAGGTCACCACACAGAACAACACACTAGGTCCCATGAACAAGTCTGAAAGCAATCTAAGCCACTCACCATTAATGCTATGCAGCCCCTATGAAGAGCATGCTTGTTGTTAGGGACAATGTCATCTGAAATGTGCCAATGCTGTCATCGAGGGTAGTATTGAGTTACGGCTGAGGAAGGTGTGATAAAATGGATTAAACAGCTACTGTCCCGTGGCAGGCAGCTTCCTCAGTCTACCATATAAAGAAAGCAGACGCTCTTAGTTAATTTCAAGGAATTCTCAAGGAAGAAATGATTCCACAACGAAAGCTGGAAAAGCTTTTTAAGGAAGGACCCAAACTCGGGTGACCCCCCCGTGGGAATTTTATCTGCACCCTCACTTTCTCCAAGTGACACATCCTTAAGCAAAATATATGGAGTATGTGAACGTGTGTGTATATATACGTATGCATGCATGTGTGTATGTGCATGCGTGTGGGTATGCATGTGTGTGTGCACACATGAGTGTGTGTGTGTGTGTGTGTGTGTGTGTGTGTGTGTGTGTGTGTGAGTAATAATGGGTTGGTTCTCAACAGGACTGATTAACGTTTAAGGTATTCACGGTGGTTTGCAAACAGGAAACTCACAGTGCTTAAGAGAAGATCACACTCATGTTAAGACTCATTTCCCTAAACTATGCTCACTCCCCATCTCTCCAGAGGGTCACTATTTCACCAAATGTACGCGCTTCTGCCTTAATTAAGAATCACATTGATTCTAAGAGCACATATACTTTAGGAAAATTGATCCATACTTTCTGTTGAAAACTCTGGTCACCTTTTTGGTGGTCTGATAGTAACTCAGTGCACGTAGGTATTTGCATTTCTCTTATTAACACAAAGACAATATTGAATTATGGAAGCGAGGAAGTGGGTAATGAGTTGGTAATCTGTATTTTATAACAACCATCAATTCTTACAACTCTATATAATATTGATCACTTTCATAATTGTGCCCTATGACCTTCATTATAATATTAATAGATATGTATCAGAACTGTTACCACAAGTATTCATTCAATGTGTGCAGCATAAAGAAATGTCTAGGTGGTTAACTGATTTGCATCACTACACACAGGAATGATATAGAAAAACCAATACACACACACACACACACACACACACACACACACCTGCCATCCTTGGCCCAAGATTTCTTCTCATGCCTACACTGTATTTAGCCAGATCACACCATGCATTACTAAGGAAAGTTTGACTATTAATGAAGCATACATATTGCTTAAGAATGAAAGCGTATTTATATTGTATACTATTGTTTATCATTTAATAAAAATAGTCATTTTGGGCACATAGCCGTGCAAAGGGGAAATGAAGCCTGAATCCAAAGCTAAGAGGAATAGATACAATTGCACACAGTGTCACTGCTTCACACTTGTAAGATGTCGCCGTGCGAGACTCAGCGTCAGTACAGGGCACTGGGCCGTTGTGTACTGCAGACCCTTTTCCTGTGCATCTAGACCTACGTTTTTATTACTAATTAAAATGGCCAGATGGTAAAACAACACCTGATCCAAGGGGCTTCTCGGTACACTGACTGTCAGCCACTCCACCACTCCACTGCTCACAGGCTCAGAAAACTGCCCTCAACGACAAAGCTTTCTCCAGCTCCCAAACCATAGGTGGGAGGCAGCTAAAACTTTGCTCATTAAAATGCACACATTCAATTCAGAGCTGGGGGGGGGGGGAATCTAACCATCAAACCACCACAATTTTTAAAAAAAGCTTATGGATGGTCACAGTAAGAAATCATAGCATAGCAATGTGCTTGGAATTCATCACAGGGAAAGAGAAAATGGAAGGAAGGAACAGGGAGGAATGGGTCAGTGTCACCCAGTGTCACACCATCTCAGGTGGTCTTCATCTTTTCTTTGAAACATTTGTTAGCAACCAATTATGTCTTAAATACATTTCTGTGTTCTTTCACGTGTGAGCATGGCCTTCACATCTACACCATAAAGCAAAAAAACATTTACTATCATGTAAGATTTGTAACATTTTGGAATCCACTTTGACCCTCCGCCTAAATTCAGGTTATAAAGTTGCTCATGAATAACAGACTTCAAGAAATCACAAATGCTTTAGAGGTGTTTAAGCTTCTTCATCCTGAGTGGAACCTTTTTTTTTTCCTCAAGCAAACATTTTTTTTTTTTTTGCAAATATTTAGGCTGCTTTGATACACAAATGTTCTCCCAACTATTTCCACTCCCTGAAATCACTGCACAGACCCCAAGCGAAGGGAAACTTTGCAAGGGAGACAGAGGAGGCAGCTGGATGAGGGAGGATACTGGCGGTCACCCTGGTGTCTCCACCCACAAACAAACGTTGCTGTGGTGGCAATACCTGAATCAAAATCTTCCAGTGCCCGGGTGAACGACTGCTTTCGAATCCTCTGTTCTGGGGCTATAATGTGCTCTGACTGAGGCCATGCCTTCCAAGCTAGGAAACTCTGATCACCCACCCACAGGCTTCCGATTTCAGAGTTCAGTAGCTCCAGTAAGTGTGGCCTGCTTCTGGACAGCAGAAATCCAGGCACTTGCAGAAGAAAAAACCCAAAGATATTAACCTGAGTCAAATGGGGCAGGGGATGGAAAGCAGCCATGCCTTTGGTCTCAGGTCTGAACAGGTAGCCCAGAAGGGGGACCCATGGAACAGTGATGCTGTCCCAGGGGAGCGCCACACAAGAGCAGCGGCCTCTCTCGGGTCACCTTTCGCTCTGGAAATAACTGTTCTTGAAAACAAAGTTTTCAAGGTAAAAAACGAAACAAAACAAAACAAAACCAAGATGTGGCACACTGAGAAATACGTGGTCATTTCAGCACTGTTATAATTTACAATTACTACAGGGGGAAACAATCTCACAGAAGTATGATTCCCCTGCCTTCAAATCTCCACCAAAAAAGAAGAAGAAGAAGAAGAAGAAGAAGAGGAGGAGGAGGAGGAGGAGGAGGAGGAGGAGGAGGAGGAGGAGGAGGAGGAGGAGGAGAGAAAAGAAGAGAAGAGAAAAAGAAAAGAAAAGAAGAGAAAAAGAAAAAGAAAAAGAAAAAAAGAAAAAGAAAAAGAAAAAGAAAAAGAAAAAGAAAAAGAAAAAGAAAAAGAAAAAGAAAAAGAAAGAGAAAGAAAAACTATCCTCAGAACTTGTTTGGAAACAAGGGGAAAATTCCTTGCTAACAGGTGAAAAGCCAGGTCTCAGCATCTCTCCAGCTCCCTCAGTTAACTACACTGAGAACAAAAAGCTAACCCAGGGTTCTGGTTGCCAGACCCAGGCTGGGTGGGATTTAGGAAGGTCGGAGTTGGGATGCACTAGTGAACTTGGTGGGCGGAGAAAGCCACGGGTGAAGCTATCAAAGCAGCACAAGTGAACTGAGAAAGACCTGCTTCTCAGCTCCTACGAACCTGCTGTTCCATCCTCCATCACTCCCCCATCCCGTCCCTGTTTACACACATCAGAAGTGGCCAAAGATTGCATCAGATGTGCTCTGGACAGTAACAGCAAAGTGCCTGAGGCCACAGGTTTTTTTTTTTCATTGTGCCCCCCAAATACAGATTTTGGGTTGAGGAGGAAGAGCCAATCACAGCATGATGTTTGTACTGGGGGTGGAGAAGTTGGGGGGGTTGTCTTCAGCAGTTACTCTGAACTTAGATGTAGTGTGGGAGAAGAAAATGTAAAAGCCCCATAAAGTAGCAGAATTAACCTCTCCTTTCGGATTGCTTACAGGTGAAATTTTGCCATCTGGCTGGGCAGTTTGCCTGCAGGAAAAAAAAAAGAGAGAGAGAGAGAGGGGCTCTAAGGGGGGGATGGGAGGAAGCTTTGCTCTGCCTCCCATTTTAACACAACAGATTTTAAAGTAAAAGGGGGCAGAGCCATGAAAATTGCCAAACGTAGGCAGATATGCACACGTGCGCACACGCATTCATGGATAAAGTGTGACAGACCGGAGCCCGAACAAAGCAGAGTGGACTGAAATTATGATCCTGGCCACCAGGAGATTAAGAAGGAATAAAACCTGACCCATTCCCAAGTGCCAAGCCGGGGAAAAGGAGTCCCTGTAAAGTCCTTATTGAGTAACTGGTGAGATGTCCTATTTTACGGAGAAAAGAGGAGACAACAAACATATCAAAGTTCCTATCGCCCTCTCAGAAGAGCTTCTTTATATCATATATTCACACTGGGGGTAGTGACTCTACGAATTACAATTTAGCTTTCAGTAAATAGGAAGCTGTGTTTTAGCAACTCCTGGAAGTTGTATCCTATCAAATTGAAAATGCTTATAAATTTTACAATCTATAAAAATACATTTTCACCTCTTCTCCTAACTCCTTATCCAAATCATTTTTTAAAAAGACAAACTCTGGGGGAGCCAAAAGATCTGCTTTGCTAATAATTAGTTTTTTAGCCTAAAGAGAAAATACGAAATAATGCCAGAGCTACTAAGTATTACCCTGCAACCTTGAGGGCCACAGAGGACTTTCTGTTTCTAGTCTAGGCTCCGGGGCAAGCGTGGCACCGAGCGGACAGTAAATGGCTCTTTGCCAATAGAAGATTCCGCATTTGGAAGGTTGTACAGTCAGGACATTGTATAGTATGTCACCATCTCAGTTTGGAAGACCTGGGAATCCATTTTGATGCAACGAGTCTCCACACTGACACATGAAGCACAACCTAACCAGAATGGTTGACTGAGAGAGAATGAAGGGCGGGTTCTCCAAACCTCTAGCTAAACCGCAAAGGGAACAGGTTAGAAAGTAAAGAGCATGGGGGTGGGTGGGTGGGCAAACAAGTATCTAAACGCACAACAAGACCAAACAAAAGCCCACCCTAAAGAGAAACGGGGTACTTGCTTTTCTTCTGGGCTTCTGGGCGGCAGGCAGAGGGAGGCACCAGCACTAATACATGAGGCAGAGTCGCCAAAATCATGTGGAGGAATAAAGTGTTGTGGTGTCACTGTGCCAGCCGAGGACAGAACAGAACACGCCGGCTTGGCTGTCCTGACGTGTTTTACTATGTAAATTTAAATAGTCTTAAAAGGGAAAAGGAAAGAAACAAAAAGGTGGAGGGGTCATATGGGGCTTTATTTTTTTTAATGTTAAAAAAAGTTTATTAGAATATCTCATACTTGGGCCACAAATAAAAGCACTCTCGTTGCTGTCATTAAAAAAAAATAATAATCATAAAGAACTTGCTCTTAGGCTAACACTCCAACCGACGTGTTTCCTCGGATGGAAATTTAGGGGGGTTGTTTAAAGAGTTAAAAAGACTCCCTACCATTAATTTGCATCTGGTGCTTTTAGTGTGTGTGTGTGTTTTTTTTTCTTCCCTGAAAAGTTGGCAGAGCCGCCGATTTTCCATAATGCAAGCATTTGGGAATTGTGAACGGAATGAAACCGATCCAATCTCCTGACTGCGACATGAATTTTCATTAATTACAACCTTGTCAGCAAAAGCATTATCAAAGCTGAATATGAAAATGCTAATGAGTCCTCATTTGCATATTTTTCTTTGTTGGAATGTCATTAATTATTACATTTTATGATGATGAATGCAGCTGTCGAAGCTCTCCGATGCATAATTAGCCATCAGAATGCCAGGAGCCGATCAGCAGTTTTGGGTGAAAAAAAACAAATTTCACTTCCACTCTCCCCATCCCAAACATCACCAAACACACACACACACACACACACACACACACACACACACACACACACACACACACACACGGAGGCGGGGGGAGGAGGGAGGGAGGGAGGGAGGGAGGGAGGGAGAGAGGGAGAGAGAGAGAGAGAGAGAGAGAGAGAGAGAGAGAGAGAGAGAGAGAGAGAGAGACTTGCTGACAACAGTCCTGAGGGTGGACTTTGGGGAAGTTGGAAAAGGATAGGTTAAAGGGAGCTAATTTTTGCTCTAAAATTATTTGGTTTTTAGCTGATAACGGTCTTATACAATAGAAGCAGTTCTTAATAAAAAAAAAAAAGTCGTTATTCCAGCTTAATTAATGCCATGCTTAATTATAACACCATGATGTCAGCGGTTTTAATTAAGTATTGGCTCCGTTACAAAAAAAAAAAAAAAAGGAAAGAAAGAAAGACAGAAAGACCTACTCCTTACTCTAGTAGAGTCACAAATACACAGATTTGTGAATTTATGTAATTTTTGATCTTTATTGGTTCGTGAAGTATTCAGATTTTTAACAGGCAACATTAAAACTCCATGCACACATGCATGCGCGAGAGGGTGTACGCACGCACACATGCGCACGCACCACCTCTCACATACACTCATGCAGGCACAAATCAAGCTAAGGGGAAACCATACTTTCCTCCCACGTTCCTGGGGCCGACTTTAAAGCTTACCTACTTGACCACTTTTTTTGAGCTAAAGTGTAAGTGAAGATGACAAAACATAGCTCATCCTCTCTCAGCCGCTGGGAACGGTGTTTATAAGTAAAAAAAGAAAAACAACACAGAGCAGATGGGACCATTACACATGACCAAACCAATCAATCACAGATGAAGGGCCCAGGTGCAGCGCAGCCGTGCAACAACGCACCATTTCACAGTCTGTCAGACACACACACACGGTCGTCCATGAGTGACCCTCCTCAGCTCCCCCCGGACCTCATCTGGGGCGCTGTGCCCCTCTCGCCTGCCTACGCTCCAACTGACGTCTTCATAATCACCCTGTCTTTCTATCTGTGGAGGCTCAGAGAAGAGACAGGATGGAAGGGGTGGTGGTGGCTGGGGGTGGGGAGGATGGGCGAGCTAGCTAGGACAGGGGCACACATCATTGTCACTTAGGAGTCCAGTCTTCTTCCTTCTGCCATGTCCATGGCCCCTCCCTCTGATAACTCCAGGACAGCTTCTCTGACCAATATTAAGCTCATTAATTTTAAAGGGTGACTGCTTGCTTGTGGCACCCCAAGTGCCTACTATCGGGAATGGACACTCTCTGGGAGTTGTTTGCTTGTGAGGAAAGGGAGATGAATGGGGTGTCACAAAGTCACTGCTACAACGAAGTGTCAGAAAGCAAACAAGGTGGTCACTGTGAGTTTCTGTGGCCCCCTAAATGTGTTAAATTATACCCCAGTGACCCAAAAGCTTGTAGGACCCAGATCTGTCTTAAGATTCTGTGTCTTAAATAATCATGATGGCCTTTGGCACAAATTCATCCAGGAATCCTTGAACCCAAAGGAAGCTGCACATCTGCAAGCAGCGTTGTAAGTTTAGAATGGCAACCTTTGGAAGAAGTTCAATACACACTCAAGAGAGACTCCAGTTCCTGCTCCAAACTCAGAGCTCTGGGCTGTACTTCCTGTCCTTCTGATAGATCTCTCCCTCTCTCTCTCTCTCTCTTCCCTCTCTCTCTCCATCTCTCTCTCCCTCCCTCCCTTCCTCCCTCCTTCCTAAGTAATGAAATAAATAAAAGCTCAAAGAAGAAGGCAAACAAAATAATATATATGTATGTAATAATAATATATATGTAACACACACACACACACACACACATATATATATCCAAAGCCCAGCTACTGCACAGGAACAATACCAACCACACTCATCAGATTACACCCCCAAAACAAGCATTGGCTTTGTGGATCCAATAAATCCTGTAATTCATTCGAATGTCTTCTTGAGCCTACATAACACGAAATAAACTTGGTGAGATCCTTGACAAGGCATGGTCGTGATATGCAATCATGTTCATTTGATCAAATATGGAAAATGGACATTCTTCCCTACTTTAAGAGATGAACATGCTTCTAATTGATGCACAATCTATCATTTATTTTCCCCATTTATTGAAAAGAAAGAAAGCAGATGTATAGGGTGCTTTCAGGGAAGCAGCCAGAAAGCCTACCAAAGAACAACGACGACAACAACATAACCACCAAACAGCTTAACAAGTTCAGGTTCCAAAATGCCCGTGACATTTTAGATTTTAATGAAGAATTTACACTGAAAATGAATAAAACCACTACTGTGTGATCCAGCCACTCTTAAGATTAAGAATCATTTATTTACAGTTTTGTGAGACGGTTGCGGGGAGAAATTGTACAAGGTGAATCAGTAAGACAGCACCCTACCTCAAATCTCCATGCCATTCCATTTACAGGCAGAGACAATTTTACAGAACACTTGGCAGGTTAGATTCATCTAAATGGAAGCTCTGTCTCTTAGCATGGGCCCTACCATCAAATCAAACGTATTCTCAAAATTGCTTGTAGACACACTTGTTTGGAGTTTGTTTTTTGTTGTTTTGTTGTTGCTGTTGTTGGTTTTGTATTTGCATGTTTGCTTGTTTATTCTGAAGAGTCAGTATGTTTTTGGTTTTCTGATTTTATTTGTTTGTTTCCATTTCTTTACCAGTGAATCTGTCTTGAGAAACTTCAAAATATTCAATCAATCATGAGTCTGTCTGCTCCCCAATGTATCTTAGAATTTTTATGTTTAGTCCTTGTTAACAAGGAAAGCCCTCCCCCTACCACACACACACACACACACACACACACACACACACACACAGAAACCAAATATATCAAAAGCTTCCATAACCCTGCAGAAAGGTCTACCTTGCGTTTTTGAATGTTGTTGCTTTTTTTTTCCCCTTAAGGAACAGACCCTACACATTTGCATTAATAAATTTCTATTGTCAAGCTCAACAGAAATTGCAGTACAAAAAAGCAGATGTGTACATTGGGCTCTTTCGAATTGAATTTCCAAAAGCAGAGCCTATTGTATCTCAAGATCAAAGGGACTAAAACACTATCTCCTCCCCCTTCCCATATAATTACAGAGAGTTCATTTCTTCTGTGGCGATGAGCACAACAGGTAAATCGTGAACCTTAAGGATAATGATCAGGTGCTGCTGCTGAGCTTTGCTGGGTAGCAACAGAGCTGTGCACAGGGCCCCTGCTGCTTAAACTACCACCCTACAGGAGGCTGGGAAATGTCTCCGTGCTCATCGCCTCTTTATTCTTGGGGGTTTGTTTCCTCCCCGCATCAAGACGACACGGAACGGTTTTTGAGATGGACACAAGCCCTCTCTCAGCACAGTGGCTGCAAAGGAGGGACTCGACTGCCCCGAAACACACACCGAGAGAAAATATTGCCTTGGTATGAGGCCTTGACGGGTAAGGCTGCCCAAACACCTCTTCTGGAGGTAGATGGGGTATAAATTATGAATAAGGGAGGAGTGACACTGTTATGAAATGTCATATCTTGGCAGTTCTGCAAAAGGACAAGACCCTGGGGAGAGAGAAGAAAGGGCTCCAATCACACACTCGTCCAAAACTGAGGTTCGGAAGAAAATCTGCTCCACTTGGCGTGATTAGCATGATCTATTTCTTTGGGGAATAGAGGTAAAGAGAGAAGAGAATTTAACTCAAACCCACAACAACAGAAAACTCGATAGAGAACGCCCGCTAGGCTTAAACACCCTTGAAGCCAACTACATTCTATGTATGCATTTCCATCTCCCTTTTAAAATTCCTGGTACCTCATTTCATCCTTTGCTGCCCATAGGCATCTGTTCCCCTCTAATTATTTGCCATTTAGAAAAACTCTGCTTAAATTCCTTGTGCATCTGGCCCTTGCTTAGTGTGTATTTGTGATGCTTAAATATGGCGCTTGGTGTTAGAACGGCCTCACACGCAAGCACCAAATCTTTCCCTTCCCAGGAAGAAAATAATGTTTCAATATCCCACCCTACAAAAAGTATATACAAAATAAAGCCCACCTTACAGGTATTTATTGAAATAAATATGTGTTCCTACTTACACCCTCTCCCTCTTTAATACACACATATTTATACTCTTCCAAGACCTGGCTGTTTGTAAACAAAGGTTTCATCAGTGTGATCCAATGAATAGACTCAGGAAATACGCGTCAATTGTAATGGTCTTAATCAAATTAAGCATGGGTCCTACCATCACCTGAAATGTGTTCTCAAAAAAATCAAGTCATTTATTTTAGTTAGTGTCTTCTAGCTCCTGAACTATTTTATTTTTAATCAATAAAACGGGATGTTATTATTTGACAGGGAAATGTGCCTTTAAGGATGGGCTTCCTCGCACCCAGGAGTAGAGAAGTCCTGGAAAACTACATCAAAATCCTGAAAGCAACGAGCTTAATCCTTCCCTCCCTCCATCTCTCCCATACATCATCCCATCTCTTCATCCTTCCTCCCCCAGCCCTTCTCACGACAGAGCTCTTACCTTCTACAGATACTGTGCTGGGCGCCATAGCACGCGCTGGGTGTAAATATGAGTAGCCCTTGATTTCTAATATTTGCTTGACCAATAATTAGGTATTGAGTGCCCATCTGAGTGAGAGGAATAGTTACTATTAATAATATCAGAAGTGATAATGATGATTTACCTTAGGCCAAATACTTTGGAGTGGAGTGGGGTGATTGTCAGAACACATTTCAGAGCCAAACTTTCTGGGCCTGAACTAGAGACCCACTCCGACCGAAGGGATGACCTGGGCCAGTCACTGTATTGGTACCGCAACGATTTCATCGATGAAACAAAGGGGGTGATAATGTTGTGAAGTTGTTATGTCAAGTGCAGCCCCTGAAATACTTAATCATTACTTATCACCTGTGACCTCTTTGTGTCGAAGCTATCTTCTGCTCACTGCCATGTTCACAGAGACTAAAACACTGCCTGGACCTGTGCTGGGGCCGACAAATGAGTGACTCTTCGGGAATCAATGGACAAAGGAATGGGTGAACAAAAGACTCCGGGGAAAGCAATACTTCTAATGAGCTACTAAATAGCTGGTAGGCACAATGTCTAAGGTATTTTGTGTTACATCTGTCTTCAGGAAAGGCTAGTAACTACAATTACAAATCGTCTAGAAAAGACACGTAGAAAACTGAAGTACTGCCAGGCCAGAGCACAGGGAACTCAGCTCCAGGGATGAGAAAGGCACTCTTCCTACTTTATGGTTCTACCATCAACTTCCTCTGAACAGGGACTATTTAAGCCAGTGGTTCACAACCTGTGGTTGGCAACCCCTTTGGGAATCAAATGAGCCTTTCACAGAGGCCATCGAGAACCACTGGAAGAACACACATATTTACATTACGATTCACAACAGTAGCAAAATTACAGTTGGGAAGTGGCAACGAAAATGACTTTATCATTAGGGTCACCACATCATGAAGAACTGTACTAAAGGGTCACAGCATTAGGAAAATTGTGAACCACTAATTTAAGTAATTAAAGCCAATGAGAAATGTTTAATTCTTCTTTTGCATTATGATTAAAAAAAAAAGGCTCCTATCTCTCTCTCCATGTAAACATTCTTTTCTGCCCTCAGCAGAAAAGTGTTGATAGTGGTTATAGGACATCAGGAACCACCTGCTGCTTGTGAGCTCAGAGTCCACCTCACACCTTCAAGGTAAACCTTCCACTTATACGTCTCGGTATTTCATCCCTTGAATCCAATTGCCGACTTTAGGGCTTTGTCTGAATGGCAAGTCTTTCAAACTTAACAGCAAATTCATAGTCATCTCCTGGATAGCTGGCTGTACACCCGCTCTTGTTCCCTACAGTTTCTTAGAAACTGAACATGTACTGAGACATTTTCATCTTCTTCCCACACCAGACATGAAGATTTCTTTTAAATTCCAGGACAACACCAAGGTGCATAACATTAGTAAATATTTTACATTTTTAATTTAATTTTTTGCAGCACGGACAACTGGACTCAGGACACTCACTGTACATGCTAGGCAAGTACTGTTCCACTGAGCTGCAACCCCAGTCCTGTTCTTTATATTTAAGCATAGAGAAACTCAAATACAAATGGCCTTACTGTATACCATAATTTCCAACTACAAGGTTTAAATTAAGAAGATGGGATTGTGCTTAGTGTCAAGAAAGGCGTTTTATCCCCTGACTTTGAGCCTTATAACCTAGAAGGAAACATTATGCCTTTGTTCCATAACGGTGAGACGCCTGGTGAGTGAATGACACGTCTATTTACGGGGAGAAATATAGCAATATTTTAGTAAGTGGTAACAAAGGGGAAACATTACAGAGAATTAACATAAATGGAAAGAGATTAAATCCAAACAAAATTGGCAAAACCAAGACATCTGATATCAATGAAAAGCTGTAACGTTGCAAACTGTTATAATGCGTTTTCATATTTGCAGTATAAACCAAGAACCTGACAAGGCCCACAAGGCACACAGAAGTGTTATATGTATCAGTGTGTAGTCAAGCTCAAATATCAACCTCACATATCAACCGAATCTTTCTGGTTGGAGCCCCCTCCCAAGTCTACTTACAACACCAGCATCATGAACATCAGGGTCTTCTCCAGCTTCCCTTTGGGGAAATGGGTCCCTTGTAGAAGCCAGAAAGCCAATCAAGTTTTGGCAGAATATGAGGGCTAAACTTTATAACAGGCTCTCTCCGTAAGGCATATGTTCATCCTTTTATAAGAGATGACACACAAAATTCTAAGGTGACCCTCACTCTGAAAGAGCCTTCCACTTTTTCAATGATCTTCTAGAAAATTCCACTTACTTGTCAGGCTCCATCAGAATGTGTTCCCCAACCCAGAGGACCTTCCTCCTGCCTCCAAAACTGAAGGTCTCGCTGTTTGGATCCTGATATGATCTATCACTGGCTGTTGAAGCTTAGCTTGCTTAGCTCTTTACAGGAAGGCAATGTCTGCTTGACTCCTTAGAGTGAAGACCTGTAGGCTGGGATTCTTCTCTCTGTCCTTGGTGACCGAGCTAGGCACAAAGTGCTGTGTGTGTTGAATGTGAACACTAAGTGGTGTATTTCTTATATAGTATTAATATTAGATAGAACAGTAGCCTACCTATATCCACAATTTAAGACATGTTATGCTTCTAGATGTCAAAATAAAATCATTTTCTGGCATAGAGACTAGGGAATGAGATAATCCTGTCACTGTTATTTATAGACAGGTCCGACTGTGTGCACTGGCTCCCGCAGGGATATCTCCTAGTATTTGCTATGCCAAAATGACCCTAATTTGGTATAGGCACAGTATGAATGTGGTAGGAGTTAGAAGAGATGAAGAGAGAAGCAGCTGGCCTTTTTTGGCTCTCACCTAGATGTTAACCACTAGCAAAGACTGTAATTCCCTAGTGAACTGCGCAAGGCAGGTTCTTGAGCACCAACTCCACGTGGCTCCTAGTTTGAGAAGATGACCACATGGAGATGAAGGGGTCACCCAAGAACACACACCTGCTGAGCAAGGAAGTTGAGGAGTAGCTGGAGTTTGGGACCAAACTCCAAGATCACCTAGGCTATACTTGCAAAGGTAAAAGATAATGAAACCATAGCTGGAGAAACTGAGTAAGAAGAGTTAACTGTGCTGTAGTACAATGGATTGTGGTAGAGGCTGCTTGTACAAGAAAGAAAAAGGAGACTAGAAGTAAAGTCAGTCAGAAGAGCTCTCTCATCCTTCTAGCCCTCATAGTTTTGGGGAATCTACTAGACCTGGGCTTGTAAGTCTAATGTAAGCCACAACTTTCACACTGTCTGAATAACTCTTAAGTTCAAGCACATTTTATCATTGGCAGGACAAAAAAGAAACATTTACCTGTGTTTGTGTGTAGTGTGTATGGACATACACAAAGCATGTGCAGGCCACAGGAGGGTGTCAGGTGTTCTATTCCACCATAATCTGTGCCATTCTCTTAAGCCAGAGTTTCCCAATGAAACCAGAGTTGGGATGGAAGCAGCACACTTCAGGGTCCTCCTATCCTCCCCCAACATCGGCTTAGCACATGGATAGCCAAACCCAACACTTCATGTTAGTTCTGGGTTCCTGACGTCAGGTCCTCGTGTTTGCGTAGCAAGTGATTGTACTCGCTGAGCCTCATGCACCTCTTCTTAAGCCAAAGAAAGAGGATAGAGCAGAAAAGGAGGTGACGAAAGACAGAAAGGATCCACAGGAAATGACCTCATGACAGGCAAGTTCAAACCAAGCTGGATGATATAAATGGGAGAGTCCAAAAGAATGAAGTTCAAAGAATGAAGGGGTTCATTTCTGTTTAAATGTGGTTATTGTAAGGTCAACAACATCAAATCACAAAACACTTCTCTCTCGAATTCTAGACTCCCTTCCTCAGTTTGATGACACCTTCTTTCCCCTTCATAAGGATTGCTTGATCCATTCAGGGTGTTTTAGTCTGACAGAGGAGCAAAGACAGACCAAAAGCAAAGGCCACTAGGAAGCAGTAGTAAGAGAGAGAGAAGCTGGACCCAGGCCCGCTCCAAAGATGGCCTGAAGACCTTAATGTTAGGCTTATTAGTTGAGTCATTCCAGGCCCAACATTCCCTTGGTTTCTATCAATTCTCCTGTATCACAGACATGAATTTAAAAAATACTCATAGGTGTGAGGAGCACAAATGTTGGGGAGGGTGTGGAGTGGATGAGTCCTGAAATGCAGCAACCAGAGAAATAGTAGACAGTGAGGAGCCACGGAGTCGCTGAAAGTCAACACTGGGAAAAGCCAACAGAAAACCCAAATGAAAAGCTGGGCCTTCTGCCTTTGCAGGTGGCCAACTTCCTCTGAGGTGATGAATAGATTGGCATTTTCTCATACCCTTGATTAGCCAGATGTGTGGTAGAGAGAAAGGAGAAGACTGTGGTCCCATAGACTGTCCAAGTTTGGGCTGGGTTCTGTGCCTTACACACAGCCTGTGAGTATGGACCTCATGGTTGCACATCCCTCACAAAGGTAGACCATGGATTTTAAGTGGTTGGATCAGTGTACAAGTTCCTATCTGAGTGTGGAAGCAGACGAACAATCTCTGAGGACCTCCAGTTCCCTCATCCTTGCCACTGTGACTATATCCTGCCCTGATTCTAACGTTCTGACTGTTTCCAAGTGTTTTGCTTCCATTTGTCAGGCTGTGAGCTGCTTCAGAATAAAATCATATGAGTTCCATGGCGGAGCCCACTAGGTGCAGTTCACAAACACAAGTCCTTACTAGATGCAGCATCCATTCCTTTCTATCAAAGCACCAGGACCTCTTCCCTCTCTCTCTCACCTGCTCCCCATTAAAAGCTAATGAAGATGGTGTTTTCCTTAGAATTGGGAGACCTTTAACCATTCCTCTGGGGAAGTATTTTTGAAAAGTGTTATTCCTGGGGTTTGATACTGTGCTAAAATACATAAAAATAGGGAAGAGAAGAGGAGATGAGAAGAGAGGGGAGGAGAGGAGGGAAGGGAAGTGGAGTGGAGGGGATGGGAGGGGAGTAGAGGGGAGGGGAAAGGAGAGGGAGAGAGAGAGAAGCATACAGCTATTAGCGGTGTCCTGAAACCTTGATTTCTGCTGTATATTATTCCATACAATTTCATTTACAAGGAATCTTTTCTCTGGTCACATCAACTTGTGCTGTCCATGAAAATGGAGTCTGCTTTGGATCTCAAAGATTTATTAAGCACGAATCCCATGCCCATCACTAACCAAGGTGATTCTAACCTTGCCACTCTTCACTTTCCCTAGAGACAAAATATGGGGAAAGTGTGTTTTGAGCAAAGGGAACTTTGAAATATGCAAACACCCACCCGGTATATGTTATATGCTAAAATCTAGACAACAGCGGCCCCTGTTAGGAGTCAGGAAACTATGGCAGACATTTTATGCATAAAGGAGACCCACACTGCTGGGCTTTAGTGCTGACAGAACGAGGACCAGCCTATATATATTGTACTAGATAAAAAAAGATCAGATCTTCACCAGGATGGTTTGCAAATGCCTTGGTGATGGAGACTAGAGAGTCAGGAGGTGAAATGTCTGAGCACAAAGCACTGGGTACATCCAACTCTAGGGTCCTCTGTGACAGACGTTCTCAACCGTCCTAATATGCGACCCTTTAATACAGCTCCTCATGTTGTGGTGACCCCAACCTTAAAGTTGTGTTTCAACTTCATAACTGTAATCTTGCTACTGTTATGAATCATAACGTAAACATCTAATATGCAGGATATATCTGATATGTGACCCCTGTGAAAGGGTCATTGGACCCACAAGAGGATTGCGACCCACAGGTGGAAACACTGCTCTATAATGTTAAAAGGAAAATTACGTGGGCTTTGTAGTATCAAAGGCTCCCCGCTTCCATTATTCTGTCTTCAGTCAAAGAAATATCTTTGGATTTTTAACCTCTTCCTATTATATCTTTCTCTGCCAGGGTCCTTCGTGCAACCAACCACCAGTGTGACCTTCTCTGCCAGGGGTCGCTTCCTCAGCCGATACCTGAAGTCGTCCCCAGTTGAGCATATAAAACTATAATGCCCATCCACTTGCGACTACTCGTATAACAGAAACGAAACAAATCAAGCCAAGATGGCCAGAGCGAAATCACTTTACTCTTTTTCACATTTCCACCAACATAAATTCGTTACAGAGGAAATCTGAAGATGTCTCTCACCTGCATTCTCTCCCACTTCTACACAGTGCGGTCTCAGGTCTTCCTTGCTCTTATGAATTTCGTCCTAATACTCATTAGTCTGCTTATTTTCGATAGCTGGTGTTAGGTGATATGTGAATGTCTGCTTTTAATTACTATGTAGAATGTTTATCATTTCCATGGCAAGAAATGAAATGGCTCTTTCTGCGTAATGATATTGGTCACATGTCTCGGGGAAGAATTCTCTTTCAGCAATCTGTTGAAAAACCACAAACACAAGCCGACCTCTCCCAACTGATCACCTTTTAAATATCCTCATCAAAAATTACAAAGAAGCCTGACACGTCTCTGATGAACTTAAACCAAACTCTAACACTTTCCCCTCAAATGTGGTCTTCTTGCTACCTACCCCCAAAATACATGAGACATCTTGAATGACTAAAAACTATAGATGGGTAAATATAAACGGTCCTAATAAGTACAAGTTATCAATAAATCTCTGTTCGGTCACCAACTGAACGTACTAATCAATACTAAACTGAACAACTGAACAAGACTAAAAATGACCACACTATTTTTAATAGCCATTGATTAGCTCAAGATCATGGCAAAAATTATGTCTGTATCCATCCTGGGACACACATACCTTGGGCCCATTTTAAAGCAACTAGCAACACTACTGTCATTCATGTCTAGTGTCTGAAAACAAGCATCACAGGAAGGAGCGGGCCTTGTCGTCAGGTGTCCTGGTGTCATTTCAGGGCCTGCCCTTGAGGAATGAATGACAATATTGAACCCAGACGGCATGAGTGGTTGGTCATGAGCGGAATCTCTTGTCTACCTAGAACCCCTCCTAACACCATGCATCTCCCAGTGCTCTTGAGAGATGGCCGTGCCTTCCTCTTACTTCTAACACCTCGGATGTGGTTCCTTCATCACTCCTTGGTCCATTTGTCTCTCCATGCTCTTCCACATCAGAGTTTCAACATCAACTGCCTGGATTTCCTCCGTGAGACCTCCATCCTGCAGTAAGGCGTGTACTGGACACACAGCACTTGTATGATAAGCACTCAGGAACGGGATTCATGAGTGACTTAAAGACTGAATGCTAACTGTTGGTGGTATTTACCTCCATCCAGAGGAGCAACGCTAATCGGTGTGTGATACAAGTCAATAAGCTCACAAACAATGATTTAAAAACCAACCGAGCAATGCAGTGCTGACCCTTTCCATAACTTACCGGCATTCATGGGCCATTAACAGTGGGATAGGCCTCCAAACAAAACTTTACTAATCAGGATTCTGTGATTAGTAAAGAAAGCTATGGTTAATAAATGATTGTTAATATCCTGAGAAATAATTTTACCATGATTACTGCTCCAACTACTTTAGTCATTAAAATGAAGAGCTTTGGTTCTCTCTAAAGGTTGCATTTTCAACTTGGTAAAAATTTTGAATAAAAGCAGGCAAGGTAAGTTTCAATGAGAGGAGGGGCATCCATGTGAGAAACGTACTTACATATACTATTCTAATGCATATTTGCTTTTCCTTTGAGCCACACATTAAAAAGAAATACAGACTTTTCTCTTTTTTTTATGACTTTATGTATTGTAATTTTATTAAATACATAAAATTTAGCACAAGTGCAAAGGAAATAAAACACAAAATTTGCAAACCTTTTAGGATTGCTTTTAAGCATGTGTGTGTAAGTACACACGTGTGTGCAAGTGCTCACATATGCTTGGCTCCTCAGATCCTTCCAGAGCTGGAGCTACAGGTAGTCGTAAGCCACTGAACACGAACATCCTAGGAACTGAACTTGGGTCCTTGACAAAATCACTCTTAACTGCTGGGCAACTTCTCCAGCTCCGAGTCTTGAAATCCTAAAGGTGAACGTGGTTCTGTTACCAAGGCCAAATACGTGAGCCATCAGGCTCCCAGCTGCCAGCTCAGATACTGTGGCTCCGAGCAGCTCAGAGTGAGCTCCACATCCGTGCGATCAAAAGGTTCCATGGATGCGCAAAATGCACATCAGAAAAACTCAGCTCTACCACTCTAAGGGTGCAGGGAAATAGCACAACATTTTCTTTTTTGCCCACTCTCCTGCAGCTTGGACAACAACCACAAAAATCTCAGGAAAATGAAATCAGAAAATTGAGCTCCTGATTCCTTTCTAGACCTGTATTATGATGGACTCAGAAGAACGGCTCCATCAGCTAAGCACAAACACCAGGACTTGGAATCAATCCCAGGACCTATGTGAGCTAAGGCAGACAGGGGCCAACAAGGTGGCAACCCATGAAGGTTCTTGGTGCCAGCCCAATGACCTAGTTATTGTGTGTGCGAGTGTTTGTGTGCAAGTGTGTGTGTGTGTGTGTGTGTGTGTAAAAGAGATGGATAGACTGACATATACTATAGATAGTTACATAGATAGATAGATAGATAGATAGATAGATAGATAGATACATACATACATACATACATACATCAATACATAGATACAAAGATAGACAAATACATAGATATATAGATATATAGATAGATACATAGATAGATGCATAGATAGATAGATACATGGATATATAGATACATAGATACATAGATAGATGGATGGACAGTGATATTTTTTTAAAAACTGAGAAAGGCAGTGCACAATTGTGATCCCAGTGCTGAGAAGAGAGAGTAGGTAGATCCCTGGATCTTGTTAACCAACCACATTAACCTGCCCGGTGAGCTCCAGGCTGGCCAGTGATAGATCTGATTCAGAACCTAAGGAAAATAAGATCTAAATATTCAAATTTGACTTCTGGCCTCCACACCCACGGACATGTCTACCCCATTCCACTCCCACAGTGGGCAAAATATGTAACACAGCCCAGCAGAAATAATACTAGAACATGTAACAGGATTGGGGCTGGGTGGTTGTGAGGTTCAGTGATAAAGCAAGTGTTTAGGGAGTTTGAAAGTCTTAGTTTCAGCGTCACCAAGAAAAAAAGGAAAGACAAGACAACCTAAATCTACATTGCACCCTACAAAGCATCCTTAGTTGACTGTTTCTCTAACAGTTTGCAAAAGCAAAGCTCTTCCTCTCAAGACCATTCAAGCTTGGCTGTGCATTATGGAAAATGACAATGGATTTCATTTGGAAATATGTATAGGGCTATTTTTCCTCTAATTTGGCTATCCTCATCTTTCAATTAGAAAAGTCTATCCACATTGCCTTCCTTCAAAATAGGAAAAATCACTCCACTTAGGAGAGACATACAGTGTTAACTTGTGAATGGAAATATAATTAAAGTCTGCCGAAGCACAGAAGCAAACCTGTAGGAACAACAGGTTAAATCCGTTAATTTGAAGACACATTAATATAAAAATATAGATAAATTCACCCTTCCATTTTCCCCCAGTGGGAGCATACATAATTTTAGCATATTAAATATCATGCATTTTACCAAAAAGTTATTAATTTATGGGGTAAAAATATCTTGATGGTAAATAATTAGGTGCTAAGTAGGTGGTGACTCATTTCTACTAAGTGAGAAAGAAATAGGAGGAGTTAAAAATAAATCATTACATGAACAGTTTGGAAACTAAAAGGAAAATACTTTGAAGTAGTATGCAGATCAGAGATCTACACTGAAATTATGGCCCCTGAACTTACACTATGCAGGTGGAGGCCAGGCATCGGCATCGCATGACTAGAATAAAGTCAGGTGTATAACATAGGTGAAGAACGGAAGGATGCAGTCCTATTTCCTTAAGGAATTTGCGGGTCACAGGCTGACAAATGAGTCATTCATCGCATCCAGTTGTGTGTATGACATTAGGAAATAGTGAGATAGCGTGATACTCAATATAAACTGATGTCCCAATCAATACATGTGCCTCTCTCGTGGTTTCTGATCAACTCATGCGCCATCTTCCATTAGCCACAATGCAACACACTTGGGGGGTTATAAACTTCAAAGGCCCTTAAGATATGCCTGTGCTTTACAGCCTGCTTTCGGAGAACCCAGCACATAGCCTGTCCATAACAGGTATCCTCCATTAAACACGGACATACCGGTGAGTCGCAGGATACCTCAGAAACAATGAGACTTAACAGACTGTATACATCAGAGTAAGTAACTGATGACTCAAAGAGCAGACATGGTGAGCCTTTTAAAGTATACCTAGCTAATTTCCTTTACAGACAAATTCTAAAGACACAAAGACTAAGGAGAACAACAGAACAGCAAGCCACAGGTATTTGTTTAAAGGCACAGTCCCCTGTTCAAACCCATGAAGGTTTGCAGGTGTCTACTGCCAACCTTTGGGGTTTGTGCATTTTTTCTCTTTCCCTCTGCTCCCCTGTTTCAGCCTGATCCTGGCATCTTTGACACCTCTTCCTTCTCCCTTGGGAACTTTATGTGCCTTTTCAGCATCTGTCCTCTGTCGTCTTCTGTGGAGACACAGGTGAAAACTTGACTCACGTTTGAACAGTATCTCCATCACCTATCAATATATGATCCTTTTTGTGTCTCATAGATTGAGAAACCACGTCTGGACAGCCTATTGTCTAGGTCCGTGGGGAGATAGCGCATCACTCTTTACTGTGACCTGTGAGTGAGTATTCTCTCCTCACTCTTGTACTTTGGGGGTTCTTTCTTCCACATTTTTAACATGGAGAACTTCTAATCCAATGGACAGCTGGGTTTTTCCCATGGTGAGCTGATTCTTACACAGACCAACTTCCAAATATCTGCTTGTGGAGTCTGATTATGATGTATTCATCCACTACTGCCCTCTACACTCCTCCTTACCCACCTCACTTCTCCCCTCCCCCTATTCTGCATGGTAGCCCCTAATTCATCAGGATTAATTGTTAGAATTTGTTTTAAGAGATAAAAAGGGCCCCACATATCTTCCATTTTTAAGTGTTTCGATCAATGGCTCATATACTAATTGATAAATTTGATGGTGAAACCCAGCACAAAACCCCATAGGTCCGGACTCTTGGAGGCATCCAAATTTATATAACCGACCCAAGCTGCCTGCTCATTCTTTCCGTTGTCAAGTTTGACCACTCACTTGCTAAAGCCCCTAGTTGGATTTTCATCATGCTCTTAAAATATTCTCGCATTCCACACTTCCAATCACATCTTTTGTTTCAGATAGAACTTAATCAAGAGGGGTTTTGTGCAAGTTTCCACTTGTACATGATGATAAATAGCTTAAGCTACGTTCAGCACATTCACAATCATTAGTTTTCTTTCTTCGCCATATACAGATAAATCACATGTTATCTACGCCATTATTTCCTGAGGCTATGCCCATATTCCCGTGGTCTTTTCTACCTGGTGGGCAGAATTTAACTCCTTTCCAACCGCACATTTTATAACATCTCATCGTTAGCCAGCAAGAGCTTATACGTACAATGTCTAGTGTTATCCTTCTCGCAAGCATTCGGAAATGGAGGAATGGAAATTGAGCAGCTATATCCCGAATGCCAGGAAAGGGCAGTAGTATGTATATCAAACATAAAATGATTTCTCTAACTCAAAATGTCATAAAATAGACTGGCTCAAGGAAGCTCGTGGCAACAAACAAAACGATGAAGAAAGGCTGTTGCTGCTGTCATAGGGAACTGACTAAGGGAGTCAGATAGGAACATAAAGAAGTGGAGACAGGAGTCGCTCTTCAGCAGGCCATCCTGTGCACCCGTGAAATCAAAGTGATCTACTCTCAGGCACTAATTGGTAACTGCTCTGAAGTACCACATTTAACTAGATTTTCTTACAGCACTAATGTTCCTCCACCAACACAACTTAGCAGGCAATGCATTTACAAAACTATAACAGGCTGAAAGGAATTAACAATGAACAATGTGCAAAATAGTCAATTACAGCCTTAAACTTTAAACAAGCACTTACAATGAAGATGTTTTAAAAAAAATACTATCTTGGCTATTGGGTCATTTTCCAGGCTACTAACTGCTAAACCATGTGCAGAATGTACTTCTAATTTACCCATCCAGATTTCTGAAAAGCCAGAGAGTGTTAGTCTCTAGGCAGAATCAACTTAGTCTTCAGATTGATTTTTGAAGTGAGGCAGATCTACAGAAAACCAGTACGTTTTCTTTTCTATAAATTATTAGAAAAAGAAAGGACAAGTGGGGTTTATTTTAAGATTCTAATTCGTGCATACATGAAAAAAAAATCAAAAACCCTTACTTTGGTCTGGAAAAAGGTAGTAGTTGAATAAATCCTACAGCCTGTCAGTGTCGGGGGATTATTGGCCACATGGCACAGTTCTTCTGGGACCCAGCATCAGCAATGGGTGCCAGAGCAAAAAATAGCACGTAAGTCAGGAGGATTCTTCAAAAGCTACACCGAAGATGAGAAAAGCTTCCTCACCAATACAGAATCTCTCATGTCTTACACGTAGTTGGATAACATGAAACCTCAACTCTCATAGCTGCTAGCTTTGATGGCAATAAGTCGAAACCTTACTGAAGGAAATGACCCATTTTAAAAAGGAGGAAGAGGAGGAGAAAAGAAGAAGAGGAAGAGGAAGAGAAAGAGGAAGAGGAAAAGGAAGAGGAAAAAGCAGCAGCAGAAGCAGCCAGGTACATCGAAGGCCTTTTGTGTTCCTAAATGTGTCAAGAAGTTTATCCAAATATAAATGAACACAGGAAGGTATGGGTATATTGCTTTAGAAATCTAGATTGGAGCCAGAGCTGAGTCACACATAATGCTGAGATGAATCAGGAAGATGGGGGTTTTCAAGTTCTAACCATGCTTCTAAACCAATCGATGAGAATCTTGTCTGGTGGGGCATCTAATTATGCAAACTATGTGCTGCTGTCCCCAGTAACTTTCGCCACTGTGATGCTTATTATGAAAATAATTGAAGTTGACTTAACCTTAGCTGAACTATGCCTAAGCCCTATACAGGGTTCCAGCACTAAGTTACAAAACAGGTTGTTAGAGACTAATCCATTTCCTCCCTCTGGGCCTGCCTAGATGCAGGGCAAGGCCCTGCAATGGGACTCTTCTCACAGCTCTCCCTGGAAACGCACCTATCAGTCTCCAAGGATTCTGTCTGCTACAGAACTGTTGCTAAAAGTTTGTGATCCTAATTTTCATAGTCTTAGAATCTAACAATATTGCCCTGGTAAGGACTATTGTGAACATGAGCCCAATTTTCATATAACCTGCCATTTCCTATTGGACTTGCTTTGTACACTTCTGCCCTAAATCTAGATACAGGCAAAGGGACACTCAGAACTTGTTCATGTGATTTTAAGGTTTCATGCCTACTGTTGTCCTCAGCTTGTTTTTGTTTTTGTTTTTAAATAAAACGCAACAATGTAGCAAGTTAATAATTAGGGGATCACTGAAAACTTTACTCCTATTTTATCAGCTGCCTGGAGAATGCATTGAATTTTAGAACTACTTGTGTCTCTTCCCTTGATTTGAAGGGTCTGTTTGCCTTAGGTGGATAAGTTATCTCTAATCATAGAAGTCACTTCCATAATACCCCATATCTCCTGCCACAGTAATCCTCACCAGGCACTGCCTCTTCTTTATGCCCCAGGTCTTCTTTGCATCCCGTGGGCATCCCTTCACTTACTCCACCCAATACAGTAAGATTCTGTAATTATTTCCAACACATACGTGAGGAAAACACAATCTCACAAAGCACTGGTTTAACCAGCTCACAAATCAGCTAAGCTAACCAGCAAGGATAACCAGAAAGGTTAGACATCTAGTAAACGGAATTAAACCAAAGAACAGCCACTGTTAGGCATCATGCCATCTGCTTCCCAGGGCAACAGAGTGAGAGGATGGAAATGTGCCATATCTGTGGACCAAAACCAAATGTAAGAAGTCAGAAAAGGATAAATACAAAGTCCCACCCCATACACACACAAGAAAGCATTGGTTCTAATGAATGGGGGGGGGGGGCGCAGGGTGTCAATAGACCATAGGTGAATTTTGAGTCTGAAATATTAGATTGGATTTATATTAGACTGTTTGCAGAGAGAAAATGAAACTGGAACACGAGCAGAGGATGGTGACCGGGTGTCCTCGTTAGCATTTCTACTGCTGTGATACACACCATGCCCAAACGCAACTCGGGGAAGAAATGGGTTATTTTAGCTTGCAGCTTGGAGACCATTTCAGAGTGAGGCCAGAGCATGGCTCAGGGCAGAAGAGCTTATGAAGGGGTGCTGCCAACTGGCTTGCTCCTCTTGACTTGCTCTGTACACTTTCTTATACCATCCAGGACCATCTGCCTGGGGGATGTACAGCCCACAGTGAACTGGACCCTCTCACATCAATTTATAATATATGATGATATAGTGTGATAGATAGATAGATAGACAGACAGACAGATAGATCGATCTCAGGCCTTCAGTATATATTGCCTACACACTAATCTTGAGGGAGCATTTTCTTGAGGTTCTCTCTTCCCAAATGAGTCTAGTTTGTATCAAGTTGACATAAAAACCAGCCAGCACACCAGGAAAAATACCAGATGTGGCAAAGCCATGCTCTGTAATGTGGTAAATGTATTCTCATTATAGTTTTGAAGGAAACTAGGATTTTCATCCTCAAAAAAAATGTATAAAAAGAGTGGCCAGTAGCTATGGAACTGAGAACTTCGTATAAGCAGGGACCTTTGGATGGGATGACTCACCATGTCAATAGTGTCTCCCCCATGCGGGGAGCACCCAACCAGAGGAGTTAGTGCCTTTTGAGGACCATTTGTTCATTAATTCATTCATTCCTTCATTCGCTCATAGCCACATGAGTCACGGTGCCATCCGTGTACCTCGGTGCTGCAGCTTCATGTAAGAATAATTCCGGTAGTGGAAGGAAAACTTCTACAGGGGATCAAAAACACCAACAGGGGTTTCAACGCCTTTCTTTAAGAATTTATCATGACTTCCCGAAATGATGAGAAGACTGAGTGTGTCAATCTGTCAGGGCTGGGGAGGGTGAAGGTAAGGAGAAGAGATAGAGACAAGGAACAAAGTGGTGAGGAGCAGTGCGGGAGGACGGGGAAGGTAAAACAAAGGGTAAGGAGGAGAAGGAGGGAGAGTGCCGTGAAAACACTATGCTAACAAAGAGAGATTAAGCAGACTGGAAGTGATTACCCATTAAACAAGAATTAACTAGTTTACTTAAAGATATGGTGTTTGCAGGCTTATAAGTCAGAGGATTTAGTTTTTTTCAACTGCAAGTCTGTAGAAAACCACATGATTAATCAGAAAATGGGCTCACTTTTCTCTGGCCCTGTAAGTTATCTGTCCCTGTGATTTCACGGCTAAGTATGGGATGCCGCTTGCCAAATCTGCAGTCTTGAACCAGACCACAAATCTGTCTTCCCACAAACACCTAAAAAAAATCTTTATGTATAAAACTGGACCTATCAACATTAGTCCCCCCCCCCATAATGAATCTGCATTTTGTATATCTTAACAAGTGATGCTATCATCCAATGGAGAACCTAAGCCAAACAGACAGACCACCAAGAAGCCAAGGATGGCCTCTTCCTTACCCATCAGTTCCCGGTTCCCACCATTTCCAGCAGCTTGGTAGTGCTCAGATCCGCGCTGTTCCTGACTTCAGTTCAGTCTATCGCCACGTCCTCTGGAAACTGTTTTAGTCACCGGCCAGCTAATCTCAAGAGTCCTCACATCTGCATGTGTGACTGTCCTATACTACAAACCTTTTCACATTATTGACCATTTAACACCAGTCCTTAGACAGGTCACCACATGTTCCAAGGAAAAGGCCACTTCTTCCACTCTCAGTATTAGATACCCTTTCTTTTCCTAGAGCCGGAATTCTATTATGGCTTAGCCTGTCAGCCCTTCCTTTGGGGTACCAGGCCTGGGCCTGCTCTTGTAGCCTATAGCACTAATCTTTGCAATGGCATTTGTAAGCTCTGGTAACTCTCCTTGTACCAGGACAGTACTCAACAGGCTTTAAGATATCGCCCAAGTACAACCATGTGTCTATCTCAAAGTCTGTGCTGACTCAGTCAAACAACTAAACCCAGATGCTTGAGTCAAAGACCCATCCTGTAGGCGCTTACTTCAACAGCCTCTCTCAGAGTTTCGGCTGGGTGTTTGTTAGAAAACTGTTAGAAATTCAACAAGAATTAACTAGCTGCTTCCTGTTCATCTGTGACCAGACAAACTACATTTCTGGTGAACTTTTCTGCTTTTTCTCGATTGGGTGGGATATATACGGAGGAACAAGTATATATCCCCCATCTGGACTATCTGCTTTCGGTCATGAACTCATGTGCTTTCTAGGATTCTTAGTCACCTTGCAAGAAATGAAGAAGGATGGGAAAGTAGAGCTTCGTGTTACGGTGGGCAGAAAGGGATACTATTAAAGATATGGATGCATCTTCCTGCCATTCCGTTACCTTCAATCGAGGAGAGAGAGAGAGAAACCCAGGCTTTATTCGACCAACGTATTCTGTTCAGGGATTGGATTAGCTGTACCTGATTTCTAGAAACATCTGGAAAGATCATTTCCATATGATCTTTGATTGAGGGATCCTAGGGAGGTAAGGACAAGGACTTTGGAGTTCAGCAGATGCCGCTTAGATTCTGGGCTCCATCACTTAGTGGTCACACAGCACTGGGGAGGTACTCTGTTCCCACACAGCCTCACCTACGTTCTCTAGAAAACAGCAAAGGCAACGCCCAGCCAAGAAGCTTATCCCCTGTGGAGGACTCTGTGAGGCCTTGTGAAAAGCAAGTACTTAAAAGACTGTAGCCACATTAAGAGACTGGTGGCCAGGCTGGACGCCCTAACAGCATTTGGGGTAAATGCTGATCATTACACCAGTGTCCCCCGTAAGCACATACTACTATTATCTGGTCCTCCTTTAGCAAGTGTGACCATCTGAAGGTAAGAAAGGGAGACACAAGTTTGTAATGCCTAACCAGACATTCAAATTTATCAGAAGCCCTTGGGGTATTTGTTAAATGAATGAATGAACCAAAGTCTAACTGAAGGTTGGCATTTATCACTTTAGTCAACTAGTATAAAGGGAGTTTATACAGATGCTCTCCAAAACTCTAAATACTGAGCATGATGTCACAGTGGAGACTGGTTTTAGGCATATTGATTTGTTTTGTCTTGCTTTGTTTTAAGACAGGGTCTCATTGAATAATCTGCCAGGGTTGTATGTAGACCAGGCTAGCCTCAAACTCACAGTCCTCTGCCAGGGTTGTATGTAGACCAGGCTAGCCTGGAACTCACAGTCCTCTGCTTTCTGAATGCTGGGATGAAAGGTGGGTGATACCACATCCGGCCACTGCCGTTACCGTGATAACATCGATTTTACTTATCCAGAAGTCGGTGCCGTTTCCCAAGCAGTGAGGCAGTGCCCTGTGCTTTCACAGATATAGAACTTGCCCTTCCCATTGCTGCTGTCAGAGAACATTTCCTCTGTGCCTGAAAATCAAGACAGCTAAGCCGGGAGGTGCAAAATCCGCTCCTGACACAGCCAAGCCCAAAACTGAACTTGCGATCCATTTCGTCATCTCTACCTCTTCCAACTTAGCCACTAGAAAAAGCTCCCTGCCTCCGTCTCTAAATAACTACTTGTGCTGAGGCTAACCAAATTAACAAGCTCTATTGTTGATGAGCAGGGGGTATGAATGAAAGAGTGAAGCTAGTTTCTTGAATAAACGAGTGGTCCCCAAATATACAAATAAACTAAAAAAAATGTTTTTTTTAAAGAAGATATTTGCCATATGTGGTCAAACCACACAAAATGCTCTCAATTAGCAGAGGTCTTGAAATTCATAATGACCATGGGAAATACTAACTGACAGGAAAATTACTCCTCCTTCAACTGTGAAGATGTTTCATGCAGACAGGAAGCATTTTGTTGTTTTGGTGGGAGGAACACTCACGACAAACAAAAGTAATCTGTGCTGCTATGACTTTCAGTAGCAACTGACATTTTTATATATTCTATTACAACCTTAGATGCCCATGCTAATTATTAATTATCCACCCAAGTGTACGCCAATTTACACTTCCTGCCCCTTAACTAGAGCTCTTCACGAAGCTATTGGAAGTTGCCTGACTAACGGACCATGTCTGCAGCAGCTAAATGGTTTAGCGAATGCAAAGATGTCCCCATATGCATACTTCACAGTGCTCATGTAAACCCACTGCCAACTGCAGTCCAAATGCCTGCCTAACAGTCACATACCTGGAGGAGGGAAGGATCTCCAGAGATGCACTGAGCTGTAGGCGGTCAGCAATGAGGGCCAGTCTGTAGATGCAGCTTCCCTAAAGCACAGACAGGGGACCACCTCGTGGAGTAAAGACTGTGGAGACCGGCCTCCTCTGGTCGGCTCAGAGGATGTGTAAAGTCACAAAGAGACTTCTTTTTATGCTACAGCAGGTGTGAACTCAATTCCACTGGTAAACTACCATCGGCTCAGCTGAGAGAAAAGCCATAAATTTTTACTTCAGAAGCAAATGAAAGTCGTGAAAATTCAGAGGCAAAATCTCATTAACCATTTGGATACCTTGGGAAGACGGTGAGCCGTGGGGGAGGTCACTTTAGTGTGACTGTCTACTGGCTTTCAAGTGACTGAGGACTGTGCATAAAAAAAGCATGAATATGTGGAGCCAGTTCCTCTCTGAGGATGCTCGCCATTCCTAGTAGGTCTTCAACCTGAGGATGGTCCCTATCCTTAGTAGGTCTTCATCCTGAAGATGCTCTCCATCGCTAGTACATCTTCATGATTTTATATCCTAACTGTTCTCCAGGTTAGTTTGTTCCAACAACTAGTTCACGATGACCACCCACTACACTGAAGTAGTGTGCCATGGCAGTGAAATATTAGGATCACTGCACGTTAACTTTCAATTCATATTTGTGAGGCAATCATAAGGAAAGAAGAGAAAAACCTGCTCCAGTGAAATAAACGCTAACAGCTAAAGAAACTGTGTAGTTAATTCTCACAGGATACCTCTTTTCAGAAGCTCTGCAACTGGATGTTAGGCTTGTTTCCAGACATTCTGGAGGCTCTGAAGGAGATGAGGCCTCTACTAGATCTCTGTCTTTGATGCGTACTGCCCAATTAAACAGACTCTGTTACACATAAAGTGTTCACGCTTGCGTCTGAGGCAGTTAGATTTGCTAGGTGAACTGTTAAGAATACAGTTGGTCCAAGTAGCCAAGGTAAGTAAAAGGCACAAAATTTAGCAACCAGAATAGTTTCCAACTTCAGTCTCTGTTCACAGCACATGCCTGGACGACCATATTCAGGGATGAGAGTAGTATAAATAAATAAATAAATAAATAAATAAATAAATAGCTTTGTATGTGCCTTTCTTCACTTCCTTCACTTCTTTTGTCTTCTTTTCCTCTACCAAATATCATCAGGTATTATGGCCTCTCTATTTGTATCCAGCTGTAATATGGCCTACGAGGAGTGGTGCATCATTTATCACTTCCTCATTCTTCCAAACTTCGCTATGTGATGCTCAAGGTTACAAGAGGCCAGCCCTAGGGAGGGGAAAACACCTCGTGTAAACTAACAGTAGCTGGGACTGTGATTTGCATGGACTGAGTGTGAGCACCAGGTGGTTTTCATTTCACTTCACTCGGACACACGCCATCTCCTCACATGGCAAGTCCCATCGTAAGCACTCAGGAGACTTGATCAAAGGGAGGCAGCCAAAACATGATAGGATGGGGTGTTTCACACCAGCACCAAGAGCAGAGTCCTTGCTTGACCCACGCCCACCACTTCCCACAGACTGGGTGTTTTGTGTTATGTCCAAGCTACACCAAAAAAAAAAAAAAAAAAAAAAAACCTTCAGTGCTGTACTTTAGCATCAATAATTAAAACCTGTATTATACCATTTATCATGATGCCTATTAATAAACGTATGTCAAGAAATTTAGAAGTGATTATGGAGTCATCACTTGAAAAGATGAAAGATGTTTGAGTTCATCTATAAAGATCTTTTGCCTCGCTCAATATATGCCCCATACACGGTGCAGTGGCTGGCTCAATATGCACGCCACACACGTTGTCCTAGCTGGCTCCTAGGTCTGATGTTCTACAAAAGGGAAGAAAATGAGATTCAGTGAATGCGTTCCACTCAAACATACACATTCCATTGGCCTCTTAGGAGTGAAGAGAAGGGCCTATGCTCCCTGCCAAGCATCTCTAGAGGAAAATCTCAGCAGGCAGACATCCGTCCATCCGTCCGAGGTGTCACACGTCCGGGGTGTCCCCAAGCACATGAGAGGTGTCAAAGTACAGCTGAAGAAAAGCCTTGCTCTAAGCAGTGATTCCACTGTTTAGTTGCAGCCCCATGAACCTATTGTTTTCTGGCCATTTTCTTTGACTCAGCTTGAGGGCCTCTCAGTCATGTGCAGAGGTGAAATGGAGAACTTTTAAGATGGACAGGAAAACAGCTGGAGCCAACCATCCCACGAAGCGGCACACCTGAGTTTAGCAAAGCTGCCATGATGAGGGACTTACTGCCTAGGATGAAGGCTTTTGGGGGCAGGCTCAGAAAGAAACCCTCCCACTTTGGTGCGGATGTCGTGGAAACTGAGCATAGTATCCCTGGCTGTCCTGTGCCTGCCCTCTACTCTGTCCGAGCTAGAAAACAAAGGTGTTTTTACAGCTATTATCACCTGTGGCTCAAAGGATCTATATTTTCAATTCATAACCAGGACCCAAGAAAGGCTAACAGTCCTGCCCTAACAGTCCCATAGAGGGGCAGAAGTCATGGCAACTCTTGAGGGACCCCATGCTTAAAATGGGAGGTTCCTGGGTCCTTGGGTGGTGCCAAGCAGAACACTGACAGCAGCCACGTGTTCATGGGGCAGCAGCTGAGGAAAACACACAGCCTTTACTAGACGATGCTCTAAAGACTGCTCTGGATATGAGGGGCAATGGAAAAGCTTGAAGAAATTCAGTGTGTAGGAGGCCAAAAAGATGGCTTAGTGGGAACATGTGTGTGCAAGCCTGACTCATGGATTTGATTCCTAGAACACAAAGAGGAGGGAGAGAATGGAAGGAAGCCCCGTCTGTTCTCTGACCTCCACAGGCATAAAATGGCACACCTATACCCCCCATAGTGTTTTTAAAGAAATTCAGTATTTAATCCTCCCCCAGCCCCAGAGTCTGTCAAGAGGTAGTGTACTAGTTACCTCTTTGAGCTCGTCATGTACAAAATTCTGAGATGCCATCTTTCCAATGAAGACTGTAAAGAACAACCTTCATACTAAATAAAGACACCAGTCAGTTTCCTACCCTGTTTATCATCATAGGCAGAAAGACTTTTCCATTGTCTGTGTTCTCTCCCCCACCCCACCGGACTAATTCATGCCACGGTACTCTTGAGCAGGATTAGAAAACTTTGGGCCAAAAAGTTAGAGCCTGGCCTTACAATTTTACCCAGTCTTGGCATGTTGTCCAGAATTAAATGTCTTTTGGCACACCTAATCCTTCACTTTATTTCAGCAAGTAAAATTATATACATACGAAATAAAAAGAGACACATCCCGCACCCCACCACACAGGGTGGGCATTCTGCTCTGTCTGCTTCAGTGTAGAGTGACAGCTTGCTGCAGGTGAATACCCTAGAGACTGAGTCTAGTCCAGTGGTTCTCAACCTTCCTAATGTTGCGACCCTTTAATACAGTCCCTCATGTTATGATGACCCCAACCATAAAATTATTTTCATTGCTGCTTCATAACTGCAATTTTGCTACTGTTGTGAATTGCAGTGTAAATATCTGATGTGCTGGGTATGTGATATGCGACTCCTGTGAGAGGGCTGTTTGATCTCTACAGGGGTTGCACCTGACAGGTTGAGCATGGCTGACCCGGGAGAGAGAGAGAGAGAGTTTCTCTGCCTATAGCTTGTAGTGGTGTCTCCAGGGTGCCCAACCTCTGCGGCATGGGTATAATAGGAAGTTGTTGGACTTCAGATTGGCCTTTGGCTCTACCAAAGAGAGCACCAAAGAGACTTGGTGTCTGCAACTGTAGGCTGGCTACTGGATGGAATGCTCTGGAGAGGCTGGGGAATAGAAAAGCCAGAGCCGGAAAGAAGGGTTGGTCAATGCCGGGGCACAACCAGGTAAATAGCTGCCAACTGACTTGCTCAGGGATTGGCACAACGAAGGCTCAGGCTCGTGGGTAAAAATGAACACCCTGGCCCAAACTCCAGCACCAAACTCATCGAAGTACCTGTTGATCTCTGCCTCTATCTGTCCTTTCTTCTCATTAGCTGACCAAAAGTGAGACACACTTTTGTGCTTTATTGAATGAAGTTTTGCTCTTGGATTTCACAATTTGGGCATGAAGAAGTACTTATTGTTCACTTATAAAATGTACATTTTGGGGACAGGGGAGCTGGCTCAGCGGTTTAGAGTAACTGTAGCTCTGGCAGAGAGGTCCCCAGCATCCGTACGGTGGCTCAGAGTTATCCTAACTCAAAGTCCAGGGGATCCAGGGCCCTCTTCTGCCTTCAACGAGTGCCACATACATTGTTTATATATACATATGCACGCCAAACATTCATACACCCTCAATTAAATAAACCTTTAAAAAGATGCCTTTAAGATTGGACACCACGAATCAATCGGCTGCTGGGGCTTCTCAGCATCCTTCTCTTGTCTTTTGCACTGAAGTGGCTGCGAGTTATCACATGCACAGCCCTTCCCCACCCCAGTTCCCAAATCCAGAGACAGGGAGAGAATCCGGGAACCAGAGAGGAAAGGGACAGACAGATGTCGCTAAACGCATCCTTCCTGATCTCACAGAAGTTATGAGTCATTCCGGGACAATGATAAGGACAAATAGAACCCCAGAGCCACCAGCCATGAAACCACAGACCTGCAAACACATTCTAGCAGTGGCTAGCACCAAACTTAGGAAGCAAAAAATAAAATAAAATAAAATAAAATAAAATAATAAAAATAACCTACTATTAGTCAAAATTTCCAGTACCTAGAGCACAAATACTCTTATCAGATATTCCTATCTCACCATTTGCATGTAAATCTTAAATTATATCTATTTGTTTCTTTCAGAATCAGTAATTTTTTCTTTCTCTTTCTTCAGTGGTCTCAGCATGTGGTGCAAACTGTCTTACACTTGGGCTTCAGACATTCAGGCTTCACAGAGCTAGGGTTACCACAGCCCAGCTAGAGAGCCAGCCTTGCATAGAATCCACTCCAGTCCCTAGGGGAACTACATAGCTCTGTGGCCCACACTTCTCAAGGTACATTTTTCTGGTTATCAGCCCTTCTAACTTTCAGAAAAGGCAGCCTTTGCAAACCTGTTCTAACTGTGAAAGTCTTTCACGGGCACAGTGTGAATCTCGGTGCAATAGAGAGGAGATGGCAGAACGAGAAGGCAGTGAGACCACTGAAGAAAAGAGCAGCAGAGGTGATTGTTGACCGGACAGCAGGAAGTGAGTTATCTGAACGCTGGCAGCCATCAACTTCTTCAATGGCTTTTCAAAATAGTCTTGATTTCACTGACTTCTTCTTACACATCAAACAATCAGTGGTGTGGATATTGAAAACCAAAATCTACCAAACCGCAGTGTGAACCGTACCCTAACAATGGGAGCATAGTCTATATAGGACACAGAACTATAAAATGAACCTTGAATTTCAGTCTGCCAGGTTCTAGTACAGTATTTTCTTCTAGTTTAGTAGGATCTAGAATCTAAATATAGGTATTTCATTCAGAGTTTAAACCTTATATATCTTATTTTTATCTTGGACCATTCAAGGCAATTTGTTGAGGTCCTGTATGGCTCCCCTAAATAATGGCCTGCTGCAGAACACTCTCTGGTATTCAACCGAACGAGTTGCAATTTCATGCATCCCTTAATTCTAGATCTGGAGTAAGTGGAGATATAAAAGAAACATTTAACTGAGACAGTACTTTAAAGGATACATTCCGAACCAAGAAAAGGGCTCAGCAGGGAAAGGCACCTGGGGCGGAACAAGTCAATTGCTGGACCGCACTTGGTGGAAGGAGAGAGCCAACTCCTTTACCCTGCCCTTCATCCTCCACTATGGTGCATATGTACCCACACATGCCCCGATGTACGCACACACCAAACACATTAAAATTTTCTTTTTTGGGGGGGGGGGTTGTTTGGTTGTTTGGTTGGTTGGTTTCAAGGCAGGCTTTCTCTGTGTAACAGCTCTAGCTGTCCTGGCACTCACTTTGTAGACCAGGCTAGCCTGCAACTCAGAGATGGGTCTGTCTCTGCTTCCAGAGAGCTGGGACCTCCATCGGGCACATTACTTCAAATTAAAAAAAAAAAAGTACATTTGAAGAATATAAGCCCTCATAAAATAGGGATAACGGTTTTAAAACAAGGAAACAAACTCCTCTAATGATCAAATACAGGCTATAGTCAAAATGACACAGTAAGAGGAAAGGACTGTGAGATTACAAAATCACCACAGAGACCTTCCAAAGGACTCTTCCTCCCTCCGCTAAAAGAAGAAAAACAGAGAGCGCTAAGCAATCTAGGCAATATAGGAAACAAGGAGAAGACTGGAACTTTCTGAGCCCAAACCTTACCACAGCAGCTAGAGCTGCTAAAATCACTAATGCTGCAACTTACAGCATATTTTTCAGAATATTTCTTGAAGATGGTTTAATATTAAAAGAATCAGAACTCACCTCAAAAAACAAACAAACAAAACAACAACAACAAAACAAAACAATAGCAAAAGAATTGAAACTCTCAGGCAAAGCAAGTAAAGTCAGACAAGGACACTATTAAAGGTTCCTCATATACATAACTGCAGGTTCCATATTATCAGCGCAACATGTAAGAGATGACAACCAGACAACAAGAGACAGTGAGAAATGCCATTGCCATTACACACCCGCACATGCACGCACATATGTACAAACCTGACCACTAGGGCTGGGTGTTCAGTTCTATAACGGAGCACTTGCTAGAATATATAAGGCCAAATACAGAGCTCAATGCCAGAATAAACATAATAATGATGCTGCCAATGATAGAAATAATAAGCAAAACTTCAGGGAGGAATACAGAACACTAATGGACTTAAAAGCTGCCTGCTCAACTACTTGCTTCAGGATATTTTACAAGTGAACAAGACTTTCCAGAGTTGGCTTTTGCTGTTTATTAATATTTACATTTCTGCATCTGACCTAGTGGGCTAGTAAAAACCCATCTGTCCGAGTGGGCTAGTAAAACTACCCAGGCTTTGAAAAGATGAGGTTTCTTTGCGGTCATGTTTCCCTTTGCACATAAAGATTTCCAAAAAACAGTTTTCCTCATAAAAGCCAATTCATTGGGTATTTTCCATCTTTCACTGAAAAGAAACACCACATTAGCATCTTCAAGAACATGTCATTTTTTTTACAAGAAGTCGGCATCGCCTGCCTCCGCCGCTGGGGTGGGAACGCCCGCAACGCTTCACCTTTCTGCTGGGGTAAGCTCACGGTAGCCATAAACACTCTGAAGTAATACAAACCTAAATATTCCTGCTAGGCAAACAGAGCAGTGGAACCGAATTATAATGAGCCAGCAGCTGTCACAATATGACCACAGTAACCAAATCAAAATACCAACGGCTAACCCAGATGAGACTCAAAGGTCATCCTATAAGCCAGCAGCTTTCTTCAGTTCTTCCCAGAATCCTCCATCTAATCCCACAGTAAAATGTTCCGCTGAGCTAGTTTAAAAACAGTGTCTTTGGTGGTGAATTATTCACTGGCCTGGTGCAGTCTGACTAAGGACTAGACACAAATACCACAGCTCGGAAACCCAACCACTCACCCTGGAGCATGTGAAAACTGCAGCAGCTGACAGAGAAGCTACAGGCAACTGTTACAATGTATCACCTGACAGGGAAGCTACAGGCAACTGTTACAATGTATCACTTTTCACCGCCACCCCCTCTCACCAATTCATGAACCTAACCTCACTGGGCAACAGACTCGCTCATCCTCCAACAATGTGGTTTCTAACTGAGACTCTGGAACAATAGAAGGAAAATATGTGCTCCCATCCGTCCTTAGATCAAAGAGTTTCAGCTGAAAAATATACTGGCTGCCATTAAATCCTACTCAGACAATAACTTGCAAAAAGGTTAATGCCTGGCAAGACCAAATTTATTGTATCAATATAGGCCAAAACAAAATTTTAAAAACTGATAACTTCTGAAAATATCTATATTCTTTGTGTGTGGTCCTTACCAGTACTTTCATATAATTCTAGACCGAGTAAATAATCTTAAAGACATTAGACTAGACTCTGTCCTGTTAGCATGTTCTGAAAGTTACCCAACTGATAGCCTGTGAAGGTTTAAGTGAATTGGTTCATAAATACAAGAGACAGGACTTGTCTCCTCTATATACAAATCGGTACACTGGCTCACATGTAAGGCAAGTAGGTTATTAGTTCCTCAAGGAATGCTATAAGTTAGTTCACAGAGAAACATCAAGGGAAGAGAAGTTGCTCATTGGTCTCTCCATCACTCAGAGCCTGCCGCATAGCAAAACAAAAACCAAAGGCCACTTTTTATCAGAAGTTTGCTTCTTGACTGGTTATATGCCCTTTGCCGGGTTTATAGAGCATCGCCTACTGAACCTGTATGTACAACAACCACAGCCAGACCAGGGCTCTCCTAAAGACAACCTGCAGCTAAGGAGAGTCATTACTTCTCCCAACGTAACAGGCACACATGGACGAATGTGTGCACTCATGTACATATAAACCTGTGCTCGCCTAGGTCTACACTGAGGAGGACACAAGCATGAGACAGGGCATTCGTTTCAGATTTAACAAACGGATTTCTAAAGGAAAAGATTGATAAGGTCACTTTAATGCTTATCAGTTACATCTCATTTGGCTGGAATTTTAAGATAAAAAGCAAAAAATAGAGTGTATTGTGTTGAAATTTCTGGTATCATGCAGAAGTTTTGTTTTCTAAAAAAATGTAGCATTTGTAAAAGATCATTCATATGATTTCTAAACACTGAGGCTTGCACAAGAAAAAAGACTTTGTTATAAAGAAGTTTATGGGCAAACATGCCAACAGGTATTTGTATCCTGTCACTAAAATAGTATACTGCCACAAGAAAGGAAATAAATCATAACCACGTACTACAGACAACAAAAAGGAGAGTGAGTGCTGTCCCTTTTGCTTTCATTGAAATAAAACCAAACTTCATAAGTAAACAGTTAAAAAACAAAACAAATCAGGCGATCCGCAGTTAATAACTCTTTCCCGTAAAATTAGTGTCGCTTATTTCTGTAGCAGACATCTAATTCAGTCACAGACTTGATTGATTTGACAATAGAGAATCTGCTCCAATAAAGTGGCTGATTTATTTCCAATGCTATAGCTTTTACCCTAATGTGACATGGCAGAATAAAGCCTTTGAAATAGAAAGAAATCTTCCGGAGCGTTAATGGAAACCAGTTCACGATTCAGGAGAGGACTATAGCCCAAAGCTTTCAGGAGAGTCTGAGAGCTCCTAGCAGAGGAAAAGGATTCAACATGACTGCCTTCTAAGAGTTCAACCTGCTGGATAGCAAGGGCTCTTACTTTATCTCTGTTTGCAAATTGCTTTGGGAAATCATGTTCTTTTTTAATTATTATTTAAAATAAAAATAAAAAGCATAACACCCAAAAGGACTTGTCATAAAAAGTACTTTCAGCACCCTGGGCAAACTCAAAGAAGATCTTTGTTCGCAGAGTCAGGCCCTGAGATGCCCAAGCCAATCAAGAGAGCATCTGGGATGCGACAAATTGGAGGCAGCGAAGAATGTTAAAGGCACCAGCACCCTCAGTTCTCTAAAAAATACCTTCCCATTCTTCTCTAAACTAAAAATGTAAGGCATCTCATATATGCTTCCATGCCTTTCTCTCTCTTTGTGTCCTTTTGCACACTGCACAATGACCTCTTGCTCTTAGGGTGACTTTCCTAACCCGAGTCTGACACTGCTCCGTTAATGTCAGATAAACCATTTAGCCCAAGCACAATTCATTTCTGTGCAGAAATCTGCTGGAGGTGGAAAATGTCGCAGTTTGTAAACAATGAAGGGCCATGTTTCAGACCAGACAGCTTATCTAACAGAGAAGCCTTTGCACTGGGGACAGTGGGCAGGAGCCTCGCCCGCACAGCAGAGGTTCCAGCACAATGCAGGACTCTGTTCTGGCCTCCATGACTAAGAGTCTAATGGGAAGGAAGGCAGGCAGATGAAAGAGAGACGCTGACATGGGTTTTAAACTTAAACAACGACCAGGCAAAAAAGAACCGTGTCTATGGTGTCAGCCCACTTATATTTAAATAGTTTGGATTAAAAAAAAGAAAAACAAAAACAAAAACAAAAAAACTAGTTTGGTGAAGTTTCTGTCCACGAAGAAATGTGGAGAATAGCCATTATTTGAATAAGTTGCACGACTTGTTATGTTCTAAAACATGAACCCATCAGACTGTTCTTTAAACCTGTTCACATACACACCAAACTTCTAAACAGGAGTAGCTTGTGTATTTTAGGTAACATTTTAGCTCATCAAAGAATAATTTTGGACTCTTCTAAATGAAGTTAGTATATTCTTTTCACATTACGTCTCAGACCACCTTCTTAACTTTATCTTTGACACTATCATATGTAGTCAGGGGAAAAAATAAACAGAGAGGCAAAAACAGAAATCCTAAACTCATGGCCAAAGACTTGAAACTTGTCCTATAAAATCCAAATTACCAAATCCCCCCCACCCATCACAGATTTCCACACATCTTGAATTTGCTGAGGCTGGACTTATTTTTCACCAATAATTAAAAAGAGCTAGGGACCCCTCCTTTAGTTACAAATTAGGAAGTCAGCGTCAACTTTACCAACTTTGAAGTCAAAAAGAAGCTACCAATAACAAGCACCTAGATCAAACAGCATTCTGTGGTTCTCTGAGAAGACACTCAAAGGCATAGGCTAGATGTTATCCATTCAAAACAACTTTGTGTTAAATGCCTGATTGGATGGCAATTAAAAAAAACTGTGATTAAAGGACCATCAACACCTTAAGTAACTGGCAGAGCTTCCAAGGCTTAAAACCAGGACACTCTTGAAAAGCATTTACAATTAAAGTCTCAAAAGGATATCATTATTGCTCCGAATTTTCCTTCAAGGATGGTCCAACAGCTTGTGTCCATGAAATTGAACTTCATTTATCGATAAATTGACAATAGCACATGGCCAGTCTGAAAGACTTCCTAATATTGTGAAGAACTCACATTTACTAGAACAAAGATCATTGTCTCCAATCAAAATGAAGGATCTGGCCGCTGGGACCTTTTAAGCCGTTGTGGATCATCCTTTCATTGCTAGGGTTACTGCTGTCAAACCAACACCCCCACTGAGTAGCCAAAGGCAGGGGACTATGCTAGTGAAGCCAGTGTATAGGGCACGGAAGAAATCTGCAGACAGACTCCAACTGCAAGCCACTATACAGCTTTTGTAAAGTAAATAGAATTAGGTCTAGCTAGCTAGCAGGCAACATTAAATCCACAACCTGGCAAAAAACACAACAGGATTGTCCAACTCACCTTGAAGCAGCTACTCTGACTATAGGTCTTGTTACTCTGAAAGCCAAATATTTTGTCACAATATTCTTTACTGTGTCCTGAGGAAAGTACTTACTGTTAAAGGACACTTTATGTCTAAGAAAGACAAAAGTGCACAAAGATATTGTATCACCGAAATTCCACATTTGTAAAACTGACGATATTCACACGCATCTTGTTATTATTCATTTATGAATGGCATTTCCATCCTTTGGGAGCACTATAGTAAACTGACTATCTCTACTCTTAAAGGCTGAATGTTTATCTGAGGCACAATTATCTTCCATTGGCAAAACATAAGCTTTCCAAAAGTATATGTTGATATAAAACTTTTCTTACTTTGTATTCTGGAATTGACAAAAGGTGGAGAGAGATTGTCATGTGACCCAAGATCCCTGCTAGTCATGTGGTCATAGGGAGTCCCATCTCCATAGTTCTGTAAGTAAAACGACAGAGTAAGTCACATTTCAAAGTACACACATAAACACACCTCAATACTAAAACATCTCCCACCGAAAGAAACTGGTTGGTTATCAGATACCCCATGCAATCTCACTGTAAGAACGTGAACCTTCCTAAGAATAGTAAGTTAGAAAGAACTCCTTAATCCACAGAATTCAAATGTTTCCCGTAATGATAGCTGTGAAATATTGATACAAAGATATTGCATGGAATTTTTGATGTGATTAAATGAAATACTACACCGAAAACGTCACCTGTGAAGTAAACGGCATATACCCAAAAGTTCTTCTTTCTCAGAACCTATGGCAAAAAAGCAGGCAGAGCGGATTCATAGCCTGCAGTGATTGACCCTTGTAAAGGCAAGGTTGAGTTGTTTAAGCAACATTTAGCTGGCAATATTACAGTTTCAATGTTTGATTTCAGCTCCTGTTGCAGCTGCAAAATGAATGGCTCATTATATTGGTAATTCACACATACACGTGTGAAAACTATCAGACTTGAACTAGGAATGAGCATCAAAGCTTCAAGGCAGGGCCTGTGAGATGGCGCAGAGGGGAAAGGTGCTTCTTGCTGGGCTCACCAGAAGACCCTTGCTCAACCTGCGGGATCCACGGAAAAGTGGGACAAAGAAATAAGCCTGCGGTGCTGCTCTCTGACTCCTACGTACGGGCAGTGACGTGGGAGTGACGCTCTCACACAACAAGGATGCACAGAGTTGAAGGTTCCAGCATAAATCAGCATTTGTGCAGGTAAACAAAATATGCCCCACAAAAGTAAGTTTAAGGGGGACAGTTTCTTGAAGAAATGCCTCACTATAATATTGTTCTCCTCGCCCCCACCCCAGAATTTAAAATTAATATTTTGCTTGTAAGCTTTCCGATCACTTAAGTTCAATGGAGAAATTCAATACCGTGAAAGGAAGAGTTAAAAAACCAATCTGTTATTTGATTCAAATATCAGCCTCCTAAAGAGCATGAAGTGTTGAGAAAAAGGGAGTTGGGAGGCAGGGTAGGGGGGAGTGTCTGCTCAGCTGCTTGAACTGTCCATAAAGTCTAAGCCAAATAGACCCAGAGGCATTGGGTTGGTATGTTAGCCAAACGGCAGAGTCTTGCCACACAGATGGAGGCTGTGAGAACAACATGGAGTCAGATCACCTCACTACGGAAGGACTTTGGCCTTCACGACAAACACTCTTTTGGCTTGCCTTCCTTCATGTATAAAAAAATTAACCCGGATGCTACTGCAATCCCACCCTGCTAGGTCATTAATTCGTAACTAGATGTCATCCATTCAAGACCCACCCAGGCGTTGTATACTGCTCGTTATTATTTATGAAATGTCCTCAGCTGAGATAGTGGACTACAAACTTAAAATGGGTCATCCATCAACAGTGGAGAGGATGGAACCACCACTGATGTTGAGAAGAGCCACAGCAAGGGCCCCTTAAGCCGGGCTACAAACATCCATCTGTGAAACTCCCTGGGTTGGGGAGATGGGAATTATAATATAGTGATTCAAATCATTCACTAGCATGAGTTTCATATGTACTGATATATTTGCGCGCACGTGTGTGTGTGTGTGTGTGTGTGTGTGTATACTCATGTGGGGGGGGATGTATTTGCTTGCGTGGGTGGTACGTGTTTGTAGTGAATGGTACATGTTTGTGGTGGCCAGAAGTCAAACTCAGGTATCAAATGTAGAGATTAGGATAGGCTGACTGGCCAGTGCTCCCCTAGTGCTGGGATTCTAAGTACACAATACCATGCCTGGATTATGTTTTTCTTAATAACACACTATGGGGAAGGGGGGAAGTGGGGAACAAAAACAAAAATAAACCAAAGCCTTATGGTTGTATGTAAACTCTTTGCCGAGTGACCTACTTTCCAGGTTCCAACAATGTATTTCTTTTTCCTTAACTATACATATTGTTTTTATGTGTGTTGTGGGTGGGCACGTGTGCTGCAGCCTATGCAAATCAAAGGAGGACTTGGAGTCAGTTCTCGCTCTACCCTGTAGGTCCCAGGGATCAAGTTGTCAAACATAGCAGTAAGCGAGTGCCTTTACCCATTGAGCCATCCCACTGGGCCTTTTATCTCAATTAAAAAAAAATAATCACAGTTTCTGGAAAGTACGCTTAAAAGTTGAAAAGATTCTAAACTGGCTTTGCTTGCCAAAATTCAACTGAAAGTTATATATTAGACTAGATACACGCTGTAAGACATTTCAAAATTTAAAAGTAAGCTAATGGTAGGAAATTAATAGTGAGAAGTTACTACGAGAATTTAGTTCAGTATTTACAGGGACATCCAAAGCGCGTATAACTGTCCGTAAGGAAAAGAGACTAAGGTAGCCTGGGAAAGCAGGACAATGCAGGGACATTCTGCCATCCCAGCTTGCTGTCAAGGGATTGGATTTATTTGTGCAAGTGCAGGCTGTAACTTGAGGAGGAGGAAAGATTTCCTGGGCCCATCCATAGAATGCATTAGAATGTCAAGCTTGACAGCTGCTCCGGGGCTCAAAAGAGTTCCTCGTCGGCTTAGAGATCCCGCTACACCCTGAAGACCAACCAGCGTGGGGCTCCTGGGGCCAAGGACAGGTGCAGAGTGTTAAGTAGGACTGGCTAAAATAGCCTCTTGGCAGCTTGGTGGGCCACCTCAGCCTCTAGTGACAAAGCAGAGACTTCCCCCGGAGCAGAGGGATGGGGACACTTACAGTAAGATGTCCCCTCCCAGCTGGCTGTGCCAGCCAGAGGAGCAGGAAGAGGGATGTTCATTGAAACATGCTAGGTCTCCTTCTGACCGGGGACATTGCATGTGTATTATGAAACCTGCTCTGGGCGTAGAGAATCTTCAAAGAACTGCATTAAAGATGTCATATTCGATGGCCGACTGGTAGAGCAGTAACATGGACATAAAGGAAAAACACTGCACACTTACTGTGCACATTGTACTAATGCTAGAACCTCAGTGTTACGCAGGAGTCTACTCACGCCCACCTGTGCTGGGCATATTAGGATTTATCTAGATAAACTTGGTCTAAAGGCAACAAATGACTTCCCGCCAGACTCGACCACAGGCTGGCAAAGGTAAAGGCATGTATGCGGTTTGAGAAAAGGTTTCTCTTCGGGTTAGCACCAAAGCAACAGGTATAAACTCAGGCATGGTAACTGATAAACGCAAAGAACCCCAGAAAGCTGGCTGTCATTAAACTCATGACACATAGAGATCTGTGCAGGTTTGCGCGATGTGCATGCATGGTGCATGCATTTGTGTGTGTGCGCATATGCATATGTGCACTTGAGCATACACCCTTGTGTGTGCATACGTGATGCATGTTAGATGCTTAGTCAATTTACATATATGCCGTGTCTGCTTGCAGGGAGAAAGATTAGATATACTTACCCTGGACGGGCTTGGATGGCCTCCAGTTCCCCAGGACCCTGAGCTACTTCTGTCTTCTACATCTAGGGACAAGAGAGAAGTTCTTTAGGCTTTCTTGCAATAATTCTTTCTTTTTGTATATGCACTTTTAAATTAATGTTTCAAATTAATCTCCTGTTGCCTTTAATTAAGAACCAGGCACAGGGCTACCATGATGACAGTGGCTCCTGACCCGTCGACTTAAATGAACTAATTTAAATTCACAGCAGAAGTGAGCTGGACCCTCAGGAACCAGAGGTATGCACATAAAAATTGCTTCTATCCTCCACAGTATTTGAGAGCCTCCTTTGTGAAAGAGAGGAAATTGTGCTTAAAGTTTTATTAAAAATCTTTTGGACAGAAAACAAACTTGAAAGTACACGAACACAATTTTAATCCGAGAGGAAAGTTAAGCTGAAGTAAATACCCACACTGACACTGTCAGCGTGGCTGCCAGAACATGACTGGATCCTGTCTGTTCTCCAGCCAAGTTTATTACAGCAGACAACAAAATGAGGGGACTCGGGAGTGTGCTCCCATCAGCATAGTGGGGAGATATTTGGGCTTTTGTAAAGGTTGTGGAAACACATTCTGTTTCTAACAAAACCAAAAAAAAAAAAAAAAAAAAAAAGCAGCCAACAACCAAGCAAAACAAAAGTCCCTGGATTTTCCATACAGCCTAGACCACCATCATCACTGTCATCGGCATCATGGGCATCATCATCACTTAGAATTTAATATGGTGCATTTGACTGTATTCACCCTTTCCAACTGTTTACAGATCTGCCCCTCCCCTCTACCGACCCAAATTTGTGTCCTATTCCCTTGTTTATCACTCAAGATTAATTTTTGCTGCCCAAATATTCTTTGATGTATGACCTTCTACTACAGGGTAAATTATCATCTTGGCATCTACCGTGTGGAAATTAAAATTGCTATGGGATTATAAGGCGATATTTTATTCTGATAAATAATACCTGAAGAGACGCTAGTCTATGGTCAGGAAGGTGGGACTCACAAAACTCTCTTCCTACACAGTTCTCATGCCGGCTAGGGTAAGGAGTGGTCCATCGGGGATATTGTGGACCACACTCCTGAGGAGAGCTGGGCAGAGCCAGAAGTTATCCATTCCAATTGCTGAACACATCATGGTGTTCTAAGGAGCATACGATATTTGGGGATGGCCTTGAGATTTTTGATAAAAGGCTCATCCCGTGTGTGTGTGTGTGTGTGTGTGTGTGTGTGTGTGTGTGTGTGTGTGTGTGTCTGTGTGTGTGTCTTTGTGTCTGTGTGTGTGTCTTTGTGTCTGTGTGTCTGTGTGTGTGTGTGTCTGTGTGTGTGTGTGTGTGTGTGTGTGTCCTGGTTGATGACAGAGAGCCATCACAAGCATCCACTGACAGGATCGGAGGAGGGTGTGAAGCTCTGTTTCAGGAGACATAATCCCATGGATTGACTCTCCTCTCATCTCTCTGACACTGTTTATTCTCATAATGGTCTAGTGACATTCCTTTTATCACTGCTGCTAGTATATTATCAGCAGAAACGATCACAGTATAATTAATTGGCTTATTTTTGGGTACAGAGGAGCACATGGTGTTATAGGATATCTTAAGAGATGGGGAGAGCAACAGCAACTTACTGCTAATAAACTTGAATCTTCAGCCTCCCTCTATCACTGTGTGTCCCTAGCATCCTGGCCCTACTCTCTTTCCCTCTTGCTGTCTCTCTCCCCCCCCTCCTCCCTCTTCCCCTGTCTCTTGACCATAATTCCTCAATTCCTCTTGGTTGTTACTCAAGGAAACAAGAAACTGCAGGTAGATGTCCCTGGTGGACAGTTAGACTCAGTGCACAGCGAGCTGGAGGCACAGAAAAAAAGCTCAGGAGACTACACAGAGCCTGAAGACAAGGTACGAAACGTTCACAAAACCTGCTGTTTAACCAGCCAACACACTGCCCTGCCCTGCACACACTGAGCTGTAGTTCAGAGAGAACCCACTTACAACCTCAGAGAGTTCCATGAGAGAGTTTAGAATCATGCATGGTTCTCTTAATTCCTAAATAAAACACATATTTTGGGAGGGAAATGCAAAAAGAAGCCTCTTCATTCACTGCAGATTGCTGAATGTTTAGTCAGTACAACCTGACTTAAACAAAAAACAGCCAACTTGGATCAATGGGAGACCCTGTCCTTAAATTTGCCCCAAAGACAAGAGAGGAATAGATTTGATTTTCTCTGTCTGCTATAGACTCCATATGATCTGGACCTGTCTATCTTTCAATTATGGGGTGGGGGAAGAATTTTGGACATATAAGATGGGTAAAGGCCAAGTGGACCATACAACTCTGCAAAGAATCTCCATTGGGAGCAATTTCGCCACCAAAGAACATTGGCAAGTTCCATAGGCCTTTTTGGTTATCACAGGTTGGTCTAGAGGTCAGGGACATTTTTAAGCTTCCTACAAAGGCACGGAGTAGCCCACTACAATCACAAATTAATGTTCTGGCCACCACCTCCCACATAAGGTACAGTCACCCCAGGCCAGGGAAGAAAGAAAACAGTTGGAGAAAAAGATGTGGAACTTGGCTTCTAACTAAGAAGTCTTTCCTCAAAACAGCATGTCTGTGGGGTGAAACCAGACTTGAGCTGTCCTGGTTCAGCAGACCTTTAAGCATATCTTCTGTCCACCAAATAAAGGGGGTGTTGGGGGGATGGTCAACCCGGCAGACTGCTAATTAGCAAGCAGATAAAACACATCAAAACTTGAGTATTCCCAACTGGGCAATTTCAAAAGCGAGCAAGCCACTAATTAAAAAAGTGCTGGAAGTTGAGCTTTTTCAAAACAGGTTAAATACTGGCCCGGTTCCTCCACAGAGAGCTCCCCACCCAATCAGCTCAGACTGCTCTTTTTCCCATTCTTCGGCATTTCCATCCTTCTCATTTCCGGACCTCACACTGCCTGCCTTCCGTTCAGTTTCTGCTCTTTTACTGCTCTCGTTTGAACTGGATCTTCCCTCCCTTGGCTGATCAGCCCTAGAGGATGCGGAGAAGTCACCAGCTCTCCCAAACTCAATACACAGGGCCACCCAATGAATCCTAACTATATTTTATCTTCGGAAAGAAGACTCTATATAAACGGGTATTTGCTCATCTACAGCAAAAAGAAAGTTGGCTGTGGCGATTCACAATTCAGGTAAACATGCGACTTCTAGCCATCTGTTTACATCTTCCCTGCCCTGAGCTTCATCAGACCTGCTAGTTACGTGAATGTTTCCTCAATACCTAGGCCAGAGCATCTCATCTCCAAGTCCACCCACCTCGATCTGAATCATTTGGCATGCTCACTTCAAAGCCAGCGTCTTAGGCTGCATCACAAGCACTGCTGAGCCTGGCGCTTACCATGATGCAAAGGCAACCGTGTTTATCACAAGGTCCCCAGGTTGTTTTCATGCACATCGCAGAGTATGAGAACGACAAGACTACGCTACTAGAAACAGACAAGAAATCCCGCCCACACCGCTGGGCACCGCCTGCTTCCTGGGGTAGTGAGTGCCTTGGTGGTGAAGAGCATATGCTGTTCTAACAGAGGGCTCCCAGAACCCACATCAGAAAGCTCACAACTGCCTGTCACGCCAATTCCAGAGTATCTGACATCCCCCTGACCTCCTCGCGCACTCAAGCATGCGTGAGCACGTGCACATGCATACACATGTGCACATGCATACACACACACGTGCACATGTACACACACACACTTTTTAAAAGCACAAATAAATAGTCCACTACAAAGAAAAAAGAAAAAGATCGGACTCCACATCAGTTCATCAGTTCATGCTCCTGTCTCAACTGCATCCCAGTGGTAGTACTTGCGAAAATCACTTTGTGTGAACCCTGCATATAGTCTATGCATGCCCACCACTCATCCCCTGCCAGACACTGTAGAGCCTCTGATGTCTGATGTCCCCATGACTTTTTCCTATTACTCTTTCCTATTACAGCAAAGGGGTGCCCAAACTTTGGACTGTGTATCATCTATCTATCTACCTATCTATCTATCTATCTATCTATCTATCTACCTACCTACCTATCTATCATCTATCTATCTATCGTCTACCTATCTATCTATCATCTATCTATCTATCATCTATCTATCTATCTATCTATCAATCATCTATCTATCATCTATCTATCTATCATCTATCTATCTATCTATCTATCATCTATCTATCTATCATCTATCTATCTATCATCTATCTATCATCTATCTATCATCTATCTATCATCTATCTATCTATCTTTCTATCTATCTATCATCTATCTATCATCTATCTACTTGCTAACTTACTTACTTACTCACTTACTTCTTACTTACTATATAGCCCTAACTATCTTAGAATTCACTACATAAACTGGGCTAGCATCAGATCATAGAGTCCCACCTGCTTCTGCCTCCCCAGTGCTGGGATTAAAGCCAGGAGCTACCACCCACTGCTAAAACCTCAATGCTTTAAAATAAGTCTATAATTTTGTGCAAACTTTACAGCTCTCTCTGGCCACATGTGCCCTGAAGACCATGGGATGGAAATCACTTAACTAGTCCTTCCCTCTAAGAAAGTCAAAGCCTACAGGTGTGAGCAGCCTTGCGCTGGGCCTTCCCATGCCTGATAGCATGCCAGTTTCCGTATGAGAAAAGAGAAGCTCAGGCTGTCAAGGTACTGAACGGTTAGGAAACAGAAGCACTGAGACAAAGACACTGGGATCAAGATTCAGTGAGTTCACCCAGCAAACGCCACAGTGACCTGAATTTCCCAATCCGACACCACCTAGAATGTTCCCTCTAGTGCCTTGGAGGAAATACATGCATTTAACACACATTATCTACCCACTGCTGTGTGCACAAAACATTAGAGAATGATATTCGATATTAAGTAAATTAAATAAACATTTGCATGAATAAAGCCAATGTGTAGTAAATTTTATGGTAGGCCACATATTTGCTGGAGGTACACGGAAATGCTAGAAGTTATTATATTGGCAAAGATAAAAAAGATATTTTACTGTAATTGTCAAAATGAGAGATAAAATTTGTTTGAAAGAAACAAAATTAACAGTTTTAATTTGATGTAAAATTCAAGTCTTCACAACAGAGTTCAGAATCCAAAGGACCAAGTCACTTTGCTTATAAAAAACCATGAGTTCCTGAGGCTAGCTTGATATTACAGTTCATTAAACAGACATTTCTTCTACTAATAACCCAGTGGATATATGCACACTCCATTCCAGGCTGTGATGAGTATATATAGCCCATACCGTATAGCAAAGAAGCCTGCGTAACTACCTTTAATCCCTTGTATGGTGCAGAGCGGAGGGTGGGATCATCAGCTCCTTACTAAATCAAACAAGCAGGAAGTGATGAAGGAGTCATATTTTTCTATAGGAAGTGTTTCCATCTTGATGAGGAGACAAAATAACTCACAAGGAAGGACCAAGGCAAAACAGTAAGAAAAGAAAAGCCCTTGGCATGAGGATGGCTGAAGAGTCAGGTCCTGCCACATATCCCTGTGGTACAAATGACCAGCCACCACTTCACTGTGGCCATGAAGGGACCACGATGCCATGGGCAGAAGGAATGATACGAAAACACCAGTAAAGGGAAGAAATCACACCTTCAAAGATTAAAATGAGATCAAGTGCCCACGTTTGCTTGTTTGTTTGTTTGCTTGCTTTTTTTTTCTGTTATTAATCTGAAGTAGGACAGGCTTCACAGATATATGCCGATGGGTCTGAAAATCAACAAGACATTGAGGAACTAACTCTCAGCTCACTTGGTTAGTTCTGTGGACTTACTCTAGGATGGCTGACCCTTCACTGGCAAATTCCAAAAGTTAACCTGGGCAGAACTTGGCCACCAACTGCCCGCTGGGAGGGAGGAGTCACTGACAGAATTCTGACCTGTTGTGGTTTTCCACTCACTCTGGTCTTCGACACTTGATGACGTAGAGCTCATCTGTGGACAGCTAGGCTGAAACCATCAAGACAAGGCTTGAAACACCCTGCTGGGAGTTGGGGAGCAGCCCGAGATCAGAACAGAGGCTCCGCTCTGCCCATGAGCACGGTCCAAATAAGTCACTGGCCTCTTTGAACTTATTTTTGTGAACCATAAAATAAGCGAGTTCGATTTCCATTCCTGGAAATAGGGCAGGCTAGTATATTTGGATAACTCACCCACATAAGACTAAAAATGATGGATCACAAGTTTTTTTTTTCTTTTACATCTTCTTTAAAATACTAATGAGCTGACAAGATATGAAACTTCCATCAAGCCAAAAATCAAAGGAAAGCTGGAATCCAGGACACAAGAAGACATTTCTACCCTGAGAACACGGGCCAATTTAGAAAAGTTTGTTTTGTTTTGTTTTGTTTTGTTTTGTTTTGTTTTGTTAAAAAGGGTTTCTCTATGTAGTCCTGGCTACCTTGGAACTTGTCCTATAGACCAGGCTGGCCTTGAACTTACAGATTGGCTTGCCTCTACCTCCTGAGTGCTGGGGATAAAGGCATGGGCCATCGGAGCCTGGACACTTTAGAAAATTTAATGGCCTCTTGAAACAAAGAGATGAGAAGAGATCTACCCACAGGGAGATATCAGGAAGTTAGTATTCGCAAGCTTAAGGAGAGACCTTTCTGGTAAATGGTTGATTTACAATTGTTAAACATTAAGGGAAGTGTTAGTGTCTCCCCTGCTCATGGCTTCCAGAATTGAAGTTCTGCAAACCACTTGAGAACTGGGACTTCAGGATATCAGAGTCTCTTTTATGATTCCTGGCTCTTTGCTAAACAGACCTGAGAGACTCCTGGCAGTATCACTGGGTGACCCGAGAACCATGAGATGGGGGTGCCACAAATGCCACTTTCTTCTTGATGCTCTAAGGTTTTATCATAAGCAAGAATTCAAACAGCATTAGGTTTGCTCCGTGGCTCCAGTTGGCTTTAAAATATTTCCTTTATGTCTGATAACGGAGGCATCTTTCTGCATGTGCTATATAAATGGAGTGGTGTCAAATGTTGTGCTGGGCGACCATAGAGCCACGTAAAGGAGACAGACCCAGCATTATGAAGGGAGATTCTAAACAAGGATGAGAACTAAATGGATGTGTTGGTTAGATGTAGAGCTGGGAATTAGTTCTTTCCATACTTGGAGCCTAGAACATGCTCAATACCCAAGAGCCCAGAGCACCCTGAAATCACAGAAAAGGTGACGCTGTGCATCACCCAAATAAATGCCCGCTCTTAGGGAGATGTACTGATCCCCTACTGAAAACGTCCACATAGTCCGAAAGCATGTAGAGGCTAAGGATGGTAAATCCCTCTGAGAGAGATAATCTTTCAGAGAGAGGTTAGCATCTATACTGTCTAGAGACCTCTCTGCAACAACAGGCACTGTTAAATACCCTCCACAGGACATCTGTGGCTCCCACTGATTCCCTAGTCCAGGAAGAACCCTTGGCTGAGCCCTCCACACAAACTGAGATGGCATATGCTCTCTGTCAGTGCCAGATGAATTTAGAGTTCAAAATATTTCATCAGCAAGGAGCGTGTTAAGGACGTGCACATTTTCATTAGCACCCAGCACAATAAGAGCTCTAAGAGGAGCGATTGGAAGTCACATTTGATGACTAGTGCCGACATGGGAAGAGTTGAGGAGCTCCTAACACTGATAGACCATGTCAGTACAACCACGGCTGCTGCTGTTCTGGATTAGAAGCAAGGCTGGGTGCGGGGATCTGTGCAAGGATGAGCGCTGAGGAGTCACTTCTCCAGCTCTTCCCAAAGCCGAGTAAGGAAAGGACAAGATGGTGGCACTTGCCACGCACCCTCTAAGAGGCAATCAGTACAGAGAAAGGGGACCGTGTTCAGATCACCACTATCAGTTCCGGTGTCCTCAGAGCTTTCTATATCAGATCTGAAATCGAAAGGGAGGGCGTGTGTGTGTGTGTGTGTGTGTAAATGTACAGGTGGGGGGAGTGAAAGTAAATTGCAGATACTAGCAAAAACACAGAATAGAAAATAACTTTTTTTGGACTAGAAACACTGCAATGCTTTTAGCCTTTATTAATCTCAGTTATGATGTCTTTTAACCACTGTTAAAAAAACAATAAAAAGTTATTTTATAAAAAAATAAATAAATGGCAATGTTATTTTTCCCTAAGTTTATAACGAGCTCCTTCACTAAAGTTAGTATTGAATCATCTCAAGCATATAGAATGGAGTAAGTTTCACTATCTATGTATATGCATGTGTTTGTCTGTGTATGTGTGTACGTGTATGTGTGTTGGGGGGGGGGTATATACATATATAGTACACACATATGAATCAGGGAAAGAATTTTCCCAAATTCAGGTGACAATAAAATGACAAAAGAATCACAAAACTATCATGGTGATAACATGTCAGTGGTGTGACTGGGTCTAAACTCTGCAATCTTGTTGAAGATGCAAGGTAGGCAGTTAACCTGTGGAAGCATGACAAAAGTCGCCTGCACGTTTTCCTAGGAAGTGATCCCTAAAATTTGGAGTTCGCTAATAAAATAAGTCGGAGAATACTCTAGTTCTCCTAATCTGTGGGAGATGCGGAGAGACAAGTGGCCAGGATGGATCCGGGTAGCTTTGGAAATGCCTGGGATGATGGAGACTTTCCCTCAAGTCCTGCTCCCCTGAGCAAGAGGTCAGAGACCACAGAGGCCATGACTGAAGTTACATATAATAATAAAGCACAGGCTTGAAAAACCAAGTGTCCCCAAACATCACAGCAGGAGACTAACAGCATCACACCAGGTGACAGTTGAGAGCCAGAGGTCACTGTGGTACCTGAAGCCTGAGGGCCGAGGTTACCAGACAATCTCATTGTCGCACAGGGAAAAGCCTCCAAGGATCCAAACTAAAGGCTCTCTTGTGGGCAAGTTCCTCGAGCAGCGTAAGAAGCACGAGGCGAACAATGCAGAGAATAAAATCGTAAACGGAGCAACAAATCCACAAATGAGCTTCAAATTTTAACAGAACACATCGTATTTCCATGGCCTTGAACATATACCTTGCATGTGCGTTTTTAAAGTCATACGGGAAATACGAATACGCTACAAAACCAAGGGATGCTTCCATATCCACAGATACGGAAGATGCATCCTTGCTCAACCTCAGATGCTTTGTGTTCCAGGAGGAGAGGAAGGAGAACAAGGTTGAAGGGCAACACAGTTCTGCCTTTGTTGTTTTGCCCGTTTGCCTAAGCTCCCTGGAGTGCCATTTGTGAGTCTGAGAAGAGGGGCTCCTTTAATTGAAATGTTCATAGGGCTGTAATTGCTCTGTATAACCGCGGTGGTCACTGACTTCTCCCAAAAGACATTTTTATTCTGTTTCTTACTTTTTTTCCTTCTAGTTCCCTTTTGGCAAAACAGTGATGATGATGATGATGATGATGATGGAGAGAAGAAGGAGAAGAGGAAGAACAAGGAGAAGGAGGAGGCCTCCCATTTCTTGTACGCTCATCTCTTCTCACTTCCTATTCTAGATACTTCTCTGGTATTGGTAAAGACAACACTTCTCAGCATTCAGAAATCCAACTTTCTAATAGTTACATATGTACCAAATAATCAACACACACACACACACACTAACACACACTCACACACACACACACACACACACACACACACACACACACACACACACACCACCAGCTCTCCCTTCATCCTCTCCAAATCTCTATCCTTCCACCTATGTCCCCTGCCACAGCCTATGATCTTCCAAATGCAGGCGACCAATCCTGCATGTCTACAGGGGTCATGTCACAGTTTTAGGCCAGTTTTCTCTGTATTTAGGCTCAAATGTGCAAACCACACTATATTACTCTGCAAAACATCAATGAGGAAGCTTAATTAAGTAACACTGACAGATAAATCCATTTCTTGCAGAGTAATCAAATCAAAGCAGGTTGACATAACGCAGGGACTTAATACAGTTATTCCCTTGTAATTGGAAAAAGGCCCTTTACTCCTCATTAAAGCAATCTTCTGTGTATCGGCAAAATAAGAAGGCTCGGAGCTTTAATACTGCTCTATAAAAGTCTCAAGGCGCAGAACCCTTCAGCAAACAAGGCAGATTATCTAACTCCTTGATCAAGACGGAACACACAGTTCCTACCGTTTGCAACTACTCTTTATGGCTGTCACGATTAAAAAGGGGTAAATAGGCCTCAACCCCGTGCGCAGTGGGAAGCTGTATAAACTGTTGACACGTTTATAAATCTACCTCCATGCGTATTTGAAATCTCTCAAAAACAAACCTGAAACACTTGACTAATGGGAGGCTGCGGTGCAGAGGTGCAGGCCGTGCCTTTCTTCACCTCGCTCCGTGGCCTCAGTGGTCAGTGCTGCCTAAACACGATTTGATTCTTATCCATACATAACTTTGTTCATCAGAATTAGGAAAACGTAGAAAATGAATACCCGGAGCACCTGTGGGTCATCCCGATACTTACCTGGTCAAAAATGTATGCTGCCCTAACTAGGTGAAAATCCAGAAAAGTTTAACACCATGGCATCTTGTTCAGATCCCCCAAATTACACAATTTTCAGGCATTTATTTGAATTTCGAAGATCCTGCTGTTTGTCTATTAGCCTCTAACCAATTGCAAGATGGTTTTAGTGAAGTAACCTATGCTATAAACACTATTTGGTGACCCCTACACTGTTAGTTGACCATGGAACTAACAATAAAAATCAATAAATAAAATCATCAATAAAAATTACAGCTACCCTGGTCAGCTGGTATTGATGAAGAAAAGTTCAAAGGTTGAAGACTAAGAGAAAATATCTTTTAAAACCCTCCCAATGTTCTCTAAAGTGCCTAATTTGAAAGGGTTTTAACTACATTGCAGTCTAAGTTATAGAATATGTGAATAACTTGCAAGCAGAAATGTAGTAAATATTATTAACTTCTTCAGACCCTTTATGTGCATATCCTTAGGACAGATTCGTGCAGTGATAATTTTATCCAAACTCATAATTCACTTTCCAAATTGGTACTACCCTTCCCTATGGGGAAGACTATGTTAAAAGATCATGCAATGTATTTAAACTCTGTGTCTCGTTTATCTATTTTGATTGGAAGTAGCTCCTTGGTGCTTCTCTAAATGATATGGAACTTCAGAATAAGTCAATTTTGGATAATGTTCCCTCATGATGATATGAAGGTAGATACAGTACTAGTGTCCCAGGAAGGAGTCCAGGAAACCACAGTGGCCAGGGGCTGGCTTTCTAGCTGTTAAACAATGCCTGTCACCTAGCCAAGGTACCTTGCAGACTATACTTTGTAATTATTTTTCCCATGCTGCGTTCACTAGCAAGTGATGAAGAAATCCTTTAAGACCATTATGACCAATTTTTAGTAATACACTCATTGAAAATGTGACAAGTGAAGATACAGTAGGTAACACCTGAAAATCCCCCAGCCCATATCCCCACCCTTATTCTAAAATGGCTTCCAAGTGAGGTCTAACAGATCTCTGATCTGAGGTCCAATAGAAACAATCAAAGAAATCTCAACTCTATGTGATTTAATTAGAAGATTTCTTCGGTAATTGACTGATATGGCAGTGATAAACCCCAGTCAGGGATAGTCTTCTTGTAGCCTAGGTCAGGAAGAGGAGTACAGGGAAAAGAATACAGTAAACATATCTGCTCTATAAACTGGGAGAGAATTCTGCCAACACGGAGACAAGATTGAGCAAACCACTTGCGAACCAAGCCAATAGATACGAGCACACTCAAGCCTCCACTCTGGGGCCTTTGCTCCAAGTCACACCCTTTCTAAGGCCTGCCACAAAGGCAACACATTCCACTGGAGAGACAAGCACAGTCAGGTGTGACACAGAGGAAGGCCGAGGAGAACTGTCATAGGCTGGCAAAAATAAAAGAAATATCTAAAGTTTTAGTGGTGGATGGGATAAAATGAGACTTAAATGAATATTTTCTTATATATTTTTTTATTTGTGAGCCTAGCCTCTAATGGCTGAGCCAACAACCCTTTGATCTACAGCAGTGACCTGCCTACATGATATTCTGCTGAAACGGTGGCACAAAAGTGGTGAGAGCAAGAGATCATTATCTGATTGGAACGAAGGCTCACTCCATGAAATGAACTGATACTGCTTGGGTAACCAAGAACCGGAGAGTAGATAGGCCATGGATCTGGGGCAAAACCAAATACTATTATTCTGTTAAAGCAATAAGACGACATCTATGAACATTCTGCTAGACCCATAAAGTAGTGGTCTGCTCAGCCATTATCAGAGAAGCTTCATCCTGGATTACACAGGAACTAATGCAGAGACCCACAGCTGGACAATGTGCAGGGAAGAAGAGACCAGGGACCACTACAGGAGATGTCTTTATCCAATTCCTCCCCTAGAAAAACTCTGCAGAAGGGGAGGTAGAAAGAGGATAGGAGCCGGTAGGGGGATGGAAGACACCAAGGCCTTCCAGACACGCAGCACTGATACACATGTGAACCTGGAGATTGTGCACGGTGGCCTGCAGAGGCTCAAGCCAGATGAGGTCCCAGGACTGGGAGAGTAGTGGACACAACTCAGAAGCTATCTCCAACTCACAACCACTCACCAAAGAAAACTGAATTCTACCCCATGGGGTCTCACTGGTTATACAAACAACGATTAAAGGCAGCCATGCTGGAGACTGTTTTGTTTTGTCTAATAATCCTTTATTTGAGCATTTGTTTTTACCTTACTGGTCTTTCTTTTATATATTATGTTTTCTGATTTTGTTTTTAGCGTGTGTGTGTGTGTGTGTGTGTGTGTGTGTGTGCGCACAAATGAAGTCAATGTGCGCAGGACCAACACAATCAAATACTTGAATACTCTTGATATGAATGCACATGTCTTAGACAAATCAGTGCTCTTGTTTTTCATCAGCTTGGTCAGAGACATCTGACACAGGCACTTCACTCTGTACCTCAATGATATAATCACACATTTGCCTTATGCTCTGGTTATGTCTAAAACAATTTTTATATTCATTTCAATTAAGGTGATGCATCTGGACTCACTTAAGGTATGAAATTGGGATCAAGAACAGCTTCAGGCTCAAATACGAGCGGACTACAATCATTTTCACACTGCCAAGACGGCCACCAGATCGTGTCGGCAATGAGCGCTCGTCATCTCTGCCCTGCCCTGTGCACACAGCATTGGTTGTGAACCATGGGATGGGGTGACATCAATTTGTGGCTGCCTGGGACTGTGATACAGAAATGACACATGGTGTCCCTCAAATGCATTATGTTCCCCATATTTGCACTTGCAGGGCCTTAAAAACACAGGAACACAAGCTTGATCACCTGCTCCAGCTCAGGGGGTTCCACGGTTATATCCGTAACAAGCCAGAACACTAACTGGGGTTCTTAGGTCCAGCCCTCTAACTCTCATAGGATCAGGGAGTAGATATTTCATTCCCAGAAGTCCGCAGTGAGGCAGCATCCTGTCTTGGCCCATCTGGTCACCAGCAACACACTGGTGAAAAATGAGGTTAGGTGCCCCGTTGTCTGTGTCACAAAGCCAGAACTCTTCTCAGGAATGGTAGAAATGTCGCTTGTTTGAAAGGAGATGGATGAGGGGGACCTAAGGAATGATGCTAACCAGGCATCTTGAGGGAGCACGAGAAGCAGAGAAGTGGCCAGGGAAGCCAGAGCGGTTGGTAGAGAATAATGATTTATCTGATGAGATTAGCGAGAGGTGGATTAGAAAGGAAACCTACCCACCTCGGCGTAGACTGAGATGCAACTCGGAGATGCTGTGGTGGGGGAGCCTGTGCCTGCCAAAGTCGCTCTGTAAGGCAGGCTAGCTGTGAGTGATACAGTGGGAAAATAGCCACTAAGCCAGATTTTATTTGATTTGTACTGATGATTTTTATTAGAATACATGGATCATTGCTTCAACCTTTCCGTGTAAAACCAAATCAAATTCAGAAACTCACACATCAGCCACCTAACCTTCTGCCGCTCCTTCTGCCTGACGAACGTACAGCAGCCGCATCTCGGTCTGATCTGTCCTCGATAAATCCTTCAGCTACTCAAAACTGTTGGGCCAAATTTCGGGAGGCAAGTGGCCCACAAAAGCAACTGCGAAATCTGCAGCTACAAATAAGAAAACGGAAAGACGACAAACACCCCCCACAAGCTTCATGAATACGGGAGGGGGGGATCAAAACAATAGAGCCAAGGCCTACCAAGGGAAAGTAGATTCTCTGCTCTGGGTCAAATGTCCTGTCACTTGGTTCTAAAAGGCCTCATTTCCACTAGCTTGTCAACCCTGCTCAGTCCGAGGCACTGCACAGGCCTCGGCACAGGACTACTCTCAAATAAAAGGAAGCCCACCAGCATGTGGCGTGAGCATAGACTTCAACAATCAGTTTCACAAATAAAAAATGTTATGACACTTAAAGAGAAAATTGCAAACACTCAGTGCTCCGCAAGCAGAAAATTCTCTGTATTATTCATAAGAACCGCATCTTTAAAAGGAGTCAAGTCCTACGGCATGAACTGAGGCCTTCGGTCACCGCCCCCCCTCCCTGCTCCTACACATTTCTGTTATATATGGAAGGCCCCTTAGGCTTTTTCCATTCTTCTCGGAAATACCATGGTTTCCTTATGAACCTATATCCACCAATGACTGCTAGACTGTCCATTTTAAATACATATCACCTTCAAGGTGTCCTGCTATAATGCACCGTACTGGCTCCTCCTTCGAGAACTGAGAACCAACCGTCCCAAGCAGACATCCAGCCACATGCTACATGGTAGCATCTCAAGACTAAAATGCCTCTGAGAACCAGCTGCTCTCCAAACTTTTAAGCCTCCGTTGTAGTTTTGAACACTTTAGACTAGGCTTTAGCCACTTGGCTACTAGGAAAACTATAACCCAGTCAGATCATGTGACTATGGCTTGGCCAATAGAATAAGAGTATAAGTAATATTTGTCTTTTCCTGGCTTGCCTCCTAGCCTTCCCCCGCCACCTCCTATGAACTCTGATCAGCCTAATACCTACTGAATCCCCTAGACCCTGATGGGAGGCAGGGCAGAGGGGATGGGGGGGTGAAGCTAGACCTCCAGAGTTCCAGGCAGCAAAGCAGATTCCCACTGTTCTCTGACAGCAGAGGGAAAACAGCCCTTGGTAGGGCTGAGCTGCGGAAGTTGGGAGTTGGTTGTTCCAGCCATTCATATGCCCTGACGAATGCATCCTCCAAACAGACTTCTCTGAATTCTGGCTCGATGACTCTATCCGTGTAAGCAAAGCAAACACGCGCAGCTAGAGCTGGCACGGTGAAGCAGGGGAAACTGGTCTTTGAACTACCCTCCTTTCCACTCAGACTTGTTTTCCCCTCTCAGCGCTTCCTCCCTCTGAGCACCAAATGTTCTCAGGCTGCTCAGGCTGTCTCAAGAAAACAAACAGAATGCATTTAGTGTCGCCTTTCCACCATTACCTTCCGAGCACCACCCACGAGAGTGTGCGGAGCTGCCTGCTTTGCGGACAACTGGGGGACATTTTTGATATCTCATACTGTATGGATTCTCATCCAACAAAATGGGAGTCACTGCTTCTGCTCTCTGGATTGTCATGAAAGGTATAGGGAAAGTGTTGCCATAAAACCTGGAACATAGTAGGATTATAACTGTATAGACATAACTCCCAATTTTATTATAATTGTCTTTACTTCTTCGATCCAAAGGAAACAAAAGATTAATTTTAAATGGGTCTTTAATCTCTGAAATACGTAATTTGAATTGGGATAAAATGAAAAGGCAATATTTGGTTACCAAAAATAAAAGTTTGTGGCAGTATATAAAATTTCATAAAACTACTTTTATTATTTTGGAATGGACAGAGTAGTGGGTGAACTCCAGACCCTGAGTTATGCCCTCAGCCCCTGTAATTGATTCTTGTAAGTTACTGCTATTCGGGATGTAATGATGGTAAGAGTCGGATAGAAAGGTTGACACTTAAGGAAATGGACTGAACTGCCTCAGTGTGTCTCAGAAGCACCAAATAGGGAGAACACATTCCGCATCTCTCAGGTGACTCAGTTGGAGATTCTACAGCAAGCAAGGCAGACACATCACGAAATTCAAACAAGCCCTAACACAATAATGGGAGTGTTATCAGTAAACGGTTTTGCTTTTGCTTAAAAATAAAAACATTTTAAAACACAATGAAAAATAAATTCCTAAACATCTCTGGAATCAGTATGCTGTCACAGGGGCAGAAAGAGTCCTAAGGTAGGGAGCCACCTTGCACAGGGCTCACCATCCCCACGATGTGTCCAACGATCAACACATTCGTTATTCAAAACCAACAATGGCAGCAAATTTACAGCACGGAAATTGGTAAACATTGCTCATATTTTTTTTTCCCTTGAAGAGGAGGTCGTCCAAAGCTGGCCACCATCTCAACGAAAGCTTTTACTGACAATCCTTTTGCAAAGTCCTTTCTGTAGGTTGATTGCGCCCTACAGATTAAAGTGTAGGCATCGCATGATAGGTAAGAGGCAAGGGACCCTGTTGCCTGTGCTGTTTGACTGGGAAAACTGGATGGCTTACATTTGTTTTTTACTTTCTTCAGAACAGGAAATAGAAATCACTATGGTCACGGAACGCTGTCACTTAAAATGTCTAAATTCAGATACTCTCCTTTTATTTATTTATTTTTTATCTTTTCACTGTGCCTTTATTTTTATCCTCCTTAGCTCTCTCTTCTCTATGTGTCATTACTACCCTCACTGCTAGTCATCCAAGTCTCCAAGTACATGTCTCCTTCAAAAACCATCATTCTCTACATCGCAAGAAATACACTGTGTGCAGAGGCTGAGATTCGCTCCCCGGGATCCTGAAGTCAAAGGCTGCTCACGTCCCTGATCTCTCCACATTGGCCCACTCTCTCCGGGACTGACCCGCGCGCTCAATACCTGATGAATCCGTACTAGGAGATGCAGGGGCATACACTGGATTCAGAGGAGGTTCTGATGTCAGTTCAACTGTGACAGGTGGGAACAACTGATATGAGGCTTGATCCCCTGCCTAGGGGTAGGGGAGCCAGGGCACTGCAATAGCTTTCGGGTGTAGCCTGAGCTCCGGACGACATATAGCCACTAAGCAGTCTCTATCAGGCAGTGAGTTCTCCTCATGCTGGGTTAGAGTATGGCATGACTCCTTTGCTATGTGAGCAAAACTGGGCTATCTCAGCAGACCCAGAACCTTGCAAAGGCAAAAAAAAAAAAAAAAAAAAAAAAAAAGCACATTTACCAAAGTGATCACTCTGCACAAAGGCAGTGGGAAGAAACACAGTGAATACCTACGGAGCACAGGGTGTAACTTGGTCACAACGGTAGACATCAGGGCAGGGACCGAGGAAGATACAGCCTTGTATCTGTAGTGGTGTGTACTACTAAGATATTGACCACATGTTCTGGAGACTCTGAACAGACAGCAGAGCATAAGCCCATGAGATGCATATGTGCATTCTGGAAATGGTTTCTGTGAGAACGCTGGATTATTTGGGTGAGGTCTCAAAGAAAGAGAGACAAGAAGCCCCTGCTGTAACTGGTCCTGAACAATGGCGGGTTATACTTGGATTGTAGAGGAGACAGATTAACAGCTAATTTAATGAGAAAACAAAACTAAAGGGGGAAAGGGTTATTATGGTTTGTTCCAAAGTTTTCATCTGACAGCATTAGTCAAAATCTGGGGGGGGGGGGGGGGGAAACGTAAGAAAAGCACATTTAGACATTTGTGTTCCAAGTGTCCATTTGTCATCTAAGTATAAAATCCAGCAAAGTAGTTAAATAAGTGAGTCTGCTCCTGAGAACATAGGGGAACATAGATTATTTCGAAGTCTAATTTAAAGTTCAATGGGGCTGGAGAGATGGCTCAGGAGTTAGGAGCAGTTGTTACTCTTGCAGGCGAGCAGGATTTGGTTTCCAGCACCAACATGGCATCTCACCACCATCTGTAACTCTAATTCCAGGGGATTCGGTGCCTTCCTCTCAGCTCTGTGGGTACCCAGCATGCGTGTGGCAAACATACGTACATGTAGGCCAAACACTTATTTCCATAAAACAGATGGATCTACAAGAAGATGAAAGTTCGTCATCGCGGGGCATGGACTTGCCTCTACAGGCACAATGGCAGAGACCAGCCGGCTTCTAAGTCTGGCAGCCGCCCTGGAGTTGCTTTATCTACACGGGTGAATGGTCGTCTATCTCTTCAGTCTCCTCCGTATCATCTTCACCTTGGAGATTTCTCTCAAGAATCACAGAATGTCTGGATCTTCTCCTCCAATGACATCGAGTGACAAAGTATAGTCTATAAAATGTTCTCGTCTTCTGATTTGCTATTATCATAAAATGAATCCCTAAAGCCAGGGATTTTTTTTTTTCAGCCCTGTAAAACTGGAAGCAGCCACTGGAGTGAGGCAGCGAGATGTACCTGCTAGGTTGAGTGCAGTCACACTGTCCCTTTGGGAGAAAGTAAAGCACACGAGCTATGCAGACAGAACACACCGGAAAAGAAGATTATATGCCAGTGTGGATCACAACTCAAGGTGCACTCTGGTGTTGGGGGGTTGATTTATGCTTATAAGGGAATTAGCAAGCCTGCTGCAGGTCCCTGCCAACAACTGGATTTTTGATGGGTCTATCAAAAAACCAGCAGCCAATGACTGTGCAGGGTGAAAGAGGGGGGACTTTTAGGATTCCTGTGCAAGAAATGGTGGAGAAGAAGGGAGTCCACTATAAGAGGGGTACGACAGACTACAAGTTGTGAAGGAGCAGGAGAGTGAGAAGGCTGAAATGTAGGTACAGGAGGGTGAGAAAGATGAAATGTAGGTACAAAGGGAAAGTTGCCTCATAGGAGGGCTGCTCAGAAGGAAACTGGGCAGCAAAGTTAAAAAATATAGATTTAGAAAGTGCTAACTCAGCAATACCGGAGGGGAGTGTGTGCTAGTCGTGGAGGGTTGGAAGTGCCCAGCCATTGAACAAGTTAAGGCTTATTAAATATAAAGGTTGCATGTGCGTGTCTTTCATTCGTGAATCCAGAGCTCTCGGGTGGGTGCAGAGCCGTGCACTCATTGGGAGCATAAAGCTGACTTTTTAAAAGATTTACCACTATAACCCGGCATGCCAATTCAGAGGGCACAGTGTATCACCAATGAGGTCTTTGTGCTTGGACATAAAAACCCTGCCTGTTCACCCCTTCATATTCAATATACAGGGTCTTTCCCCGTGTCAGAAGAACAGTATCCTTAGCTGTGGACCATCATGAACTTCTCACAAGCCACACGGGCCATTCAGATTCCTCTGGGCACGGCTAAAGTACCTCTTGTTTGAACTTCAGCATGTGTTTCCTTAGATACGACACTTTCCCAACAGTGCACACCACTCCACGTCCCTACGATCCCAGGCTCAGGTTTTTAGAAATTCAACAGTCATGTGATATTTTATGTCTTCTCTCTTAAACTCTCCTTTGGTTGTAGAGGGAGATATCTTCCCTTCCATAAACACTAGTGGTCTGACATACATATACTATATTATCGCTTGGGACAGAGGACCAAAACAACTATCTCTCCTCACTGTTGAAACCATCTATAATCAGTGGACAGAGAGGCAGAGAGTGGCGTGGTTTCAAATCCTTTTCACAGTAACTTATCCCATTGATTAGCAACACCACTCATTCATATTTAAAGTTCTGCTTCAGTTATAATCATCAGAGCTGTCACTGGAACAACAAGTAGCCTACAGGGGCGTTACTGCTTTGGGTTTTTTTTTTTTTTTCAAAGTACTTTGGGACACAGTTTTTCATCTCTCTTTAGAAATTTTATGCATCAGAGATTTGGGGCTCGGTCTAGACCCTCAAGGCAAGGTACTGGGAAATCTGGGAAGAGAACCCATCATTCCTTCTTTCAACGTCTTTCCAAACTGGCTTGGACCCCATCTTCAGAAGCTGGGAGAGGAAAGTGACATCTTCAGATGTGAGCATCCCAAATCCAGATGAAGGTGCTCTCTGTAGCAAACGCTATTTCACTTTTGGCAATCCAATAATTGAGAATTCAGATGTCCTAACTACCGGGGTTTTCCTTTGGGTTAAATATGCTCCCCCCAAGAAAACACTAGGGTTTTTTTTTTTCAGTTAATATTAGCTCTGAAAAGCATTTTTTTAATTCATTCATATGTATGCGTATTTTCTTCCACACAGAACCTGAAATTATTTTTAAAGTGAACAGGTCTCATGAGAGACTATGGCATGCACCAGTGCACAAGCTAAACCTAAAAAAAATCCTCAATGGAAAAGAATATATATATATAAACAAACATATTAACAAACAGCCCAGCCATGGGGAAGGGTGCAGTTTTGTCAGTAAGGATCAAGTCACACAGACTATTGATCTGCCCAAGTTTTAAAACTCTCAACTTTCTCTTACTTCTGAATGCTCATCAGTGCGGCTCACGTTTTCATGTAGTCAAAGCACCTCTTATATTGTTCCTTTCCCAAAAAACTCAGTAGCAGAGATCCTTGTGCATTGTAGCAGAGAAAATATCAGATGTAGATTATGACTACACGATCCGGTTATATTAAATAAGAACGCCCGCTCACTGAACGGGCATGCCGCTATAACATCCATCTGGCTCGTCCAGTCTCTTCTTTCTTCTTATCAGACCTGTAGTGGCTTTGACTTGTAGTGATCTGCCTGGTGTTTCCTTCTGCATTAGCATCCTGCAGCTCTTGGTGGGTCAGCAACAGGGAATCTCAATTTCAGTTCCATAGCCCACCTCAAACTCACTTTCTTCTGATGCTCTCCACCGGGCCAAGGACTGAGTTTCTCAGTCATACATACCTGGCCACACTAGGACCCTAACAGAGGCCCCGTACTCCAAGGGAAGAGATTATTTCTAATCCGCTCCAAATATTTTCTTGTTTAAATGTGAGACACAAAACTAAGTAAACGTTTCCTTCCTGGAATGATACCACACAGAGGGAGGAGCCTAGAGAGCTAGGAGCGGGGTACCTATGCATTTCTTACACAGAGGCCAAACTGTGTCAGGATTTTATTTGCTGAAAGCATCTTAACATAAACTAGAGTTTCCCCCTTTCTGCCATCTAGAACCAGGCTTGTCAACTTAATGCTCACAAATATTTTTTAACAATAACTGCCTGGATGAATCTAGACTTTGGCAGATGGGCTAGTGTCTTGAGGCCACTGACTTGTATTCAGTTGGAGTCATTTTGGCATGGGATCTCTCTGCCTCACACTGGAACATTGCTTTCACCTCTCTTGTTCACTCCTGTCATTCCTCAAATATCAAACAGGCCACACTCAGCTCAGGTGACAGCTAATGGCTGAGCAGCGTACCTAGAAAGCATCCATCGTCACTTTGATTTACCATCATTAGCTCTATATAAGGGTTACCCAAGGTCCAGAGTTACTCATACGTCTAGTTACAGGCATTTTTCTGGCAAGAGTATCTCTAGCTTTTCTTGGCTTTTCAGAGTAGTCTCTTGAGTCTCTGCCATTTAAGCAAGCTGGTCCTTAGCCAGCCACTGTGTCTGCCTGAGTCACATGTATTTTCTCTCTGTGTAACGGAGTAAGAACACAGGACATGTTGACCAGTCTGTCCAAGCTCTTGCTTGAATCAAACACCATCTTTAAGGAAAATAATCCTAAAGTTTCTCAATATTTTGAACTTCATAAATGTTATAAACTTTCCCAAAGCCTCAAAGGCCATTCATATCCCCTACTTCAGTACAAGAAAAAACAAAAGTTCCATCCCTTAAAATGTGAAACGGGAGCCATTTTTCTGTCTGTGCTCTCCCCCCAAATAAACTGTGAATCCTGAGCTCAAGAATTTAGTGTTAAGAGAAATAACAACAACACTGGTGAAAGGTTTAAGTTCTGACAGAAAAGAAGCTCCCAAGAGTTTCCGGGAGGAGATGTGGGTCTCCATGGAGCAGAAGTTCAAGGGAGGTTAAAAAAAAAAAAAAAGGTCTCAAAGTTTAGGAAACTCTAAAACAGCATTGCAGGCATCCAACAGGAAAAGCTGGCAGGGGAAGGGCAGGCTGGACCTTCAGGTCACTTGAGTGCTAGTTCCCTGAAGAAGGAGTCTCCAACGCCAAGAAAGGATGCATGCGGGCGGGTCTTCTCCACTACCCAAGCTGAAAAGCACTTCGCTTCGTCTTACTTAATTCACCTACGGCCACTACCGTACGGACTTCTCTTCCTCTTTTCGTCCCTCTTCCCCTTCCCCTTCTCTCTTTCCCACTGGGGAAAGGCTTGCCTAGCTTGTGACCCCTGAGAAGCCACCAACAGCCACCTCTTACAGTCACCCCCTTCAGTGGCCCCCTGCTGCTTTCAGCAGGAAGAAAACCATTGGCTTGGTCACTCTGCCTTTGCCACTCCCTTCTGCGCTTCAGCCACACGCACCCTCTTCTTGGGCCACAGTCAAATGCCTTGCATCCTTTTCTCCTTTCACCAGGAAACTCACAAAATGAAGAGGCAAAGGGGTGAGCCATCAATTCTCCACGGGGTCACGAGGTATTTACATAGACGGTATTCTTCCAATACCCCGACGTTAAGGTTTAATCAGGTGGGTGATTGATGCATGTCCAAGCTGGAGATTACTGTGAAGTGATGAGCGGTCATGCCAGGGCAATACTAGCTTGACTTTGATGCTTCCATGGGATGGGATTTAGGATTCTGCATACTCATGATGTAACTCCACAGGATAGAAAGTTAGAACACGTGTGGTGACTGGTGGAGCCTCGGCATCTCCAGTTTCTGATGTGCACAGGGGCCAATTCATTTCATTGTCACTTCTAGCTGTAGTCTATACTGGTAAGGTCGACTGGTATTCACATACAAGGGTCTTGGGAACTCCCATTCCGTCCGAGAACATCTTGCAAATGGAGTATTAACATTCTCCAAAGACCGAATCTTTATCATCACGCAGGGTGTCCACTTCATTATCACCTCCACAGGGAGGATCTCCCTCACCATACGTCAGGGAGTGCTGAAGTGCCTACGCACCCTCCCATTGTGCTCTCCAGCCCCTTCGGCTGCTCTGTTCACTCTTAGTCACCACTATTGGAAGTTATAAATATATAAATGTGTAGATGTGAATGTGTGTGCATGTTTGTGAGAGAGAAAGTGTGTGTGTGTGTGTGTGTGTGTGTGTGTGTGTGTGTGATCTTTGCTGGTTCTCAGCTGGAGCAAAAATCAACAAAACAATAGGGACTGAGACTGGGCTCCTAGGGCCCTTGAAACTCAATGAATATTAGTTGAGTGAATAATCAATTTTATTCTATAAAAAAAGAGCCTGAGACTTTACAATTAATAATATACATGTGTGTGTATGTGTGTGTACATGTATATGTGTATGTATAGTGTATACTACAAAGCAAAACACACAGAATCTAATAAAATACTTATCATTAACAGAATTTTTTATGCTGATGAAAATATATTATGACAACATATGATATAATAAAGGAGAAACCATTTTTTCACTAAAGGCGTCACATATTTTTAATGAGGTCATTATATGTTTTATTTCACTAAAGTATTGAATTGGGCGCATCTATAAAAACAAGAGGCAGAATGATATAAAAACTTAAGTCTGTTCCATAAAAATATCCATGAGATGAAATTTTCCAACTTATGACCCTTTTAAAATAAAAGCCATATTGGAAAGACCATAACGCAGACACCTGATACACAGTCTACTACTCTTTTCCAAAGGGGTTGTATACAGAGCTCTCATTCCAAAAAAAAAAAAAAAAAAAAACAGAACCACAAAGGAGGCAAAACCAGCCAGAGATGTATACAGTGCCCTTCAAAAGCCCCAGTAAAAGCCACAGATAATTGCCAAATGTGTTCAAATCAAATGGACAGTTTGTTTTATGTATGATTTTGCAAAGCCTTTACAAACATCCATGCCTGGCTTTGCACCCCACTTCAGAAGATTTGATGGAAAACTGTACTGGCATAAACAAACAAAGCTATTCTCAATACTTATACTCAAAACAAGAGGGAGGGAGGCAGAGAGACAGATTAACTTCTGCATTTAGTTGTGGTTACCAAAACCCTCCTCGCTCCCTGGATTTTCATTGGTTAAAATCTAATATACAAAACAAACTGGGTTTTCCATTTAAATACAACACACACACACACACACACACACACACACACACAGCTTCTTTCTTCCTGTCCATACTAAGCATTTTTCAAACATTCACTCACAGAGTAGACCAGCAAAGAAATGTGTACAGAGATTTTAAAATATACCATGGCCCTTTGTGATATAGGACGTTTCAGCTAACATGAGTGAAACAAGTGTTTCAAGGTCCTTCTTAAAATTATTTAGAATCCAAATAGATTATGAATTGGGGACAGAAAGGAGAAAAGAGGAGAAAAATAACCAACGGAGCAAACTGGGATGGGGAAAGAATTGAAGAGTGCTTGGCCAGACAAAAGGCATGTTCTCCACCAGCTTAGAGTGCAGCTCTGTAGTCAGCAGCCGCCTGGGACAGGAAGTGTGACCCTGCTGACCTTGGGGTCTGTAAGGATGCAAGTCCTTTGCACACAGAACTGGATGTACAAAGCAAGGAGCTAGTCGCCACTAAACAAGACAAGGCAAACACCTTGCCTCCTCACCACTTTGGTTTGGACAGAGATCCTTTGTTATTGTTCTCTTTTGAATTTACTTTTTTTTTTTTTAATTCAGAACCGTAGCTGCAGTGCACACAAGGAAAGTGAAAAGCCACGAAGACCCTCCTGACGAGACAAGCTTTCTAAACACGCCTGTCGGGCGTGGAGCTTTCTCTGGGTCTGTACAGAGAGTAGAGCCACTATTTCTTATCCATACAGACGGAGAGAAGCAAGGTTCTCTATAGATGTTAAAAGCATGATTTTGTACAGGCCTGGGGAGCGTGACTTCTAATCCTCCAATTTGACCCCGGTTTCCCATCGTGTAGAATGTCTATGGCAACACTTTTAAAACTTCTCTAGGAATATGAAGGGGGGGACACAGATCCTGGTCCTGAGCTATACCCAGGGCAGCCCATATAGCTACAGACAGGCCAACAGTCAGCAAGTTACAGTTGGGCATCTGCTTTGAGAAACACTAGATAGTTCACCAAATTCCAACTGTCTCTCTGGTGTATAACTGATCTAGAGTACTTACTGAGTGGGAATGAGGAAAGAGGGGAGGGGGAAGGAGAGGTATAAAGAGGAGAGGGAGAGAACGAGGGATATAGAGGGAGACTAGGAGAGGAAGGGAGAGGGAGGTAGAGAGCGGGAGAGGGAGGGAAAGATCCTAGGGATCTCTCAAACTTCCAAAGGTACTAAATGAGATGTTTTTAGATGGGGAACACAGATTGTGAATTTTCACCAAGCCTCCAGAGTCACCCTTTCAACGATTCAGACACATTGTCTGGAGGCAGGAAGTGAGCCATGACCTTTCTCCTGGATCTTTGAAAACACTTTGTTCACCAAGTGTCTAAGAAATGAAGTCACAGAGGAAAGGAAAGGATTCCGAACGTCCAATGAGAAGAGAGTTTCACGGTGGATATCAACCATCAGCCCAAGAAGGAAGAATGAACGCATGGAGCCCAAAGACCTCCAGAGACTCGAGTGTCCATCATGGACCTCCCACTGTGAGCAGAGTTGGGGGGGGAAAGGAGCCCCTAAATAGCATGTGTTCAAAGACCAAAGCTGGAAGAACCTTTAGTGGGGACAGTGACCTGTGCTTTGTACACGGTGGTCTGGATCTGAATACCAGATGAACATACCATACCAGAGGACAGAAACAAATACCTGGAATTGTTTTCCAATGCCCCCATAAAATCTACAGAATCCAGCAACAGTCAGGCTGCTCCTCTACAGCCTAAAAACACAGACCCTCCAGCACAGGGAAATCTCTGAACAAAGGCAGCCCCCTCCATGCCTGTCTCCCCCCCCACGACAGGATGAAAAGCTGTCATCTGATTCAATCAGACTGCATTCAAGACAGGGAGTTCCAAACTGTATCTGAGCAACTAGGCAGGCTCCTTCACCCCCATCGGAAGTGCTGTGTACATTTCTTAATGATGCACGAATCAGACAGTGGTTTCAAACCTTCTGGTGGGTGAAATTTAATCCCCACATTTTTTAGTCGGAAAGGATAAACAACATGGGAAAATGAGTCTTGAAGAACAACACGCGAAAAGACACATCAAGAATTGTAAATATTGGCATTGACAACTTTGAGTGTCGTCTGCTGACCGACTTTAATCACCACGGTATCTCTGTGGTTATTTTGCCTTTTTCTGTGGTCCTTTCAAGAACAATGAGGCTTGTTTCATTTACTTGAGTACCCGTTTATTAGCAAATATGACTCCACTAAGGCAACAAGCATCAGGCAGACTTATAACTGTAGTCCTTTAAACACTTCCCACCCTTTAACTACATGGCACATATCTGTAAAAGTGGATGATCATGTACACTGGAGATTCAGTGTACTTAACGAAATGTCATACGTCATACACACAGACTTGAACAGCAAGTGCAAGCTTTTTTTATATATAAGTATCATCATTAACTCCAAATGAACCTCTGGGAAAGCAGTATAACCTGTCTTGAGCTGGGATTTTAAAAATTGTAAATTTAAGAATTATAATAATAAAGTATGTCTACAGTGGCCTGAGCACTTCTGGAACATGGTTCATCTCAATAAAGGCAGACAAGGTTTCAACCCATAATCTCTATGACTCCAGAGAATGACAAACAGGAGATAGGGCACGTCACAGCAGTAAGACCTCCACAGATTCTCCAGCTGAGAAGAATATCATTTGGACCACACCAGTATTTCTCTGGCTGTCTTCTGTGTGGTACAGAAATGTTCATGAAGGGAGAGGATGACTAAGAAAGTCATTTAGTTGTGAGCTATGTAATAGAAAGGTTAAGAGACGGCAGGGAGGAAGAAGAAAACTTGTCTTTCAAAAGATGATTTCCGTTAAACTTCAGTTCATGGGGGAGGGGGAGATCCTAGGCCATTAGTCTCTAGTGTTGCTTAATAGTTTTCCTTATTTGCAGAAGACAATGAACGCTAATGAGTTACATCCAACAGCTCCAAGACATGAATTGCTGTGTGCAATTCACAACTCCTTCCGCCACGTGCCTCTGTGCCATCCCTCTCTTAGTTAAGGTTTGAAATTAAGGTTATTATTTATGAGAGAAAGTTGGAGAGACATTAAGAGCTATCACAATTCGCCCAGACCATCGGTGGGCGAGGGCGGTTCCATTCGGAATGAATGGAGGAGGATCGACTGCAGGCCAAATATTTAAAAAAGGGGTGCAAAGGATACGCGTGCGGCACTCCGCACGCACCTGTCGCTGTGAAATTCAACACTCACAATCGAAAGGGCATTTGTGTTCACAAATCAAGTAATTATATCCCTAACTATCCATCTGCATATGCAATTACCCAGTCTGTTGCACAGAAAAGCAGATTTTTGCAGGTGTTTCCCGGCCATCTTTCCTTCAAAATCCAGTTGCCCTTTATGTCCTAAAATCTGGGCACATACCAGTCCTCTAATTGAGACTTCCTGGTACCGTGGTGAAGATCAAGTGCTGTGTTTTCACAGATCACATTCACAGACAGAAGACTCTGTAATCTAATCAGGTTCTTGCTCCATATTGCCACTTCAAGGATGGCTTAATGGGTTCTACTAACACCTTGGAGTTAGAGGACGGGAGGTGGCCCTCGAGACTCTTGGATGACTCTCTTCCTACCCTCCTGACAGGTTCCAGTTTTGCCCACCTACCTTCAGGTCTCAGAGTTACAAGTCTGGGATGCCAAGCTAAGTCCGAGGAGCGGGATGACAGAGCAGCAGCCTGAGAAGATGAGTAAGTGTGGCGGCGGGCAGCGTGCTTAATCAAAAAAGGAGCTTTTCAGAAATTTAGAATCACAGACATTCACGCTGCCGAATCGCTGCCTATCCACGGAACTTGTTAAACAAACGCCTGTTCCGGTTGCCACAAATTATAGCGTGTGCTGTGGTATTAAACTCAAGAAATCAAAACCATCTCCATCCTGAGGGCATCTAGGGACCAGGGTCCCTCGAGAATCTTCTGTACATGAATGTGATCTGAGCTCAATTCAGCCCAGATCAAGCCATAGAGAATCTGAGGGCTGAACGGCACATCAAACTGCCATCAGATCCAGTAATCAGCCAAGAAAAGGAAAAGGTGTGGATAACGGCGGAGGTGGCCAGTGTCTCGGGTTGTACCTCAAAGACTTGCTCTCGAACTTCCATCTTGCTCACTTCCACACCACTTGAAATCAATACTCATGTTCTCCTAGGGTGTCCTTTCTGTACAGAGCTTTTTAAGTTTTTTGTGGCTTCCTTTGATGTACACACATAAAGGATCAGGAAGATAACAGTCGTGGAGCTAATTTTGTTATTCCTCACAGAAAGAGACTTCTAAACTCTTTTAAAATTACTTTTAAATAAATCTCACCTACAACCTTTAGACCTACAGACGATCCAGCTTCCCTTTTACTATCTAGGCATTAATCACACATGCCAGATCTATGGTGGTGAAATAGTGGTGAGACAGTTAGTCCTAAGTCAAGGCTTTTGGGTTTATCTTTGTACCAAGTAGGAGACACTTCTGGCCCCCACATACAATCTGTCTACCCAGCATGGGAGTCTTGGCAGTTGGAGCTCACATAGCTTGGCTGCCTTATACTCAGCAATCTTTGTTATCTACTTCATTCATTCAAGAGCTTGCCCAAAGCCCAGAGTAAAGGACACTGTCAAGACTACAGGATGGGTATTGAAATGGGAAAGGACATGAAGTTTTGAAATATATATGTCATCTCTTGGGAGACAGACAAAAGCCTTGGATTCTGGCCAAACCACACCTCTCCTAACAGAACTGCCAACATTGGCCATAATTCAGCTACCGTTGGCTTAAAATATTTGGGGAGTTGACCTCATTATCCATACACATATCACAAATAGTATTTTAGGAGGGAAATGTTGTTAGCATGAATGCTATGATACTGGACTAAATGGAAGTATTAGCAAATAGTATTTCAAAAACAAGGACTAGAAAAACACCACCAACCAAAAAACATTTTGGAGCAGGTCACATGTGATCATGAATGCCTTTAATCCCAGAGGCAGAGATAGGTGGATCTCAGTGAGTTTGAGGCCAGTCTGTCTACATGGGGAGTTCCAGGATAGCAAGGGCTCTGTAAAAAGACCCTGTTTCAAAAGAAACAGAGAAAAAGAGCACTCTGCAGGTAAGTTAGCAAATCACAGTGTTTTGAGCACAATGTTCCATCTGGGAACGGTGTGGTAAACAAGGGAGGAGTCTTTCGTCAGAGCCATTGGGAGTCACTACAAACTATGTCCCGGGTGTTTTACAATACGAAACACATACTAAGCTCAAAATGAAATGGCGGTTAGCACATCTTGAACACAGGCTCTTAAAAAAACCTTCTCTACATTATTCTTACAGAAAGTTCTGCAGAAACTATATGGAATAAATAAAACTATAAATTGCTGTCTGGTGAATCACTAGACAGCTATAAAGATGAAGTTAGAGATATCGGTACTTAAGTTCCTCTTCCCTGATAATACTTAAATGTAAAAATATTATTTTAAAAATTCATTTGTAAATCGTATATATTATGTAATCAACTTTCTTCAAACACATCTCTCAAGTTAACTCACAGACCATAACTCTCTGTCTGTGGTGGTTTGAATATGCTTGTCCCAGGGAGTGGCACTATTAGTAGGAGTGGCCTGGTTGGAGGAAGTGTGTCACTGTGGGGATATGCTTCAAGAGACTTTTCTCCTAGCTGCCTGGAAGCCAGTCTTCTCCGGTTTGCCTTTGGAACATGATCTAGAACTCTCAGCCACCCCAGTACCATGTCTGCTTGGATGCTGCTTTGCTCCAGCCTTGATACTGAACTGAACCTGTAAGCCAGCCCTAATTAAATGCTACCCTTTATATGAGTTGCTTTGGTCACCGTGTCTCTCCACAGCAATGGAAACCCTAACTATGACACTGTCTCTGCAAGAAGGTGACCATGAACTCTTGCCTTCAGGTGCTGGGGCCTTTTAAAACTAGTCCTTAACCAATTTTCCAGGTCCATGTTATAAACATAAACAGAAAAAAATACATTTCATTTACACTAAAATACTGCAAATTGGCGAAACAAAGGCACTTAGAACATTGCAGTATATCAGACTTGAGGTCAGATCCTTTGAGCATGTTATCGTCATCTCTGTATGTTTGGAATCCTTGTCTTATCTTTACTTTTGTCAATATTATTAGTAATACAATTATTGCTATTATTCATCTCCGAGGGGCTGAGGCCTCTCCCACATGCTAGACAAGTGTTCTTCTTCTGAACTAGACCACCCCCCAACTCAAAACACCACATTCTATAAAAATAAGTAGCTGGAATTCTAGTTCTCTGGCCAAAACACAGCAATTTAGTTGGAAGATTTTTAGGATTACCCGTGTGGACAGGCTCACCAGGACAGGTCAAGGACACAGAGCAAGAAAAAAAAAAAAGAGCTTGCAGCCTTTGAGCTGGTTCGAGTTCTTCTCTACCAAAGTGACCACAGATCACATATACTTGGCGGAGGGGGGGGGGGTTCACATGAGAACCACAGGAGTGGACTGGACAGGAGCAGGGTGGGGGGGGGGGGATGCATTGGTTGCACAGAGGAAAAAAATTGCCAGTGAGAATAAAGGGGACATCCTGAAAACTAGAGAGTCTTTTCAGATTAGTATTATGATTTAAGTCCACTTCAAAATGGTTTCAGCCTTATTAAAATTACATTAAAACTATCCCTGGTACATTTGCATTTAAAGCATTGCTTCATGCTACTTAGCTAGAGCTGAATTCAGTCCCCAGTGACTCAGAGTATTAGGGCACTATGGTCACAGACAATTCTTTAGGATAAAGGATAATAATACTTTGAACTAAAAGGTTTAAGGAACATGAATGAGGGACCTGCATGTATTAGCATGGTAGGACAGTCACCTGAGACATGAAAGCTTTGGCACTGGCTAGTCAAGGGAATTAGATCACACATGGCCCTGGCCAAGGGGCTCACGCTCAGCTGAGAACACTGTGCACCCTTGTAAGAACAAAAGTCATGACAAAGGAAGACTAGAGCCTCAGTTACAGCTACTAACTTGATCCTTCCACTACTACACTAAGAGAAAGGATACCTTGTTGCAACATGTATAAAGGTTGGAAACAGATAATGAAGTCTTTCTTTAGAAAAAGAAAGAACTCTACACAAAGCAACCCAACCCAAACAAGGAATCTTGCCTTTCTTTTTAGAGAGAAGAAAAGCATTCTTAGATCTAGTTCTTAAACCATCACTAGCTCAACCACAGGGCTACGGGCTATAACCCACCAAAGGTGTTGACTCACAAGGACCAAGAGGTGAGTTGTGTACCCATTTCCTGAGGCTTTAAAAACAGAACTCAGTCCCAGTCTAGATCACCCTACAATAACTTGATGAAAAGGTGAAGAATTTGAGAAGAGATTTGAAGATCTCCACAATTTCCTAACTCAGAGCATCGTCTGTTTGTTTCTGCTTCCAACGGGAAAATGACTTAATTGTTTTTAATCTTGTCCTAAACATACAGAGATGAGAAAATGCTTTGGAAAGTTCAAAGTATTACACAAAACTATTATCATCATTTAATTACCAGAGAACTTGAGCAAGTACATTTTATGAGAGCCAGCCTGTTCTACAGCTTCTTAATTAAAAGGAAAACGTGAATGTAAAAGAATCCCCCACTGCACACAAATACACTTTTTAATGAAAGAGATTTTTTAAAGGCAACCGAAGTCAGTCACTAAGAATTTCTTAAGTTCGGTAAATACTTTCAGTATCGAACAATATGTTAAAACAACAACAACAACAACTAGTTAAGTGGCATGCCCAAAACACACAAATAAGATTGGCTGTATTGAATGCCATAGCAGGCAATAATGTCTAAAAGAACAACACACATGCAAACTTAGAGGTTGGTACTTTGCATTGCTCTTATGCATCATATATATGTATATATGATACATATTCAATGTATAGAAAACCACACTGGAACATCACGTGGTAGTCTATCAGTGTGTACATTTTTATGCTGCTATGCATTCAGATTTTTAAAGTAGGCTCTGTTTATATTTTCTAAGTGATTGAATAAATGTCGGCTGGCTAGGGAGAGTGTGCCTCATTACCCTATCTTCCCTAGGAAGATGAGTGGGAAGAAGGTCTCCCGCTGTCCTCTATCCATTCGTTCCTTAGTTCGGACACTCAGGACCACCTTCCTGTCCTGTTTCTGCCTGCCTCTGAGTTTACAAGCACACACCGACTGCACTAATTTTTTTTTCAGAGAAATCACCCACAGCTGTAGCGAACAAGAATGGAAAAAGCAAACACTCGCTTATAACGCTATGCGTGGAGGCGGCAAGTGAGCCTCAAAGTTTTCACACATCTACTCTGCTTAGAGCTGCCAAGTGGAGGACCTAAATTCAAGTGCTTTATAATTGTTACAAATTGTGCCAAAGTACACTGTGTAGCAATAAATTACGAAGCTTATCTAAATTATAAAAGTAATTAAACTTTCCTCAGATACTCATAATTCTGCCCTCCATAAATTTTCTGTTCATTGCATATTCAATAGCTCTGTGTTCCAGTTAGATGAAAACAAGGAAAGGAAAACGAGAAAAAAGAGAAATAAAGGGAGAGATGGTTTGGTTCCAAGAACAACCATGCGTATATAACGTAGGGCACACCTAAAATCCAGAGAGGCGTACACAATGGCTTTCAAGATCTGCAAACCACAGCAAATGTTAATGAAAATATTTATGCTAGGGACAATTCTGGTAGGAGCTTTTTGTCGTTTGTTTTCCTCCCATTATGACAAACATTTGTTTTAGCACAAGTTCTGTCCTCCATCCCAGCGTTTCCTCCAGATTCAGGGAACTGTAAGTCTTGGTTAACATATTACTGTACGATTTGTTACAATACTAGCAAAAATAATGCTGGCAACAGTAAGCCAGTCCCAGGGCCTTGCCGTTCGCCACTGGGGTCTCCTCTTTATACACTCGAGATAGTAAAAGATCCACCCACCGCGGAAACAAGGCAGTCTGGGATGGATTACAGCTGCTGCTTGAAATCAAGCACCACAGGAGCTGTGAAATTACAAAACTCAAAAGTTTACAGCCGCTGGCAGTACTGGGAGGAATGTTAGCATTTTCAAGCTTAAACTTCAAAAAGACCCCAAATGACTTTTTGATATTCCGAAAGGGGAGGGATCTCTTTTCAAAAGGTTCAGCCACATTCCCCTGGGGACACAAATCAGACTAGCAGGTGGGACAGTGGTGAAGGAAGCCCCCGTTCTAATGACATTTCTCCAGTGATTAGTAAAGACGGTGAACAAATTAAGAAAAAGTGCATAGGTTAAGGCCCAAGTTTGGGAGCCGTGCCTCAGCATCGCCTGAGTTTTCTGTTTGGGTGCCTGGCTCCTCAGCCCCAATTCACGGACTTTTATTTTCGTATCTATTTCAATTTAACGAAAACATTTATTTTTATAAACAGAAAAGGAAATGAGTTTGAATAAGATATACTTATGTAATTACCATATCTAATAGCCAATTACATGTCCTTACATGAGCAGATAAATAATATATGCACATACATTTATCAATCTTGTCTGTGAGGCAAACAGAGAAGGGAAGTCGACGAAAACCAAGCTACTGTACACAGCAAGCAGTTTTCATTGTCTTATAATTGTATATGGGAAGTAATGTTTGTTTTCAACAAAGCCTCAAACTCTAAACATTTGGTTTAAACCTTTTAAAATCAAGCTCAACTATGTCAGTAATGTTTTAAATCTATTATGTGCCCCAGAAGTTCTATGATATCACTAGTTACATTCTTTCTCTTGTTGTAGAAAAGAAAAAGCGTAATATTCGAGTTCCTTACAAAGCTATGAAAACACTAATTATTTTAACATCGGGTTAAACACTTTGAAGATGACATCCATGGGCAATTTCTGTAAGAGTGGGATCAGATGTGGTAACTGTCTAAAGTATCCATTAACTAAAGCTACGTGAAAGTGGAAGGGATGTGGTGGGGGGAACCTCTGACACACAAATGAATATGAAATTAATTCGTTATAATCGGTGCTACTACAACAAGCGCAAATTAATTCATCAGAGTGGAAGGCACTACCCACTTGTTAAACCAACTGACAGAAAACAATAGGACTCCACCACCACCAGGTGACACGCGTGGCCACGGGCTCGACTGGCTTGTCAGTCACACCAGGATTTCCTTCCCTGTAAGTCTGTATGAAAACATTTTCACAAGGAGGTGCTTTACCCACCAAGTTAAGTCAAACATCAGAGGTGAGGATGCCTGTTACCACGAGTTCTTCTCACTCTGTGTACTGCCTACTGGGGGCTGGTCCAGGGACGGCAGACGGACGGACGGAGTACTTGCTGAGGTACAATGGTAAATGATGTGTTCTCACATTGCGTCCTCCAGAAGTGGACTCTGGCCTTGCGTGTCTTGGAGAGAGCATTCCTCAGACTGAAAGTCTGGACTTTAGTGCACGGCCACCATCCTTAAGGGCAGACTTGGTCTTCTGTCAGACACGTGCAAACTCACCATCTCTGTCAGGAGCTAATGTGATAGTCAAGGCCTGCTGTCTTCTCCCTAAGAGACCCTTTTCTAGATAGACACCAACAACCTTTAGAGTCCTGATCCACAGGCACTAGATCAACCCTGAGAGTCTGCACTCTACCACAAGGACAGTAAATGAGTCCCTAGTCTCCTCTAGAAGAAAAATGGCTGCCGGCTTTCCTTCCCCCACATTATTGGATGTACAAACCTAGTACCTACATCCCAGGGGCCACTGTCCATTCTCACTTCCAACATCGTCACCTTAACCACATCTTTAGCCTTCAGTAACCAGACCATCTAATCTGGGAATTACACCGTGCAACTGCATTTTCCCAGCTATTTCAAGTAAATGGAGGCGGTGGGAAGCTGCATTCAAGAGAGAGCTTTTCCCTACCCAGCATGCCTTTCTCCTTGAAAATGAGCAACAGCCAGAAATGACAGCCCTTTCCTTAGCAAATACTCCTTCCAGCGAGGGAACGTATAAAGACCTTTGGACAGCTGGGAAGTTTAGTCTTCAGTCACTTACATCGTTATTCTTATGGAAATATTTCCCCTCTTCTCTTGAAATAGGAAATTATGTTTGTTTGCTTGCTTCATGGGTCTTTAGAGAAGGGTTGTATGGCCATGTATAGTCCTGACCCAAGAAATAACAAGTGCGGGTCATGAAAGGCTCCTGTGTAATGTCAAAAGAGTTATTTATTCAAAACCTGTCTTGGTGTCTCATAGGACTGAACAGTAGGCATTCTTCCCCGTGTTAATCCACTCCCAATCCTTATTATTCAGCCTTTGAGGGGGCTAGCACTGCATCAACACATCTGCACATCACAGATGTAGTACTTGGGCACAAAGCAAGGAATCTGCCATACATGGGAGCAGACAGTATCATATTCCCACCTGAGAGCCAGGTACCAATGGATGCTGAGAGCCCTGGGGAAAGCAATAGGCATTTGTGTAGTTAGAAATAGGACAAAGGAAAGGGTTTCGGGACAAGGTGATGTACTTTGTTCATAAAAGTGGGGGAAACTTGTCCAGCCCAGACTAGTCTGACCTGTTCATGACGGAGACTAAACATTAGAACCTCCTAGTGAGCCTTGAGAACAGTCCAGTTGAATTGGGGATGGGGGGCCAAGCATTCATCCCTTTGCTCATGCTCTCATGTGACAGTAATCTGCAGCCAGGAACACAAGTCGCTGAGACAGGAGCCGCCATCCACCATGAAGCCAAAGAAACAGCTTTACCAGGAGGAGGACAGAAAGCAGTTAGTAGTGACAGCCTCCCTAGCTAGCTACATCCCACATGAACCCCTTATTAGCATAGAGATTCCTAGACCTACCAAATTGGAGCCCCAAGAACTGGTGCTCAAGACTGTCCTACATGTGTTTTAAAATCTCCAAGTACGTTAAGACTGTCAACCAGGGTTGCAAACCTCTGGCTCAGACAGAACGCAGAAGCTCTCTGCAACCTCCGCCCCCCCACCCCCCGAACTTGGTTGGTTTCCAACACAATGCTTTAAGGTTTAGATGGGTTCATGAGAGTGTGCGTGCCGGAGAAATCAGAACAGCGGGGCATGAGTGGAGGAAGGGGAAAGTATTTAAGAAAAAAATAAAGAGAAAAGAAACCTAAGTGTGTCCTCTAAACACTTCTGCGTCTGCTTCTAAAAGGGCTGGTAATGAGCGGTGGATGCAGCAAAGACCCAATGAAACTAAATTTTGTACCAGTTCATTTCAGCACATCCTGTTTATACGACTATTTAATGAGTCATTCAGCCAGGATGATTTTCTGTCTGAATATGTTAATTGCCATTTTTTTTTTCATAGCTCTCTATTAAACAGTACAGATAAATAGGCAATGCCGGTGTTTCTCAGTGCTATGAGCCCCTCACCCTCAAGGGGGTGGGCAACACGAGGGAAGATGGGGGGGGACTTATCTTTTAAGCATCTAATTCTTTCACTGGGTATTGGCATTTGGGACCCTACTTCAATTCACAAGCATATGCTAACGTTAGCTTTAAAGGGAAAACGGAACGAGTGCTCTCCCCCATATGCCACTGGCTTCATTATATCCCAAATAATTAGCTCCGACAACAGGGCAGCAATGTGTGAAGCCTCTGCTGGAAAGTTTTTCTGCCCCCAACCCCTGCGCCCGTCCCCCATGCTTTCGGGAGGTCAGTATGGCTATTTGGGGAAAGGTAAGCCACAAGGAAAGAGGTGTGGGTTTGTTTTAGTCATCCTGGTTTTCTTTCCCGTGAAGTTTCGGGTACCAGTCAGTGTGTAATGATAACTGTCAATAACCCAGCTGCCCAGGTGATCTGGGAAATAGGTGAAATGTCTTCTGAGTATTTTCAGGTTACATTAAGGAATGGTTAAGATAGTTCATTCATTCATATGTGTGTGTATATATATACATATATACACACACACACACACACACACACACATACATATATATGTGTATGTGTAGATAGAAGATAGATAGATAGATAGATAGATAGATAGATTGATGGATAGATTGATAGATAGATAGATAGATAGATAGATAGATAGATAGATAGATAGATCATATATCCCAGAGGGGAGCAGAATTTATAAATGTAAAACCAGGAGAAGCATCAACCTACACTGGAAAGCCATAGTCTACGCCCACCATCACCTAATAAGTCAAACCACTTCTAATATATATTTTTTGCACTTATGCAGTTTCCAGTGCCTTCATCTTAATTGTAAGCATTTGCATTAAACAGATTATATAGCATTGTGCGGCTTTGGGAAGAAAGAAAGAACACAAACCTTATGGCCATATTCTACTTTTAACTGCTTCGTTTACAAAAGTTAAGCGGCCAACAGAATGGAGTTCTCAATGGGATTCTGACATCCAGCATCTTTCATAAATATAGGCAAGACAACAAAAACGATGAAACTCAGTAGCAAAAGTTTATTGGTCTTTGTACCTGCTGAAGGGACTTCGTAAAGCACATTCATTGCTTTGAGTGGCGGCTAGCAACATTGAGAATGACAGGCTGGATTTTAAAAGAGACAGATCTGACCTAAAGGGAACAAATTCTACAGCAGAGGAGAAAACCGAGGAAACAGTTTGCCATTTAAAAACCCCTTGAAAAGAAGCATCATCCTCAGAAAGAGGGGGAAACAAACCCACATCTTTGCTGAGGGAAACAGCTGGAAACAGGAAGCTTTCTGCTCCCCTCCTGCTTTGACTCTGCCACATCCCACATCAGGAAAAGTCAAGACTGATTTCAGTTCAGCACGAGGGGGAGGGGCCGTGCGGATCCAAGCAAGCTCATCTGGAAGGCTCTGGCTCCACTGCAAGTCACACACACACACAAGGGTCAAAGACAGAAGAGGTGACTGGTTAAAAGCAGCACTTGACAGGTCTTCATCTTCATGGCACGGGGGACGGCAGGCTTACCTGGCCTCCCTCAGTAAGTCCCCAGCTCCCCATCGGAAAATAAACCAACAGGGTTATGTTAGTTGTGACGGGGTTTCCTCTGCCCTTGTCCTTTTCCTTCCTTATGGAAAAAAGGGTACAATCTTTTAGAACACTGAATCTGAGTTCACTAAATCTTAGTTACTACTCCACTTGGACATCTAAAATTTGAAACTGATTTGCTGATCATCTCACAGATTTTCCTCCCACAGATACCTGAAAAATATGGGTATGAATTTTATCCTGATATTTAAAGAGCGATCTAGCTGACAAAAAGAGAAATTTGGGTTAGAAGTGTTAAGATGGTTGGTAACCAGACAAGGAAGGAGGTAAGCTCAGAAAACAGATTGTACCCACCCAACATGCCAAAGTCTCAAATCGTTCTTGTGCTGCTATTTGGGGACATCTTTTCAACCATGAATACACAGCCAGACAATATAAGCAAAATAAACACAAAACTCTCTTAACATTGAACACCCTGGCCGGTGACATCATAGATACAGCACACAGAACATTCTCAAAATGGTGATTGACACCCAAGCTAAGGAAGGGAATTCACACACACATTGCATGTAAGTGGAGAAATTAATGACTCCTTTCTTCTAAAGATATTCTCAATAGACAGGAAAATTTCTCAGCATAAGAGGTTTCAAGCAGGGTATGTATGAGTATTAACTCCATCCACACAGACAGCTTCAGAGTACGTGTCTTCAAATACTCAACCCTACAGTGGAAGATTCTGATGCCATGGCAACAGTTTAATCTCTAAAAGATGTCAACTGTTAACACAGAGTCTGTGCCATCGCCTTACCAATGGATACTAATTAATTACCTTCTATGTATTCTGTCTTCGTTCTGAATATCTTTTATTTGAACAAAGTTACTATGGAAGCACTATACCTTTGACGATCACCGTGTCCTATGATTTTTAACAGTGTCTGGCCCCAAAATAACAGTGGTCCTTGCCAACAAAGCAAATACAATGGATAGTCCTGGAAACTCAAGTTCAAAAGAGATTTAAGAGAACTGAGGAGACGGATCAGTAGATGAAGTAAGCCCTGTGTCTGTACCAAACTGAATTTAGATTCCCATACCTCCATAAAAAGCCGGTACGGTGGTAGATGTAATCCCAGCCCTGGGGGTGAAAGAGAATCTTTTGAGTTGGCTGGGAAGTGGGCTATGAGTTGCAAGTTCAGTGAGAGCCCCTGCCCCAAAAACTAAGGTAGACAGTGATAGAGGATGAAACCTTCTGTCTACCTCTGGCCTATACACACATGGCACAAGCATTTTTTTTTCAAGAAAAAGTCACTTATTGAATCTGGATTTTCCTTATTTGGAGCATCAACTTCATTATGAACGGAACATTTGCATATTTTTATTCTCAAAATATTATCCTCAAAACAGCTTATGAAAAAGACAAAATAGGAACTGCTTCTTCTATAGCCTACTAAACTGAATACAAGAGGCTGACTATCTTCAACAAGGCCACAAATATGAGCAACAGTGTCCAGACCTCCATGCATGGGAACCTAACCATTTCTCATAATTTCTACTAATGCCTAGAATAATTACATCAGGTATCACAATTTTCAGGTCAAATTGAAGAATTATTCTTCCTCTAGCGTATGCCTAGGGAAAGTAGATTCATTAAGCAATGACAGTAATTGGCCTTGTCATTGAGTAGGAACAAGGAATTGAACAGCCAGTCACCTTTGCTTTGAAAGCTATTCTAATTGCCCACATGCACTCTTGGCCCTTTTTTCTTCTGTGATCAATAAGGCTTATTGATCTCCCACTTATTACAGCAAGGCCATGGTCAAGAAGATAAGTTTGAATCCCTCATCACTAAGCTCTACGGAAAGGCCGACGTGCTTAGGAGAGGACAGAAGTGTCTCATCTGTGGAGCATCAATGAGAAATGAGCATTTCCTGGTTTAGCTTCTGAAGCTTCACAATTATGGGAAGACGCAAAATGAGCCTTGGGAGGAACCTGTGAGTTCTAGCAAAGTGTCCCCAAGAACTAAGACTGACGCCCCTAAAAGACAACAATGGAAAGGGAGGTTGTTGTTGTTGGTGGTGGTGGTGGTGTTTTATCCCTTTAAGAGAGTTTTGGAGAAGTGATATGTAGTTGAGAACGGCTTTTGCCCTGTGTGGAGATACAGAAATACTAAATTTCTGCTGTACTAGATTTTCTTTATAAATCTTACTGAAATCCAAGCAAAAGAGGAAGCATGTTTGTTATCAATGTTATAATACGCTGAGGACACAAACACCATGGTTCTTCAGTGCTTTGGAGGGAATCGGGTTCTATGACTAAGTAATGGAATGTTTTCATGTACTTTTGATCCATCGAAGATTGATTTAAAAACAATAGAAGAGGCAAATCATTGCAATCAATGCCAATAATTCGGTATTGATATCAATAACAAAGTCAATGGAAGACACCAAAAGACCACCAGTAGACCTTCCCTGGTGACCCACCTGCAGGCTCACAGCCCACTCTACCTCTGCTCCACACATTCTGGGCCTAGCCTGCTGCAAAATGGGCTGTCGTACTACTGACTCAAAAACCCAATCAAAGTATTAAAGTAAGCGAGACATCCTCTCCCATATTTGGCAGGAAAGCCAAACCCAAATGTTCCAAACGTCCCTCAAGAACAAGCAATTATAAGGTGCACAAAGGCAATGGCTTTAAAACAACACGCTAATCCTAATATTAGTACCTTGGAAAAGGAAAACTGCCAAGACGCTGGAATAATGCCCAGTTCTCTGTCTTACCTACAGCAATAAAACTGTCCTATAAATGTGAACAAGACAGTTAGGATACATTTTGGAGTGAGGTTACTGGCATTTTTTCCCCACCTCTCCATTCCCTAGGAGAACAAGCCTGACCTATGGAGACAAAACACAGCAGATGGTAACCCAGCCCGCTACCGAGAGCACTTAGTCAATCCAAAGAATTCACATAAAAATGAGGCAAGATGTTCAATGATTTATGGCCTCGATTTCGCTAGATAATTAAAGAATCTGACTCTTCCACAGCATCACCTTTTTATTGTCAGATGCTGAGTAGCTAAAGTGTGTCAAAACAAAATATTATTTTATGACCATTAACAATAAAATTATTACTAGGTACTTATTAATAACATAATTGGTATTATTACAGCAAAACGTGTGTCAGGCACTCTAGTTTGTAATTTATAGTGGATGATTTATTTATCCCTTATTATAACTCTAGGAACCTCTTCTACTACTGCATAGATCAGAAAACTGAGAATCAAATTAAAAAAAAAAAAAAGAAAGAAAAGAATGAAAGAAAAGCTAGGAAGAGAAAGGGCGACCCTGAAGATGAATCTAGAAAGGAAATCTAGAGCTGTCTCTAGAGTCTGCAATTGAATGTGAGTAGAATTAATTTACTGCTTATAGCAAAAAATTTGTTTTAAAAACAGAATTAATTTACTTGAGAAATCTCAAGACCATCAAGCCTGAACTCTTTCTTCCCTGGTCCCTGATTCCGAGTAGTGGTCATCTCCCGTGTGATTGACAGGGGTCGATGAGTGCTGAAGAGCTTGAACTACTTCAGAATCTAAAGGTAAACACTGACATCTCAGGCTCGCATGATGGCCAGGCCACTGGTGCCCACAAATGCTAAGCCCTTGCAGGAAGAGTCACCCAGCAGCCATTTCTCACTGTCCCCATGTTCCTGCCTCCATGGGATTCTAAGACTACACTTCCTCTCTCTACAGATACAATTAGATGACATTCTAGTAACACACCTGTGACAAGCTCAAAGACCTGAGACAGGGCTGCCCACCCATTCTCAAGTAAGCTCATTCTTGGAAATAAATGAATGAGTGAAAAGATGCAGGAGTCTTTCGAGTCTAAAATTGCATTTTCTTGGTGCAGGATGACGTCAAATGTCTGATGAAAAACATGAGCTTTGATAAGGCCCACATTAAAATGTGTCTGTGCAGGTCACGTGGGTACCCAAAAAACACTTCCACCAGAAAGCTTGCTCTCACCCATACAGAGTGAGCCACGAAGTTAACCACCTCTAACCTAGACGGAAATGCTGCATGAACACAAAGACCCGGGGTGTATCTCTCAAGTTATGAGAGAATGCCTATCATATCATTGTTGTGCTCAAGTGTTAATGTTTTGTTCACTCAGATTCTCTGTTATCTTAAAAATGGTACCAGTGACCTCCAGTGAAACCAACATGGGGCATGAACAAAGTTTCCCTGGGAGGAAATGCCAGTGGTGACGTGTAGCCGGTAAATCTCCTCTTCCAGTTCATACTCACTGCAGCAAATTACAAAAGCAATCCACTGCTTTCTAAGGGATGAGCCAGAGAAAAGCTGGCACAGGGAGGGTACCTCCAACAAACACAATACACCAACCTCTTTCCACCCATCTATGTAAATGCCTACAGACCCCTCTCGTTATTCCCTGTGAGCAACTACATAGCCATTGCTATCAAGATGAAGCCAGAAGCCCTTTAAAGAACCTTGTTGCTCTCCACAGACCTGTAACACATGTGTTGAGACCCGCACTAGCTTGTGTCTAACTGGACTGCCACTCTGAAGCTTCCTGCCAGGACAATGCTTCAGATAAACTTCCAAGAAGGACATCTGAAGGTCGATGTTTTTGATGAACGTCAAATGCAAGTATTTCTAAAGAAAACTAAGAATGGTGGCTTTGGAGGTATAACCCAGCTGGCGGAAGGGGAAGACAGAAGAACCAGACGCACAGGACATCCTCTGCTACATAGCAAGTTCACAGCCACCCTGGGCTACATAGCATATACATGAGATGCCTCGAAAATAAAGAAAGAATAAATAAAATCTCAAAAAAAAACTTAAGAGATGTCCTAGATTTCTCCTCTCTGCCTTTGATTATACCAAAAAGACATGCTGAGCAGTCACTATGAGTCAAACACTATTCTTAAGACTGTCAATGTATTGACTCATTGAATTCCCAGAGAGAAATAAAGGCAGCACTAGTATTAAATCATTTTGTATGGGAAATCAAGTAACTGGGTTATTCTAGGCTGTACAGAGAGGTACAGCACTCAGATCTAAAGTCAGAGGAGTCCACAGTGGGAAGTCTGCCCTTCTGGGGTCACACTTGCTCTCTGATTAGAAGAGTCTAGAAATCTGTACTGTAAACACTGTCCCCGTATTTACCCTTCCTTTCCTTGGGATCTCTTCCTAACAAACTGCAAATATCAAAACCACAGGACGCCCGAGGCACTGCCTGCTACGCAGCTCCATTTCCCAATCTCTCCTAGAAACATGCTTCCTCTCCGAAATCATGTGCCGACTGTTAGCCATCCAAACACAACTGAAATTGTATTTGGATGAACTGTTAAACAGCTTATCTGCAGTAGGCATGGGAGCCAATCTCCCGTAAGTTACAGGGTGACCCTGTCCTGGGATCCAAACTCACTGTCTTCACGCAGGCGAGACACCTCCATTGCTCTTGAGTTGGATAAATGATTGCCCTTTGAGCAGTCCAAATCAAAAATCAGATTCATTGGAAATAAAAATGTCTGTGTGTGCCTAATGTTTATAAATGCTCAAGAAACACTAGTCAACTTCCTCTACCCAAGTAGTGAGGATTTCCTGATGCAAAGATAGGTACGTGACAGCTTCTGATGGATACTGCTGTCACACTGGGACATCTAAACCTGTACCATTATCTGGGTTTTTTCTTCTTTCCTGGCAAAACTATACTCGTATGTATACATACACTTACATACAAGCAAGACACATAAAGTAAAACCAAGCTCACCAAAAGATGCCACCACTACCATAATAAATAGCGCTAAATCCTGGTACCTCAGGGAATTTTCTGCCTTAATACACTATGTGTAGAAATCTACACTTGAAATATGTGATGTCTTCCCATAAGAGTAGCAGGCAGAAAAAAGCTCTTGGAACTAGAAACCAAAGTGTGTTCTTTGTGAAAGTTGAATGGCAAAGTATCGGATTCCCCTTTGAAAATATATTTATTTTTATTTTATGTGTAGGGGTGTTTTGCTTGCATATAAGTCTGTGAACTAGATACATGGCTGGTGCCCACTGAAAGCCAGAAGAAGCTGTCAAATCCTCTGGAACTCGAGTTACAGATGGTTGCGAGCCACTGTGTAGAACACACACTGTGTAGAACTGACGTGGGGTCCTGAGGAAAGGCAGTGGGAACTCCTGCCATTACTCTAGCACTGTGATCCTGTCCTAACACGTTGTTTAAAGGCATCGAAGACAATTAAAGATGGACTTTCTAGTGGTTAATGGTTACCTGGAACAAGTTCCCAAAATCACAGCTTATCTACAGGGGGATCAAGTGGGTTACCTCGAAGTCAAGAGCATTCCTCAAAGTCTTGAATCAGAAGTATCTTTAGATACTTAAATAGTCTTAAAAACTGTCTCCCTGAAGTAGTCCATGAATCCAGATACTATTGGTAGCAGGGGCGGGGTGGGGGTGGGTGGTCTGAGCCAAAAAATAGAAGGAAAGGAAGGGGAGGGGGAATCCTTCACCCTTCAGGACTCCGGCCAGGGAAATTCCTCTGATAGTTAGTCCTGAAGCAAGCATGTGAAGGGTGGAAATAATAACTTTCTTCGGAAATCTTCACACATGAAAATTACTGGCAAAGATTATCCAACGCAATAACTCCTAAGAAATAGACCCTCGAAACGAAAGCCACCCCAAAGAGCTTGTCGGAAGCACCAGCCTCCCACCCCCACCCGATTTTCCTCTTTTCATCTATGTCTCCTTCAGATTTAGCCTAACCTGAGCCAAGCCTCCCCTGCTGTTGGATGTAGGGGCGTCCAGTGAATAACACAGACTCAAGGTCAAGAGTACACATTTGTCACCTACAACTTCAGATAGAGAGCCCTTGGTCTGCTGCATAGACAGAGTCACAGTGGTAGCCTAAGTTTCCAGTGTAGATAGTGTCAAATACGTAGCACAAAAAACATTAATGTCTTTCAAAGTTCACAGGGGATGGGCCAGGGGAGCTTCAGATAGCAGAAATGTCTGCAGTGGTTCTCATTAGTTTCTCACACTGATATGTACAAGTTGATAGGAAAAACAAACAAACAAACAAACAAACAGATTTCCTTTCCTAAGTTTTAAAAAGATCAAACCCAGACTTCATGTAATCTAGGCACACTTCCTATGTCTGACCTACAGTACCTTTCCAGAAAACTAACTAAGTCCTAACCACACACTTTAATCCAGAAGGCAAAGTAAGTCTCCACTCAGGCATCTACTGATCTAACTTCTGAGGACTCCGAAGCTGACAGATCAAACGTTTCAAAAGACTAGGCTTTCAAAAAATACAAGTTCCCTAAATATTTGCCTCTGCTCTCCCTTTCCAGAGGAACAGGAAGTGACAAATTCCCTCATTACATGTAGCGATGACACTGTTAAAAGACAACTTTATGAACTTGGAGTTAACGGATAAGAATCTCCCTCCACAGCAGTGTCTCTCAACCTTCCAAATGCTATGTCCCTTTAAAACAGTCCCCTGTGTTGTGGTGACCCCCCAGTCATAAAATTATTTGTGTTGCTACTTCATAATGGCAATCTTGCTACTGCCATGTGTTGTAACACTAATATCTGATATTCAGCCACCAAAGGGGTCTCGACCTACAGGCTGAGAACCACTGCTCTCAAAGGGACTTTCTTCTGAAGAAGTCTCCCTTGTTCCTTTTCTACCCTTCACAGAGACAGAACTCTGACTAATGACGATGACTGGAGGTTTTCATTTATTGTACACATCAGTCAGGAGAAGGGGAGAGGATATGGACTGTGTGTTTGTGAGCCGCGAGTTAGAAATCAGAACAATAGAAGACCTTTACCGCAACAAAAATAAACTATGAGTCAACAAGATCTCTGGCAAACAGAGGCCTCAGGACGGCCGTTGTTGAGCCTTCTGGGAATCCCACTCCAGTAACCAGAATAAAAGCAGGCCATGCTTCATTTCCTACAGCCGCTCCCCAGGCCTCTCTTGGAGATGTTTGTAAATTTCCTTCCTCTTCGCATCAGACTGGCAAACTGTCGTCATTTCTTTGGGGTAATAATATCCTGTTGATGTCTGGGCTGGTGTGCTCTGACTGTTCCTTCCACGGAACACGTATACTTTTAATATTACCTTTTTACTTCACTGTAGTAAATTATTTTTCAACGTGTTTGAGCACAGCTCAGTAATGTATGACAAGAAGCAAGGAAGGGTGGGAAAACTTAGTAAAATGTTGGCTTTATTTTGGGATTTACAACCTAGATTTTGGCAATAAAGCAACTCTAATCGGAACGAAATATAAGCATCCTCTACTTTTCCAAGGGCTGGGAATATTTACCTACACTATGTTAATAATGTAAATATAGTCCTTCAATTCTTAATGTTGAAGTTTGGAAATTCCATGCCACAAAAGGAAATTCTTTATCATCCAAACACTGACTTATGAAACTGGTTTCACAGGATTCACAAAGAATACCAAGGACTTCAGGAATACAGTTCTAAATTCATTCCATAAATAGTTCCATACATCATAAATTCAGTCAAACGTATTAACTGATTAAGAACTTATATCTAAACAATGACACTGTTTTTTTGGGTTTTTTTGTTTTTTTTGGGTTTTTTTTTTTTAATTTAAGAAAATGCCTGGACATAAAAGTGTACTTCTTAAATTAAAAGGAATTGAATTGACTCCCAACAGAGTCACGTTTCTCAATAAAAATTAGGGGATTATGAAGAGAGAAAACTATACAAAGAGATGTTCAGAAAAACAATAGAAAAGTGAAACCATGAGCAACTGGCCTCGCAGTCTGGCAAACACCCTGGTCCTGGAGACAGCGCTGGATGATTTGTGGAATACTAAAAATAACTGGCCATTACGATATGTCACCTGGAATCTTCAGCACGAAGAATGTTCCACGTCACTAAGAACTCAGATTTTAAAAGAACACAAACCCTATGCTATCTTATTTCCTAAGATTAACAGTAATACAAATGGACACCAGTTCTCTTGATAGCAATCTGGTAAGACCACTGAACCTAGTGAGTCCCCACTAAGGTACCCCACCGGCATTCTCACGGGTGCTAGTGAGTTATTAAGTACCAGGGTACTAAAGTCAGTAGTTCTCAGAAACTGAAAACATGGCAGAAGACCCATCTGAAAGAATATCAGGCCACCTTTGAAAAGCTTAGGCAGCCATTACACACTGCTTCTATCAAATTGCTAAGGACAACATGCATATTTAATATAGAACTTTTACCAGGAACAGAAGCTACAGATCATCAAAAGGTTTCAAAAAGAAAGTCAGTGGACTTGCAAACTTTATATGCCCCAGTACAGGGGAATACCAGGGCCAAAAAGGGGGAGTGGGTGGGCAGGGGAGTGGGGGTGGGTGGATATGGGGGACTTTTGGTATAGCATTGGAAATGTAAATGAGTTAAATACCTAATAAAAAATGGAAAAAAAAAAAAAAAAAAGAAAGTCAGACATGTATAAGGTTAAAAAAACAAGACCATAGAATCAGTTTCCATGTAGCTTGTGTACAGCTTCAACAACATAGGAACTGATTCCACAATATGTTTTACCTCGTAGAGCTCCAAATTATGTAGAGAAAGGGAACAATAACAACAAAAAGGAATTAAAGGCCAAGGGGAAACACGGTATAGAAGGTCTGACTAAGGTTTACCCCGTTGAGCACAAAGATGAGAATGGCTGAAGAGACTATGGTTGGCTGGCAAGACATCAGCTCACCAGCTCAGCCCTAGAGAGAGTCGGTGAGTGTGCCAACCAGGTGACATGGAGGAAAGCCACCAGGTCTTGAGCATCAGGCCAATCAACAAACACCAGAAAACTCTGGAAGCTAACTGCAGCTTCTGCTTCTATATGAAGTTTCCTGAGAGAGGTGAGAGGGTGTCACCTGCCAGGTTCCCCGTAGGTAGCACACTTCCCCCGAGGCCTGGCATTTTGTGCACGCCAGCATCACCTAGGATGAAGAGAGTGGCACAGCATCACTGACTGTTGCACACCTGTCCTGAACCCTTCTTCACTGAAATCACACTCCCGTTACTGCACAGTGCCTAAGTTCATTGTCTCCTAGAACCAAATCCCGCTGTCACCAAGGCCTGACGAAGAAGAGAAGGCAAAGACCTCATCTTTAAAATAATGAGCTCATTCCGGAACCTTATCGAGCTACCACCACATAAATATCTCATCTTGCCACACTTTGGACACCAATGTCTGTGTGAATGAGTCAGAGGATAGCTTTTCTAACTAATATCTATATTTGAAAGAGTTTTTAAAGATCGCACTGCTCCTCTTAATTTTTCCATAAATATCTAAATACTCTCAAAGGTATCATTTAGTCTATAAGTGTATCCTCAGTTCGCTAACAAAATTTCCATGACTTCCAACTATTAAGTTAGGAAAGCGCAATTACCTTTAATGGCTACAAGATATGATTTCACCTTCTCCTAGTAAAACATTAAATGAATAAGCTACTCCTTGTGAAGCAACATTTCAGAACACAAATAACAATGTCTTGAAATTTCAAACCAGGTTCACAAAACTTGGCAACTCTCTTCTGCCTCTACATGATGAATCCGGGAATTTTGGTTCTCTTTGAAAAGGCACATGCATGGAAGTTTGATGCTGGACAGCCAGTGTTGCTGGTAGCCTCTGTGAATGCTAATTGAGTTAGTATAAACATATAAGTCCATGGCCTGGCCTTCCCTCGTTATCTGAGACCAAACCAGAATCTACAAAGATAAGTCAGATCTATGTTTTTTATTTGTTTTGTGAGTAAATTCTTTTACAGAGATAAACTCTTGGTGTGTATTCCTCTTCCAAAAGATCAAAGATCACTTCTCCAAACACTAGGTCTCTCTCCTATCTTCGGTATCTCCTCAGATTTCTCCAATATCTTTACTCGGTTGCTAGTGTTCTTTGAATCGGGCTAAACTTAATGAATACTGACATTCCTCCAAACTATCTTGATGGCATCCTAGGGTGATAAGGCAGCCACAGGAGTACTAGACCAACAAGCATCACAGTCTACATGTCTGCTCCCCAAAAGACTCAGTGACCACGCATATAATTGAAAATATCATGCACGTATGAAAAAAAAAAACACATGTGTATACTACCTATCCATACCACCTTATTGGCTTTTACATATAATACCTATTGATTTATAATTTTATATAGTTCTTATAGTAATGTATGATAATATACAGTGTATGGCTCATTAGTAATTTTCATATATAGTAACTGAATGTCAATTAAGGTTAAACACAATGCTATCAAGTCACAAATGTGGCCATTTGATTCTGCCCCACATACTTTTTTTTTTAACAGTGCAAATAACTTCAGGAAGATTAAGGAAACAAAGAAAATTCAGAAGCAACAAGTTTTTGATAACTGAGAATAGTGATTTCTTGTTGGACCCTGTGAAACCAACACTTAAAAGGGGCAAAAAAGGCTCTATGGGATGGTCCCACAGACAAAGAAACAGGGTATGCAAGCCCAGTGACCTGTGTTCGATCCCCGGAACCCACTTAGGGATAAAAAGCGAGAGCCAGTTCTCAGGAGTTTCCCTCTGAACTAGACATAGCAGCATGGCATGTACCCCTCCCAAAAGAATAGCAAATTATTTTTAAAAGAATGGCAAAAAACAAAACAAGACCTAAAGAGTTATAAAAGTACCTAGGAAAAGCAACCAAGTACATAGAGGGGATAATGAGTCTCGGGTGGGGAATGAGGACTCTATAATGTAACCGTCATAAAAAGATATGGACTCACCAAAATGAGTTTGTCAGAGTCAGTCAGGAAGCAAGCAGTAAATATTTACTGTGTTCTAGGAACTGGGCTAAAGGCTGCAAACATGGCTGGGACAGCAGCTCGAAAGACAGATCCTACAGTTCATTAGGGAAGACTGAGCATCTCAACAGAGTGTGAGGCTAAACTAGAGAGTCCGTTAGGCTAAGACACGGCTTAGAAAGCAGCCCAGAAGAGCTGGACCTTGACTGGGTTTTGAAAGTCCGTGAGCAGTTCAGGAGGGTGAGAGTGCAAAAGGGCAAGCAGTCGGGAGGCTCAACTGGCTGCCTTAGCACAGAGTCTAAGAAAGATGCTACCGAGATGAGCCAGCATCTCACTCACGTGTTAGAGAGAATGGAGTGATGAGCAAGCTCTGCTGGGCTTGTAGGAATGTTTGCCTCAAAACAGGGAAAAGAGTGGGGAGAGAATGTAAGTGTATGCTGCGTGTATACATATGTCTATGTGTGTGCACATGTACAGGGGTGTGTGTGTGTGTGTGTGTGTGTGTGTGTGTTTGGAGAGCAGAGATCAATGTCCGGCATCTTCCACAATGGTTCCCCACTATTTTGATGGTGTGGAGGTCTAAAGACCTCTGTGGGGTGCACTGTATTCTGCCCCATTTCATTGGGTTGCAGGAACTGACCTAAAGTCACAAGGCTCTTGCAAAAAGCACTTTGATCTACTGATCCATCTCCCTGGCCTTGTTTTCTTGAGACGGGGTCCCTTGCTGGGCCTGGAGCTTATCAATAATCTAGAATGGCTGGTCAGCAAACTCCCAAGGATTCTCCAGCTCCCCATAAGTGCTGAGATTACAAATACATGCCACTGTACACCAAAGCTTCTCCACGTAGGTTCTGAAAATCGAAGTCAGATCCTCCGCAAACACTTTCCCTACTAAGGCAGCTCCCTGGGCACAGGACACACCCACTTTTGACTAGATGCATGCACTAAGGACACACAGGTGAAATCAGACAAATACATAGATAGATTCCACTCAAGAAAGCAACCAGGAACTGTGCCTCCTGGGTAGGGCTTTCATAATCTCCTGTGTTTGTCTCTGGATTTAGTTTGCCATGACCAAGGACTGGAAAATAACAAGTGCTGCAATAAATAACCCTTATATAGATTTTTCAGACACCCATTATTCTCCACACAGTGTTTGTCACATGGTAACTTTTTAACACTCGCTGGTTACATGAACCAAGGAGTCACCACTGAGGACTAACTGAAATGGTTTGGCTTGCTTGAAGACTGAGGTCTTGAGAGGCACCAAGCCCAAGATGCAAAAAAAGCTCAAATGACCTCAAAGTGAATGGAGTTTATCTTTCCCACATTCACTCTAAAATATGATCTGTCCTGTTACACCAAATGTTGGCCATGAAGCAGTTGCCAGTTCACTCGGCCGAGCCAACTACCACAAACATCGCTCTGTAAAACTTTGCTTCCTAACAGTTCAAAGGCAAACATTTCAAAGACCGCTGCAAGCAGTTGTCAAACTCTATCAAAAGCTCCTAAAGAGTCCATATTGTAGAGTATAAATGAGAAAGGAAAAAAAAAGAGCTGAATTATCAAAAATACAGGAAGAATGAAAATAAATGAGGAAAAGCAGAGCCACCCCAGCCATCACTGGCATTTTCCACAATCTGAACTACGGGGAGAGTTTGCACTTGCAAAGGGCAAGAAAGCAAGAACGCAAGGTATAGAGGCAATGAGTAAAATTATGTCTAATTCATTTTCATAATTTGGCAGAATGCTTTCTGATTGTTCATTCTGTGAATCGAGGCATGAATAATATACAAAAGTGCCATAAAAGAGTGCCTCGTAACTATTGGCCTTTTCGGTGTAAATCTGCAGATATAAACTCCGAAAGAGAAGAAGGCAGCCCGGCAGGGGCCCCGTGACTTGGAGATTCCCTTTGTGTGGCCTCACAGTTGCAAGCGTGATCCCCGGGCATTCTGAAGACCAGGTCCTTTTCCGTTCTTATTGCACACTGACACATACTCCAGCAAGCCACACGCCAGTAAACGTCAGACTCCACCTCACCACGTCATCACTGGAATGACACTTCTTGGAGTTCTTTAGTCATTTTCAGAACACAGAGGGCAATGGGGCGGTAGGACAACACAGGAGTCATGAGAGTAGAAGACAAGAAGACAGAACAAACACCTGAATCTCCCTGCAGGAAAATGGGTGTGCATCCCCGAGCTGTGAGATGCCACCGGTGCCCCCATCTCTCATCACCTCAGCTTTCAAACAAAAGGATGTGACACCCACTCTGAGGAAAAAAAAAACACATATTGACTCACAACTTTTAAAAATTGCCCTTGCAGATTTCCAACATGGACCATGGACAAGCGACCATAGAAAATGTTCTGTTACATGTGTTTCATTTGTGTGCTCAATCTCAGAGATACACCGGGGCCTTACATTTTCACCAAATTATTGTGCTAAATGTATCTATATTTTCTTAATCTCCTCTACAATTAATTTGCAACAGTCTCTACTGATGCTACAAGAACTTGGAAAGACTCAGAAAAGTGTTATTGCTTAATTATATTATATTGCTTAATATATAAAGGTGAGTTCTCAAAAATATTCCATAAAAAATAAGGTACAAACTGCAGGTAAAGAATGCTTCTACAGTCAAAGAAATAACTTAATTTTTCCTCTACAATGTATCAGAGAATTCAAAGTTGAGATTTGTGTTACAAGATTTTGCTTATCTCTCCACCTTTTATGCATACAGATGCACACGCGCGCGCACACACACACACACACACACACACACACACACACACACGATGCACTCAAAACACCTATCTGGGAACAATGTTATAAATCGATAATGCAAGCCTATTAAAGCTGCCTAAAGTGAGTTTTTATTTCCATACAAGAATAGTCATTTTCCCAGAGATTCTCTATCCAATGTAAGGAAAAGGGAAAGCGCAGCCTAGGCGCGTCTCCAGGGATCAATTGATCCTGTCAAACTCTGACCTTCAGAAGACCACATCATTAACAGTTATCTCCTCACCCCCACAGTGATGAGGCTCCGCAAAATAAACCTTCCCCATGAGCGCACTGACTCAGTTAAATAAAAAGCAATATGTTTCCCTTCTGCAGCTATATAAATAGAGATATGTATATATAAAAACAAGCCTCGTCCCACATCCACATATATATGCCATGAGCACATGGGAGGATCGATGATGTTTATAGATATCTATATGTATTTATATAGAGATATACATAGGCTCCCCAGCAAAATGTTCGTTGTTTTTAAATTCTCTGATTTTTGTTGGTAACAGTTATTTCTTGTTAACTGCATAGTAAATATGGGACTATCACATTATGTAAACCGCGCTGAGCGGATCGAGTTACATTTCTTTGCCTGAGAAACGGGTTTCTGTGGATTCTTATAAATGAAGATACGACTTTTGAATGGGAGCATGTGGCTTTGGTTATAAGCACTGGGCACAGAATGTGATCGTATAAAAGCAGTGGGTAGGTACATGGGAAAGCCAGCCACGTTCGGGGCACAGAGCAGAGCTTATTTTTCTGGTACTCCTATGACTAGCTAATGATACCATTTCCATGGAGCAATTTGACTGTGCCATCCCCTGCTCCATCAGCCTCGACAGATCACGTCTATCCTAATGTTGCTCCTTCTAATTCAGGGTCTAATTATCCAGTTTGAAAAATATCTAGAGCTTGGTATCTTTTCTCTTTCTCGAATTTCGTTGGCTTCTCCACAGAGCAGGACCTTGCGGCAGACCAGTCAGCCCACATCAACCCTTACTAGGAGTCCTGGAAGCTACTTTATCTGGGAAGATTCAAACAGCTGGTTTCACCCCCTTTCCCCCATGAAACAAACAAACAAACAAAAAAATAGAATCCTCACTTCCTAACAATAGATGACAACATCATGCAAGAATTATGACAAATAAGAATCAAGGAAAAGAGGGGGTATTTTTAGAATGGAAATAACCTTCTTAAAACAGTTGCGGCAATAGGAAGGTGATGAAGTTAGCTCATTACATGGAAAGCATGTTATCCCGTCGTTATCTTCTAGCTCCTAGTAGAGAACAACACTTTGATTTGCATCCTGTGCTCTGTAAGAACCTTAAATAGAGATGACATTCTTCACTACTGTGCAACATCAAAAACAAATTGGCGACACGAAGCCAAATTTCATCTTGTAGACTCTCCTTCCTCCCAAGTTTTTCCTCACTACCTTGTCCTCCCCACAAAAGCCCCTCTTCATGCCCTCACTTCCTCACCAGCTCCCAGACTTCACGGAAACAGATGGGATTCAGGTACCTTCCACTAGGCCAGCCTCCACTGTGGTAAAAGACACAAGCTTTTTGAACGACCCTTTTACTGTCAACCAAGTGTGTTGTAGACAGCACTTATTGGCTATAATTAAGTTGGAAATAATAAACATCTATACAGAAATCTGTCTTAAGACTTGGAACATCAGGGCACCCTTGTCTTCCTTTTGAAGTATTGTTTTTAAGAGAAATTTCTAGAAAGTAGCTCTGGAAAGGCTTCTGTCTTCCTGAACTTAAAACATTTATCTGTAGTTTTGTAGTTTTGCTTCCCAGTATCCCTGAGCAACGAAAAGTATACAGGTAGAGTTCCCAGGGCAGAGGAGACAAGCGCATAGCTGTGATTTTACAGAGGAGGAAATAGAGGAGCAGAGGCTGGCAGAAGGCTCTGTAGGAGGTTGATTCTGAGTGGCTGTGGAAAAACAGAAAACTCACTGCCCAATTGCTGAGAAGAACAACAGCACTGGCCAAGCCCTGCCTCTTCCTCTTCTCCAAACTTTCTACAGCGCCTCCTACTGACAAAGACTCACACCAAGACTGACTGAACAAGAATACAAGAATAAATCTCCTCTCTCCTCGTCTCTCCTCTCTCTCTCTCTCTCTCTCTCTCTCTCTCTCTCTCTCACACACACACACACACACACACACACACACACGCACACGCACACGCACACGCACACGCACATGCACACGCACACGCACACACACACACACTCCCCACAACATAGGAAACACAAAGGAGGTTGCTAACATTGTTATCAGGTGGGATATGACCTACACAAGAATATACTCAAGTGTCTGCCCGTGATTCAGAGGGAAACTAAAGATGCAGAAAAACATTTCCATCCTAGAAAAAGAAAGAAAGAAAGTAGATTCTGGGAGCTATCGTATTTGACAGATAGACAAGGCAGATATCTCTGCAGAACAGGTGCCAAGAAAAAGGCTATAGGGAAACATGGAAGAGTAGATGCACTTAAGAGAAAATAGAATACACAAAACTGAAAATCTTATTAGCCAAATTTAAATCTTTACTACACTACAGAAATGCCCTCTTCTTCCAATACAAGGGGAAACACAGGATGATAAGAGGGAACAAATCCAAAAAGTATAATCCATCATGGACAAAGTCATCCTGGTCATTTACAAATTTAAAAAAAATGAGAGAAATAATAATCTGTGAAAATCTTAAACATATCTCTGAAATTACAGTTAGGTGAAAATTCAAGTATTTTTGAACAAATTTAAGTGTATGTTATGTCTACTGAAAACATGAAAATAAATCTTATTTCAGATATCCTTGCAAATGTCTTAAAATATCATTTATTAGCATACACACAGTGTAAAAGGCTGTAAGGCACAGAGACTGCCTTTACTCCCCATATCACAAGAAATGTGATGCTGCGAAAAATTTTAAAGGCAAAATTGGAAATTTAAATGAGTTGAAATTAGCTGTTTTATTGCTTTTTTTAAAAAAACAAACCACTAAAAGTAACCATCCAAAGATGTACTATATATCCACAAGACACATAGCAAGCAGCTAAATTGATAAGCTAAAATAAATTCATAATCTGGAAGATTCTGAATAAAATAATTTAACTCATTTCTGGAAGAGTGACTTCTACAAAATAGACACAAAAACTGTTTTGAAAAATTAATAGTCAACAAGAAAACTATAATAGCTAAATAAAAGCAACTTTAACGTGTACATATTGATAGGTCTTAATTTTTAATGAAAACATAAAAAGTGAATATAATATGACACAAAATGAATTTCCCTGGAGTTGCCCACATTTGCATACATATTTTAAGTTTTATGCATCTTCATGTGTTTGTGTATGCATAAAGGCTACCATGCAATATACTGAGTTTACATAGCCGCTGACTCTTGACTGAGAATTTTTGTTTGGTTTCATAATTTTCTGTTTTAATGTTTGTGAGATGTTAACAGCGTGAAACCTAAAAGGCAAGCATTCTATGTTAGTCACACCAGATCAATACTTTAATTCACAGGCATTTAAAATGGCCAATGCCCTCAAAGACACCGTAAGAGGGTAAGCAAGGATCAGCTGTCTTCATTAACCTAGTTACACAACTACACTTGAACAACTCACGAAAATTTAGAAAAAATTAAAACCTGTGTTTTAACTTTCTTATTTGGTCATCTTTGATGTTTACATAGGAAGGGTCAAACAGGTTACTTGGCCACCTCTTCCTCCGCCAAAGGTAAAGTGAGGCTCCATACCACACTGTGTTTTGGTGTGGTTTGGTACTTGGTTTTTGTATGACGGAACAGAGATCTTCCCTGATGGGTCATATGTTAGTCACTCCTGCAAGATCCCCACATAGATGACTAGTATATGTTACCTGTAATGCCTTACTTTGTCCAGAATGGTTACACATACGTAACCTGTTTTAAACTTAAAACTCTGTAGGGAGCGGTGGGGCGGGAACACACAGCATACAGAAGCATTTCATTTGCAGAGCTCTCTCAGAAGCTCGACAGTTACTTGTCCTTTGTAAGCATCCTTCAGAGGAGCACTTCCCCAAACGATGCACATGATGAAGACTTCTTATTGATTAGGGTACAGCTAATAAATCTGCATTCAAGCACAAAGGCAGCCCCCTTCACCGTGACAAAATAAAAATCAATGATGGCAGGATGATCAGGGGAGGTGGGCTCACCACCCCTTAAGGCTAGCTCCAGCTTGGGATTTCACAGACCCGGGGCCCCACTGAGGTGGTCGTTTGGCAACTCCAGGCCAGAGAGTAATTTCCCATCTGCTCTGCTGCTCTGAGGATCCCATTCAAGGACTCGGTCTCCCAAAGTTTAAGAATAAAAAGTAGCCAACGAACTGAACAATGGTCAATTATCTAATTAGCATTTCAAAAGACAGTGATAAAAGGAATAATACTCAGAGGCCCACAACTCAAATGAACAGCTGTGTGTGACAAGATCAGTTAATTAAGCGTCAGGACTTTTCATCCCACCTCCCTCTGCTTTCCTCACTTCCTTCTTGTCCTGTGCCTAGGTCTACCACCATCCTCCCCTTCCTCGTTGGAAGCACATCTATGGAGCGGTTTGCTGAGTTGCTTCTTACCAGCCACTGCCTTTCCCCTGTTCCACTTTCCTATCCTGGGCCACACACAATTTAGATGTGCTGTTTACAAGTCTCCTCTGTATGCCCTGACCAATTGAAACGAAGTGAGCTTAAACCTCAATTTTTAAAGGCTCCTTTAAATGACAACAGCGTTCTACTTCTAGGTCACCTTTGGTCATTTCTGAACGCCATTGGACTTTCACGAGAAACTATCCTCTAGCAGACTGCAGAAATACCACACTGAAGACAAAGGCCAAAATCAAAGTTGCTGACACTTGATTCAAGTTCTTTTTTATAGAAGACCAAAAAAAAAAAAAAAAAAAAAAAAGAAAAGAATCTGAAGGTCTTGTTCATGGTCAAAGTCTGAGGTGTGTTCCTTTAATCTCCACATGAAACCAAACCCCATAGTTAACCCTATTCCATAGGTCTAAAACCAAGGCATTACTGAAGACAAATAAGTCATGGAGAGCTTTGTTTCCAACCCAGTTGTCTTCAGTGCCAGAAGCCAATGGTGTCCCCCGTTTGGTGCTATATTCCTGTTAAATCCCTGATTTGAACGATTGAAATAAGATCTATTAACAAGGACCCCGAGTTCCACAGCACTAGAAACAACTTAGCCCCAGTACTAAACACCAAGGCTAGAAAAAAACTCCTTTGATTTCCTCTTTGCCCTAAACTCGTGCTTCTGTCTACACGAAAGCTCACTCCAGTGACATCTAGAGACAAAAGAAATGAGGAAAAGGAGAATCAGCTGGCAGGCGTTGGCATTCACAATAATTATCCAAAAACCTACTTCCTTAAGCTACGGTGGATGCCTGAGCCACAGGGCGCTGCTGTTGTCGGATGTCTTAGACACATCTGTTCTTTCACATCTGTAAAAATCTGACAGATTTTTACCCTGACAGTAAAGACCATCACAGCTACCTTTGTTAAGTTGCCCATTTTTGGCTTTCTTCTTTGGTGTTCTAGTGAAATCGGCAAGGCACCTAAAGACTCGGGGAGGAGAGAGACAAGCCCCACCTGAGGAAGCACGCAACATCACTTTCTTGCACACATAGCTCCAGGAATCTGGCTGACCAGCTGAAAATCACTTTGCCTTCCTCTACTGGAAGCTTCTGTCAGCCTCTTGCCCTATTTTTGGAAGGACTGGTCTCAGTTAATCCATTGTCTCTGACAGGCCGTGGATTCATCTCAGAAAATATTCTCTTCCACGAAGGGCTTGGGATTTTCCATTCTTGATGCAATCCTAGCAAAGGTGATGTGGTCAGTGTGGCTCTGGCAGCTGATCAGAATCTCTTGACACATTAGGAGTACTGGGCCAGGCCTGGAGCTGGATCTGAAACTGGATCTAACTGTGAACCCAACATGGACTCTCCTATAGCTTTGCTCCTCACAGAACCCAGAGACCTGATAAACTCACTAGACGCAGCCTCCCAAAGACCAGTGTGCATTAAGTACATGTTGACCAATCTTCCCTCCGTGGACTCTAATCAAAGCCTCTATACCAAGAGCAGTCTACCAGGAGGTAGAACCAAACTACTCCATCAAGCCTTAACTTCAGTCTGGAAGCCCAGGGAATGCAAAGGCTGCAACCCTTTCAGAGGGGTTCTACAACAGTAAGTATGGAATGGAGGACCACTGTACTTAAGATGGATCCACCAAACAGCAATGGCGGACATGCTACATTCTGAGGGGTCAAAAGGCTCTCAGCCAACCTTTGGACTGAGCACAGGGTCCCCAGGGGAGGAACTAGAGAAAGGACCCAAGGAGCTGAAGGGGTTTGCAGCCCCATAGGAGGAACAACAACATGAACCAACCAGAACCCCCCAGAGCTCCCAGGGACTAAACCACCTACCAAAGAGTACACATGGTGGGACTCATGGCTCCAG